>NC_090931.1:1122910045-1123213075 GCF_040938575.1 Ambystoma mexicanum
TCCATGATTCGCTCATCTAGGGTGAACAAGTGCATGTTGACTGTGACAAGCTTGTTCACTAAATGGGTGGAATGTCTCCCAGCCCCAAATTGCAAGGCAGAAACAGCAGCTGCCCTGATGATCAACCACATATTCTTGCATTTTGGACTACCCCAAAGGATCAAGTCAGACCGACGTAGCCACTTCACTAGCAAAGTGATGACAAAGATGTGGGAGATACTTGGGGTCAAAAGGAAACTACACATTGCCAACTGGCTAGCCTCTAGTGGTGGAGTTGAGAGATACAACAAGACAATTGTGAGCATATTAAAAAAGTTTGTGGCAGATTCTGGGCCAAGTTGGGACATTCGATTACCTCTTGTCCTGATGGCCATCAGATGTAACCCTTCTTCTGCAACTAAAATGTTACTGTTTGAGCTGATGACTGGACTAAGGATGGTGCTTCTCCAGCATCTGCTCTACAGAACCCAAGAGCAGACTTTGATAAATGCCTCCACAACTCATGAATATGTTGAGAATCTTAGAAAACACCTTCAACATGCTTTTGTCTATGCTCAGCGGAATCTAGAAAGATGTGCGGACAGTATGAAGTCCCACTATGATCTTAAGACAACTAGAAAAAAATACTAAGTAGGAGACTGGGTCTACTTGTACAATTTCCAAAAGAACCAGGTCAAACAGCGCAAATTTCTTCCTAGCTGGCGGGGACCTCCTTAAATTGTAGATAGAATCTCACAAGTCGCTTACAAAATCCGTATTCCCAAAGGCAGTTTGGCAGGGGGGGTAGATAAGTGGGTCCATATCAACCAACTTTAAGTGTTGCCATCCTAGGCACACTCTGCAGCAACTAGAGTATTCATCTGGAAACCCAGAGGGGGACATTCCAGCTCCCTAGAAAATTCCAAGTGTAAAAACCATTCCATTTGCTATAATTAGTTTTAAGTATAAGCGGGAAAGATTGTCATGTATCTATCAAATGTAGGCATCTGCCCCACTACATAAATAGTGGTGGGGAAATGTCTACAAATATGCTCTGTTTTGTCATCCTAGGACTGAAACCATAGATCCTAAGCCAAAGGAGGACCACTCGGGAACCAGGAGGAAAGACCCAAGAGGCCCGGGGTACCGCTCCATACACTTCCATCTGGAACTGGCGAGGAGAACCTGTCGATCCACCACTGATGGGAGAAGCAGACACATTTTTTCCACTTGGACCGAAAAGAAAAATTAACATCCCGATCTCCCGACTTCCCTTTGATGGGCGGTCAAAAGTCAAGTCGCTAGGGGGGGCTTTGTGGGATGTTTGAACCCACTCTGCTCTGCCCTGCGGCATCACTGTGTGCTGGTGGCACCAGATTCCGCAAAATGCCCACGAAAACCCCATGCGCGCCAAGACCGAAGGAAATTGCGCTCTACCAAGCACAAAAAGATGGCTGCCAAATCTACCATGCATGTTATCAGTGGTGGAATGGAGACTGCACTTCTGAAACATGTTATTGGGCTGCCCAACATGTAAAAATGGAGCACTGATGAAAAGCAGTGCTTACTGAAAGAAAGTTAAATCTTTTCTTGGTTGCTGAAAATACGAAATGCTGGTCCTAAACACCCACAAACATCCAATCATCTTGCGGGGTGTCACATTTTACTGAAGTCAAGAAAGCATTGCGGGATTGCAATATCCTGGGGAGCTGAATTGGTCACAAAAATATCCACAGCCAGTCTGCCTGCCTGTGAAAGCTGTCAAAATCTGGGCGCAGTACCAGCGGCTGCCTGTCACTGTCTCAAAAGCCTGTTTTAAAACTGTCAACTTTTACCAGTAAGATCTAATGTCTAAAATCTAAGTGACCTGCCATCAAGAGTAACATAGGTTGCCTGGAATCAGTGTTCTAGATGTTTGTTTTAAAATTACAAGTTTATTTTCAACAAAGAAAAATATAACAAAGTGACTTTTAAAGTAAGCCTGATTCAAGCCAAAACTACAAAAAAACGTCCCCCACTGCGCAAGGCAACTCCCTTCTGCTCTCTGGGCCAGGAACTCACATTCAGGTGTTGATTAAGAGGGGAGGGGCACTGGGGCTGCTCTGGGAAGAGCACAATGGGCTTCCTCCCAGGCATAGAGATGCTAAACAGGAAGAATTGGGAAGGGCCTCTGCCAGAAGGAAGTGAGCGGAGATTGCTGCTGAAGCTGCAAAACCAAGGAGGCCTTCGAGAGAACTGAAAATCCCATCCAAAATCCTTATAGTTCTCCCGCTATCGCGATTACCACGCGCAGAAAAGTTTGCCGCAAATTTTGTCTTAGGAAAAATCTATAAAGTGTAAAATAGCTTTTCATTGCACCCAAACTCAAAATTAAGTTTTCACATTGCTAATTGGTCTAATTTCATTGCTAGGGTTTGTTTGCAACCATATACAGCGGCTCCTATTAGTATTTCAACAATTTCTGTGATTTAGCCCATTTTTTGTGTTTTACCTCTTCCATTCAAAGCCAACTTTAAAAACATTTTGACAGTTTGCCAATTAGTTCTGTTTCTCTCTTGTGTTTTCTGGGGGGAGATTGAGATTGGGATATTTGCTTGAATTCTGTATTCCTGAAACCTGTTCTCTCTCTTCCTATTTCTTCATATTGCATATTGGGAGGGTTGAGGGGTGTGCAGTGGGAAATAGTAACCACACTGCTATTTGATTTGAATATACAGCCAAAAGTATTGTTTCTGTGCTGCATTGTTTTTGCTCATTATTACTGCTTACGATTATAGAGATTGCTTAGTGTGACATCACCCCATTGGTGAACATTGTACTCCCATTAAAAATATTGTGATTATATTGTTAATACCTAAATAAATATTTTAACTTTGCAAACCTGCCTGATTCCTGGTTTAGTGTGACCAGGGGGATTCAAAGAGAGGGGCGTGATATAAGTGGTACATCGTTCAGAATAAAAGAACCTATAGACACAAATAAATAAAGAAGGGTTTCAGTTGCGCATTACACGCTAGGCATTGACTTAGGTGAAGTGCCGGATTGAAATCACTTACAGAACTGAAAGGTCAGGTTAGGCCTCGGATGTGAAATACTTTGTTCTTATGGAAAATGCACACTGGCAAAATGACTAGCCAGTCCCAAAACTCTAACACAGCTATGGTGTCTAGTGAATGCAGATTGTGTATTTTCTGTAGTTGACACAAGGAATATATGGAAAATGGAAAAGGCACATTGTGAAAGGAACAGCAGCCCTTCACTTTCACTTGGCCACATTAATAGAAAATGCTGAGTGCAAAGCAAAGGAGAGATGTTGATTCAACAGGGCCTTGCATGTAGTTGATAAGGCCAAGACAAATTAAATAATGATTACACATGAAAAGCAGGTGTTTTCAAACTCTGAAACTGCAATGTCCAGAAGCATGTGGATTTTTTGCAATGGGAAACAAAATTATATTAATGAACCTATCAAGATGATTAAATGAACAGTGATGTGCAAACATATTAAAAATAATAGGAAGGCCTCATGTCTAAAGAAAGATATTGCGACATGCAAAGTCCAGAATTTTGGTCATTGAGCTGACTTCCACACTTAGATTCAAAGCTGCCTTCCCTCATTACAGGTCAAGCTCTGCTGTCCCTCTGGAAGACAATTGATTTGCAGTCCAGGACTGAGCATAAGGGCTTGGCTCATGCAGAACATGTATTTATGGTGTCATAGGATGCCAGAGACCCATCTGGTCAGAGAGATAGAAGCTCTTCAGCATCCATTATCCATAAGAGAACAAAGGCTAGTTAATTTATCCCAGGCTTAAGTTCACCTTGAGCCCAGAGTCTAAAGCAGATGCTCAGAGCTGGTGAGATGAGGGTTTATGGACACTGAAACCGAGTGTACTGCTGATGGTCAGAATAAAATCTACTTATAATTATATGGTCATAGGCTTACATTAGAAATGTCAGTTTACCCAGTAACCATTGAAACCATGCAGAACATGTATTTATGGTGTCACAGGACACCAGAGACCCATCTGGTCAGAGAGATAGAAGCTCTTCAGCATCCATTATCCATAAGAGAACAAAGGCTAATGAATTTTCCCAGGCTTAAGTCCACCTTGAGCCCAGAGACTAGAGCAGATGCTCGGAGCTGGAGGCATGAGGGTTTATGGAAACTGAAACTTAGTGTACTGTTGATGGTCAGAATAAAATCTACGTATAATTATATGGTCATAGAATTTCATTAGAAATGTCAGTTTACCCAGTAACCATTGAACCATGATGCTCACACAAATAGGAGAGATGTCATTTTAAAGGTTTTCCCAGCCCATTGTGCTATCATTTGTATCTACATTGTGGACTCGTTATAATCAAAAATGTGTTTTGAGCTTCCCTGAAAATGTTCTGAATTTGAAAGTTGGGGAGCTGGTGGCTTATCAAATACTATATATAGGTAGAAAATGTCACATTCATAACCATAATAATTTCACATTTACTACCATTATAATTTTGTCGTAAAGGACAGAAAACCACGGTTCACATGTGCAATGTTCTAACAAAACTGTAATCATAGATCCGCCATGATTAGGGGAACATATATATCTAGATATTATGATGTTTATTTGTAAATTGACAATTTACATCATGTAATGACTTTTTGTGTGCAAATAGCAGACATGTAAAAAATCTAAATGATAGTAGGTGGGTACCACCTCACATCATTTCAATCCTAGAGCTCCAAGGGCCTATAGGCAGAGAGGTTGGACCTTGGGGGGAGGAAAAGAACATAAACCTCCAATAAAAATTCAAAACCAATAAACTTGTCCATCCTCGTTTTAATATTCGAAAGTTTGGCTTACAGGGTAAAAAGCCCTTGCTCCATGGGGAAAGGGTCAGCTGCCTACAAGTCTTCAAGGGGACTTGTCTATAATCCATCTGGGTGAATCCTAGCACAACTGCCTCAATTGTCTCTCGATGCAACAATTGAAAGCTGAATGGAGCTTTAACCTTGCATGGGAGACAGCAATTGAGAAAGACAAAAGAAGTCAGGAGTTTTGCAAGGAGAGCAAATGAGGGATGGATGCGGGTGACTATGTTTGACTGAAGTGCCTGACCAGACCCCTGTGCTTCCCCCAAAAGTGGAGCCCTACTGACCTTCCTGGGCAACCCAAAACAGAGAAATCCAATGTAAGGAGATTAATCCAAATAGGACCTAGTGTGTGGGGGGATCTGCTTGCCTTAATATTTCCCTTAATAGTGGGTGGGAGCAAACTGCATAGACCTTTAGCATATTTAATTGAATAATAATTTAATTAAATCCCATAAAGATGGACGCTGGGAGAGTTTGGGGGAGTTTGAAACCTCTGTCTTCTTTCCTAGCGGGAAGTTAAGTTATAGTCATTTAAAGTTATTGGCTATATATATTTTTCCTGTCAACCCCAGACTTCTCTAAAGAAAAGAGGTGTCCTTGGCCTAAAACAAAATTCCTGTCACCACTTCCCAGACCTTGTCTTTAAACAGAGGGGTGCTGAATATAACTGAGACCTGGGTTTTTGGTGCTGTGCAGAGAAGTGTTGTGTTAAATGAAACCAAGTGTAATTCTCCAATGAAAAATACACACTCTTTCCTAAGAGTGAAAAAGTGACCTGATAGAAGAAAGATCGTGTATTGCTTTGGGGTGAAGAAGTAACAAGGGTTCTCAAAAGTATTCTGAAAGTTTGTGTGATTTCAAAACTGCTAGAATTTTCAAGTGTACAGGGAATTGTCACGTACAAAGTGCTATATGTGAACTTTCTTTGAAAACTAAAACTATGCAGTTGTTTTAAATCTAAACTTTCTGAAGTAATATTTCTGCTCTGGTAATGTGCCAAGAAATTATTTAATTTTGACATAAAAGGGGTTCGTGGGACAAGCGTTTTGATCTGTTTATTTGGCCTGAGTTCCCTGTAACTGAGGAAAAAAAGTATGTTTTGTATTGAAGCTTTGTTTTGTGCCACAGGGAAGGTGGCGTGTGTAACCATTTAGTGATAAGATTTATGGAACATTTAATTTAAATAAATATATATTCTTTCTATACCACAGCTTGGTTCTTGGCTCATTGGTGTAACAGGACGGGATCTACGTGGCTCTATATGAATCATAGACAGGGCTAGCTGAAGAAAAATAATCAATATGCTGTGGGTCATCTTGATGGGAGAGGAACTCCACATTATAAGTGTGGTCTCTCAACATATCGTTACATTCCCCACAACACATCCTCCTCATAACTCTTTGAACCAGCTTTAGCAAGCCTTACCATCAAACCTTTCACTCAAAGTGCCTGCAAGTGTTGTTTTTTTTTTTTTAAACATCCTTCTGAGAGTTAATAATTTAAATGGAATTGGAAATGTGCTACTGTTGTAATATTTATGTTTTAACCAGGTCTGGATTAAGTCACTTGATTAGTATCACTATGTGTGTCCTTCACTGAAGTCCTGTTAAAAAAAAATATATTGGAAAAGCCGGCAGTTTGGCTTGTGAATAAGCATTAGGTGCCTGGCAAGTGCCTTTCCCGTGCCTGCACAAAAGTCAAACACTGTTGGCATTGCCAGTGCTTGTTTTTATGATGGCATGTGGGATGCAAATGATGAACAGCTGTTTTTAGTTTTGCTATTAGTTAGTGCTTTAGCACCACCTATAAGCCAAAATTCTTGCATTATTGGAAAGGTGTGTAGAAATGGCATATGGGGAGGAACACACAGCTTGTAGGTGTTGTTTGTTTATTTCCCCACCCACTGACTACCCATAGCCATCCTTTTTTTAAATTTCTTTTTAATTTTTTTAAAAATATTATTTTAGTCTTCCTTCTGGGGGCCACGGAAACAACGGTGCCCAACTACTGGGCCCAGGCAAATTCTGGGTAAACTGCTACACAACTTTAGGAACTCATAGAGAACCCACAAAAATTCCCAAACGGGTACTACACTTGATCTTAGCCAAAAGGCTGAGAAGCGATACCCATGGCCATACTAATCATTATGGCCTTTGCCACCCACTTTCTGTCCCTCCCCTCCCAAAACACCTTCCTCCTGGGAACTCTTTCTGATCACTTTGGTGAAGCCTTGCTATCAAACTTTGCATAGTGCCTGCCAGTGTTTTTTCAAAGCAGACTTCTGAGAGTTAATGACTTCATTGGAGTTTTAAACCTGCTACTGGTGTAATAACAATGTCTTTGCCAGGTCTGCCTTCATCCACTCGATTTATAATCACGTTGCGTATCCTTCCCTTAACTCCTGTTAAAAAGAAGCATTGGAAAGCCACCATTTTTGGCTGGTGTATACGTATAAGCCATTTGCCAGGCACTGCTATTAGATGCCCAGACACTCACACCATTTTGCACCTGCTACCATCCAACCAGTTAACACAACTACGGCAGTACCTGGCAAATGCCTTTCCCATGCCTAAACAAAGCGCAAACTGTTGGCATTGCCAATGCTTGTTCTAGACTGATCTGCTTAGCAGCTCGGATATCACGCTTTCGGATGATTAATTTTCTTCTACTGCTCTTGGCCTCTGCAGGGAATAAGGTATCCTAATAAACAAAACCATGCATAGGTTTTCTATAAATAATGCTTTCAGTAAATCTTTTAGACATGTTCTTTATTGTACCATAATTCATCCCTATCCATAGGAGTGAATGATTGCAAGGCATTAAACATGGACGGCACCATATAATGTGCAGCTTCTTTTCGTGCAAGTGTGCATTATGTTTTAACGTCCGTTATCACCGAGCTAATATCTTTACACTGTATCAATACAAACACGTGCAATCACCTACTGGGCAAATACCAACTGCTGCCAAAGAGGTGACAATCAAATAGTGTTTGCCTTGAGCTTTATTCCCAATAAGAGCAGGACTGTCCACAAAATGGGATTTCTTTTCATTTAATGACACACTTAGCCTCTTCTCCATCAACCACAATTCAATGGCCACATATTGGAAACGGAAGTGTGTATTGCTGAGCGTCACATTTGCTTCACAGTAAATAAGTCTCTTCTTTCTGTGTCCTGTTGCACAGGCGTCCTTGCTTATGCTCCTGAAATGAGGGCATCCTTTGAGCTGCGAGCAGTTCCCATGACCCTTAGCAGTAACCTCGTTTTCATTCGTTCTCGTGCATACCTCCACTAACAGGTAAAGGAATCCGTCCGAACCCTAATGGATAATAAGTATCGTATGGCAAGTCTAACAAAGCGCGTATGTTATCAGTGTGCAATTAAACCTCGTCTCAGCGCCGAGGCTACACTGCACTCAACTTGCCTACTAGCAATGTGCTGGACCATGTGAGGAAACTGCACCTATTGGTAAGCTTGCATATTCGTGCCCAGGTTTAAATACCACTTAAATATGCCCATTCTTGATTGCGCAAAGGGTACAAGGAAAACTTGACATGTCTTTACAGGGTATTTCTTTACGTCAGTGCAAAGGCATCGTTTTCAGAGGATTGCTGTTCTCAATTTTTACGCAAAAAAATAAATAATTAAAACAATAGAAATGAGCTATAGAAAAATAAACACGCTTTCATGAAACAAATATGTCTGGCTTTTTGAATGGGAGGGTACTTTTGTTTTGTAAAGTCCACACGATGGCCAAGAATTCGTACACTGCACTTTTGCTAAATCAGAGCTATTGGCTTTGACAGTGCTTGTTTGATTGGATCGTGTTGCTTTCTGGCTGAAACTATCTTATAATATGACATGCATTGGATTAAACAGGGCTGAATGGACAGTGGTTGAGATTAACATGGTCAGCCTAAAATTGCAAATAATTCTCTTCTTGTGGATACAGTTTCATAATCTCCCTCATCCACAGTTAGAACTATCATATAGCACTATTTTCCAAAATGTGGGGTATTAAAAAAGCGCGTATACAGGGTAGACATGGTAGGGCCTGTAAATGCCCACTCTGCAGCGCGTGGTCCCAAATCCATTAGCTTCAGGTCACACTTGTTAGACCATGTTGGCTACGTCTCTAAGGAATGAGTGCCCTGTAGTCATTCTTAACTTGCACACCCCACAGGAAAAACACCTTTTGTGTGGATTCTAACTTTGTTGTTAAATAAATCCTCACAAAACTTTCCAATAGAAATGAAGACCCGATTTTGTATTACTTTTTAAATGTTTTGTGCAGCTTCATAATGGGGAAGGGGGGCAAAGTAGTTGGGGGCGGGGGTTTACAAATAATATGTTTTCCCATTCATTCATCATAGACAGACGTTTGCTCTCACATAAATCCCCGTCGCTCGGGGGATCGGAGCCAAACGTTCGCAAAGAGTGGGCCACTGGGTCCGAATTTGCGTTTTTGTATATTTGGCAAAAATCGGTCCAGCTGTTTCTTATAAAAGTTCCTAAAAGTAGTGCAAACCGGGTTAGCTAGATCTGGGGTCAGTCAGTATTCTCGGCAGATCGACACATAGGCACCTGGCTGCCAATTAGCTGTTTTGGCTCCAGATCTGCGCCTCTTTTGCGGTGGACCTGGACGTGGGATGGCAGGCACAGCAAGGGGGCACTGCGACTGGGCGTCTGAAAGGCTCTGCCCTGATCTACGTATGTACAGGCCCTGGCTACAGGCCGGGGCCAAAGGGTCAATCGGGTGGCGTATTGGGCATGGGGCATGGGCATGGGCGTAGGCCATCAACAACAGGAGTATTGCTCGTCCTAAGAGTGTCTAGGTTTGTGGTTTTGTATGCGAGTTTACAGGAGCAGACCTTAGTAGCACAGTTGTCTGGGGAAGATAGCTCATGTGCAACGTGCTCGCCTTAGAAGCAAGAACACACGGAACAACACAGGTTCGATCCCTGTCTGTGCTTAGAAACCTCGGGGTATTAAGCGCGTTCTAAATAACCAATCATATCAATTGAGTAAGTCAAGAGACAGGAAGTGGGCGAAGGCTATTTCACAATCAAGGCTGTCTGTGTATGCTTTCATTGCACTTATTTTGCAATGCAAAATCAATTTTGTATTTAATTTATTTATTCATTTTGCATTTATAGTAGTGAACAAAGGCAATGGGCATCTAGGCACTAGTTATAGGAGGTAGAGAAGTTCAATGGGGTGCAGAGAAGTTAGTGGAACAGGTGTGTTTTGAGATTTTTTTCTGAACGAGTGGTTGGAAGGGTCAGAACGAAGGGAAAGTGGTAAATTGTTCTAAACGGTGGCGGCACTGGCTGGGCAGCTGGATCCGCTAGCTTTCTTCCAGAGAAACCTTGGTGGGGTCAGGTGATGACTAGTTATTTTTGGTCAGGCCAGAGAGGGAGGCATTACAGTAGTCTAATGTGGAGCCAATGAGGGCTTGAGCCACTGCGAGGTGATTGTCAGAAGAGAGGAAGGCTTTTGGCACGGAGGTCGGGAAGATGGGGAATCTGGTTAGCAGATTACTCTTTTGGAGATGGAATGACCTGAATCATTTTATGCATTAATACAACTCAAAATGGCTGATGGCAATTCCTCAGACTGCCTCTAAAAGTTCGCCCTATTCTTCCTGTCATCAACTTGTAAGTGTTCTTCTTTTTACCTGTAATGTGTTTTTAATATTTTTTCCTGTCCAAGATTGGTGTAAATACTGTGCTCTGTGTCCCACTCAGATGGCTGTAAACACTACTCATTGTTGGATGAGAGTAACCATGAGGCTCTCTGTCAGATGCATGCAGATTGGCAGTCACCTCATTGAGTGGATAGACTATATGGGCACAACAAGAGCATCACAGATATCTAAATGAGGGTAGTGCAGTGTTTACAGCACAGTGTGTTTCCAGGCATCTGATACAGGCGAGAGTGAAATCTGTATTTCGCTGCCTTTGTCACATTCTTTGAAAGGATCATCTTTTCTTTTTTCCCCTCCATCCTATGTGTGTTCATGCTTTGTTGTCTCTGACTGATCCTTGTAAATGCTATGCTCTCCGATGCTTGCACAAGATTTGTTTCTCCTCGTTCGACCCCTGCAAATACTTTGCCCACTCCTGTTCTGTTAACTACTTTAAATTCTGCTCATTTGGCTGTTAACACTTACTTCTACATCCGGTTCCCTTCCAATCATACCAGTGAGAGATCCTTCATTGGAGGGTGGGCAAATTGTTTTTCAAAAAGTGAAGCTGTGGTGCATGCGTAGCGCCATCTGCGTCCGGCCCTTTTATTGCCCTTGGGAGTAGGCTGACAATCTTTTCGCTTTGTCTAGAGGACAAGGTCTTTGTGCTTAAATTAACTTTTTCTCCTTTTAAAATGTAAAATGCAGTTGGGAAGCATTTTATTTTGAAAGCGCCACCTATGCCGCTGCATGCCCATGTGAATGCCATCCGTGCGGGCTAGAACCAGAAGCTTTGGAAGGACCTGCTGGAATGCACCAGTGGCCTGCTCAAGGATAAATAGGCCTGCTTTCCGTCCTAGCTCAACGAGGACGAGCAGATCTATCTCTCTGAACATGCTGGAGTGTGCCCTGCATCATGTCCTCATCGCTGCTCCAATAGACTGGATGCTTGCAGACTTTGAAACTTCGAGTGGATGCCCTGGCTAGCATTTTGTATCTTCGCTTGGATGGTGTGGATCTTCGCATTCATCAACAGATGGTGAACGAATAAAGGGACGACTTGTGTGTTTTTATGGCTAATTGGCTTGTGGTTCTCGGGAAGCTAGGGTGCTTCCTCTCATTTGCTGGATTTTGAGGATTCCGAACCACCATAGTAGACGGCCAGTAGCGGATGGCAGCACAAGCCTAACACCAAAGGCTGCTTTGGCCAGCCTTCTTGCTTTTACTGTAAGCTAAAAAAGGATTTTTATTTTGGGCCATTCAATATGCAGCCTCCCACAGATGAATCTTCTCCATGCTTGGATGTTAATTATGAACCCCACCCCTTGCCCCCATCATGTTCTCCTCTCCCCTAAACATTGTCTGTGAACACGGTGGTGGTGGAGAAACTCGTCGCTATTTGATCAGTGGAAGGATAACTTGTGGCCGAGCTGTGTCTGGGCAGTTTTCCAGGGACTTTGCATTATTGATGAAGAACATAGTAGGTAATCGGCTCTATTTGTGGCCTGTTCACCTTCAGTCCCCTCCTTCTGAAGGGAAAGTTCAGGATGAATACCCAAAAACAGATCAGTTCTTCCCTTCAGCTGTGTGACCTAGCTCTGCTCGTTAGACTTGAGGCATGCATTGCCATGCATTGTGTTAGGAATGATTTCTCTTTACACCACCTTTCCCTCCATTGTTATGGACCCCCAAACTTGCTTTTATTTTTGAATCTGACCTGAACTGTTTACAGTGCAGCTTCACTACACTGGTGTTTGCTCCCCTGTCATGGGGAAACGGGCACGTCCTTCAGGCTGTCAGTATTGGAAAACATTGTTTCCCTTAGTCTTGTTACTTTGTTGCCACTTTTGTTAACGTTTTATCATTGTACAATGCATCTTGCAATGCAGTACAATGAGGTACACTTTTTTTGTTTTGTACTAGACTAACACCCAGAGGATTTCTGGTTACTTTAGGTATGCCTTTGAGACACACTGGTGGCAGCAGTTACTTTTTGCTATTTTTTTTAGTGTATTTTGTTTTAGCCTTACCAACAAGGTTTTATGTTTGTCCCTTAGCCATCTTTTTACTAACTGTCCTTCCTGACCTCTGAGGACAGGACAATCTTATGTGGACTTCCAGTGCCTTGGAAAACTGAGGCCTTTCGCAGACTATTACAGGGCGTGTGTGTTAGCTGCCAGGAAGTTGGTTGGGACAGTCTGGTCTCAATCCACAAACTGGTTTCAGTGTTTCTGTATGGTATGCATGAGCTGTGCCACCAGTGGTCCTGATTGGACCACTGCTGGGTTGTGTGTGTGAGCCAGATCTTAGATTGGCTAGTGGAAGATTCGACTCTTACCTGCCTTTTGGATAAGATGACCCTTAAAGTTGGTGTTGTATCTCTCTGGACCTGTTGTGCGGCATACTAATACTTGCATTCCTTTACAGGGGGTTGTTATGTATTTTTTCCCTACTCCATTGATTGTATTTATCTATCTTTTATTTAGTCTTGTTTGATAATAATACATGCTAGTAGTCATTTTTCATAGTGTGATATGACCATAAATTGGTATTTTTATAACTGTTTGTCTAAGTGTGTTCCTTGACTTTTCACTGGGACCCCTTACCATGCTCATCCCTCCTGAGATTTAGCCTAGACCACTTGTCCAACTACATTGAATTGGTTTGGCTTTAGCTCCCAGAGTTGTCCCTGTCACTAAACTAGGTTTGCTTTCTATACATCTGTCCACCAGGCCACAGCATAGAAAATCAGTCCTAACGCATCACGATATGGCATCATTGCTACTACCTACATTTTATACAAGGGGAACAGCACAGATACAGTATCCTTCTTTTTGCCTCAGGACAGCTCTGAGAAGGTTGACCAAACTGATGTCAGTGTTTGCCTCACCCCTGTGATATGTTAAACTGTGTTAAAGTTTGAACTTAGAAAGTGTGCCTAATAGCTTCAATGTATTAAAACTTGAACTTAAAAGTGTGCCTAATAGCGTCACTGTGTTAAAGTTGAACTTAGAAAGTGTGCCTAATAGCGTCACTGTGCTAAAGTTTGAACTTAGAAAGTGTGCCCTAATAGCGTCACTGTGTTAAAGTTGAACTTAGCATAACTGTAGAAGGTATTCCCAACATCACTCAGTGTGCCCTAATAGCGTCACTGTGTTAAAGTTTGAACTTAGAAAGTGTGCCTAATAGCGTCACTGTGTTAAAGTTTGAACTTAGAAAGTGTGCCTAAGAGCATCACTGTATTAAAGTTTGAACTTAAAAGTGTGCCTAATAGCGTCACTGTGTTAAAGTTGAACTTAGAAGGTATTCCCAACATCATTGAGTGTGCCCTAATAGCATCACTGTGTTAAAGTTTGAACTTAGAAAGTGTGCCCTAATAGCGTCACTGTGTTAAAGTTGAACTTAGCGTAACTGTAGAAGGTATTCCCAACATCATTGAGTGTGCCCTAATAGCGTCACTGTGTTAAAGTTTGAACTTAGAAAGTGTGCCTAATAGCGTCACTGTGTTAAAGTTTGAATTTAGAAAGTGTGCCCTAATAGCGTCACTGTGTTAAAGTTGAACTTAGCGCAACTGTAGAAGGTATTCCCAACATCATTGAGTGTGCCCTAATAGCTTCACTGTGTAAAAGTTTGAACATAGAAAGTGTGCCTTATAGCGTCACTGTGTTAAAGTTTGAACTTAAAAGTGTGCCTAATAGCGTCACTGTGTTAAAGTTGAATCTAGAAAGTATGCCTAATAGCATCATCTATGGTGCGGCTAGCGACATCACCTGTTCACCATGTGGATGGAAAGGATGGGATAGATGGAAAGGATGGAGTGAATGGAAAGTATGGAGTGGATGGAAAGAATGGAAAGGATGGAACGGATAGAGTGGACGGAACGGATGGATCAGATGGAAAAGGTCGATGGAGTGGATGGAAAGGATAGAGTGAATGGAATGGATGGAAAGGACAGAGTGGATGGAGTGGATATTTCTCTGTATGTCTCTGCATCTCCTATATATGCTATGTATACGCTTTACTGATAACCATCACATCACACTACTACGCTTACTCTCTCCTATACACCATCATTCAACTAGAACACAGCCATACTATGACACATTTGGTCTAGCTGTTCTCATACTAACATGACCCCACAAACACATCATCATCCTAATACAACATAAGAGCATATTCCTCAGCTAGCTTAGTCTGGGTGTCCACCCTCCAGACTAAACACATCCAAATGATTTCCTCAGCACTACATCTACCGCTAAGAAGCAGCTATCATGCACCAACCACACCAGCCTCACACATATCCGGTGTGCCCACGCACCATATGACACTCTCTCTACTGACTTGAACTGCGGTTCCCGAGGGCGTTAAACCTACCAGCGCTTTGAGGTCATACCAATGATACATAAGGCGATATATAAATGCCAAGTAACATAACGTAACATGGATGTGCTTGATGGCATAGGCTGAGGTAGAGGCAATGCAGTTAACATGCACTGACATGTTGAGGGTAGCACCAAGGTAGACATGCAAAGTTTTGACAGCTGGTATGGCAGGGATGGTGTGGTCGTCGATAGTGAAGGAATTGTATGGATTGGCAACTTTGGAAAAGCGGGCAGGGGTTCCAACAAGAAGGAACTTGTTTTTGTTGTTGTTGAGACAAAGGAAGTGGACAGCCATTCAGGCTTGGACTCTTTCGTGAATGGTGTTGATTTTGAGGCTATCCTGGGCATAGTCACCGGAAAGGGTGACGAGAATTTAGGCATCGTCTGCGTAGTTCGTATAGGCAATGCCAAGGGAGTCAAGGTGGTTGAATAAAGGTTTAGTATGAACATTGTAGGGGGTGGGGGAGATGCAGGAGCCTTATAGGATGCCACAAGAGGTAGGTATGCATGATGTTGAGGTTTCACCAGGGAGGACTCTAGAGTGTCTGTCTGCAAGGGAGCAGGAGATCCATTTATCAGCTTCAGCAGAGAAATGAGTGGTGGCATAGAGTGTGGCGGTCAATGAGAGCAAAGGCGGCTGAGAGGTTGAGGAGCAGCTGGAGGGAGATTTTGCCTGAATCGCTGGAGTCATCGAGTTGCTTTTCCAGGTCAAGAAGGGCTCGACCTGGAAGCCAGATTGTTGCATGCTAAAAATGTGGCAGGTTTCCAAGAAGTTTTGGATGTGGAGATAGGCTACTCTATCAATGATTTTCAATAGGAAGGGGACAGTGATTATGGGCCAGTAAATGGTGTGGATATCTGGGTCCATCAAGGCTTTTTAAAGAAGGGGGAAGATCCATGATTATTTTAGACAAAAAGGTGCGTGGCAAGATGCAAATGATTATCTGACAATGGCAATGATAAGCAGTAGAAAGGGCTGGGGACATTCTTTTACCAGGGAAGCTGGACAGATGTCACCTTGGCTCTGAGACAGTTTGATAACTTTTATTATGGCAGCAAGGTGGGAGTCAGTGATGGGTTGGAGGTTGAAGGGTGGAATGTGGGCCGGTAGGTCTGGTGAGAGGGTAGGTACCACAGTCGCAGGTGTGGGGGGATCTGTATGGCGGGGATCTTGGTGTTGATTTACATTTGTATTTGGGTAATTTTTCCAGTGAGAGTGTTTTGTACATCGTTGCACCAGTGAGGGTCTTTCACAATGATGGATGCGGGGGTGACAGGAGACTTTAGTTTGAGGAGGATTGCAAATAGCTCCCTGGAGCTAAAGGATGCACTGGAGATACTTTCATTGTATGTGTCTGCTTTAGTGATATGGATATCTTATCTTATAGGTTTTTTGAAATGTCAGAGAAGTTCTCTTTTTATTTACAGGTGTGGAGGCTTTTTGTCACACAGCTTCTGCTGTTTTTTTTTTTAGTACAGATCAATGTGAGGTCAGTGGTGAACCATGTGCTGTCATTCCTGGAGTCTTTGGCTTTGAAAAGTGCCAGAGTGTTGACTGCATTGACAAGCAGGGTGTTGTAGTAGTTTACAATGGAGTTGGTATCCTGGAGAGGTAGTAGTGGGTGGTTAACTAGGGGTGGAGGTTGGCACTGGTGAAGTTGCGTATGCTTCGGGCTATTGCATGAGGTAAAGAGATGCTGATTTTAGGGCACTTGTTTTGACTAGGGATTGTGAAGGAGACGATGTTGTGGTCATACCATACAAAGAACATAGCTCTCAAAAGAATCAAACACTTACAGCAATATGTCCAATAAGATCAAAAAAATCATCTTAAAAAACTGGTGCTCGATAAAAGTGAGATTCCTGTACCTAGACCTACTGTAGCATTTAAATGCAGTAAAAATATCAAAGACCTCATAACCCGGAATTACATCACTCTGAAAATCCAACAACAGAAGAAAATAACAGAAATGTGGAATATGCCTCCAAGATCGGGCCACTTCCCATGTGAACACTGTATTTATTGCAACTCAACAAGCAGAAGCACAGAAGTTGACCTTGGTTTACGAACTCCATGGAAATAAAATGGACACACAAACTGTAACACCAATATGGTAATCTATGCCATATGGTGTCCATGTAAAAAACTTTATATCGGCAAAACTGATAGGAAGGTAAAACTCAGAATTGGCAAGCACAAGAGCTGTCTCAAGAACAGAACCGCTAATGCCCCACTGGTGGACGACTGGGTGGAATACATGCAAACTTTTTCCCAGCACAGACACCAATAGAGACAAATATCTACTAGTGCGGAAAGAACAACAGATGATTTTCCTGACTAAAAGTGCCATTTCAGGTCTAAATGAAAAAATGGACTGGCTTTATATATAACAACTCAATAGCTTTTATCCACCTAGAGCTATGAGTAGTACATCTCAAATCGCTTTTTTTTTAAGACTTCATGCCATTTGGCAGAATGCTTCTGCTAATAAGAAATCCACTCAGAGCTATGAGTAGTATGTGTTAAACAGTTTTTGAGAACTTCCTCTCATCTGACAACAACACTTCTGCAAATAAGACTTCATACTTTCTAAAATAAAACCATATTTTAGAACTCCGGCGAGTAACAAAATATATATACAGGCTGAGCTACGTTGGCATACTCTTGTGTTTTTCTCCCCCTAAAAAATCTTTTGTTTTCAAAGGACCATCTACCCAAGTTGCATGGTCGTGGTCTGGATTACAATTAACCAACAAGGTAACATACCTGTGCTGGCTCATAGACACACATTGAGGAGGCCGACATGAGTAGTGTCAGCCGGTCTCGGAGCTGGAGGGATTTCCACTCCCATCAGAAACAAGGGGAGGAGTCCCTTTACATTACGTTGTATTCAGACCTATCAGGAACACGCTAGAGTGACGCTCTTCCGTATTTTAGGAAGATGGCAATATCACATGATTCATGCACCTTGGGACAAGCCCACACCAGACCACTGCACGCGCGAGGACCACAGCGGCTAGATCGGGTAAGAGTGAATACGTTTCTTGGGTGACTGTCGCTAGACTACACGGTTTGCTCTAGGCGGGTGATGGCCAGTCTTCCTTGTGCCATACCTCCTCGCTCCTAGCTGCACGCGTACCTATCACCTCTCACGGCCATGCTTTGTTTGTCTGTTACCTGCAGCATTCTGCTGTTTCCGCATGTCGGTCATACTTTCTATCCGACGAGTGCAGATACTGGAAGACCAGCGCTGATCCATAGACAACAAACCACAAGGCGTTAGCTGGCGTTTTGACGTCTGCTTTCACTTTGTACACAGGAGCACGGAAAGCAACTAACAACGATCTGTTAGCTGTATCGGATTTCGTGATAAAACTCAAGGTAATAACGAAACTAGTGGTGTACAGAAGGGCGGGAAAGGCTCCAAACGAATTGTATCTTTCTATCCCTCTCTCTCCCCCCCGTGTTATCATGCTTTTGTCGAACGGCGGAAACAAGTGGAGATAGCGAGTTAAAACAGCACCCCTTTGTGTGCTCTTTCCCTTCCAGAAAGATCCACAGCTGATGCTGTACTGGTGGATGTTTATTGCCTCTTCTTAGAGAGAGAAAGTTAAACCAGCCTCAACATACACCGAGCCTACGCTCATCAGTGGGGACAGTTCCATCTACTACTAACCAGATGGTAAGCCTTCCTCTTTTAAACACTGGTAACGCGTTCTCTCCGTGTTTTGGGGCCATTTCAAGTGTCTGCTTATAAATGGATACCGCAACTGAGAATGTTAAGATATAGCGAGTTTTTCAAATAAGTAACATATTTTGACTCTTTTGTGCAAAAAGTGATCAAGAGAAGTGCCCTAGAATTGTCTTTTTTGCAATTTTCTGTAGTTTCCTGAGCTTGCACCAGTGTTAATTAAGATATACTTACTAAAGCCACGCCGGTATGATATAGCAAACCCGGTGCTGTTAATTAATTAAAACAGCGACTGGCCTGACATTTGGACAGCGTTCCTTATTGTCTTTTTTTCTCTCTTTCCTCTTTTTCAGGAAAAACGTGGAATCACAAGGTGTTGCGTCGTGGAAGCGCCATCAACTTAACATTATCAGCTCCTTTGTGCTGTTGTGTTGTTTTTTTTTTGCTCTTGGCATTGTTGCTGATTGTCAATTGTAGAAATTAAACAGTCACGAGATGGGCTGTACTTTCATGTAAAGCAGATGATTTGGTGCTTACTGCTCTTTACAGTGTATATTCTGTAATTGTTTTGACTACGCCGGACAGTTCCCTGACGAATTTCCCTGCACTTATTTTGCATTTTTTTTTGTTTGTTGGAAAGAAACATGATGGATGCGTTGTGTTGAGAGTATGTGTATGAAGTGGTTATGGTGACAGTGAGTGAAATATTGTATGTAAAAGCCTTTTTAAAAAAAAAAAAAAAAAGAAATGCATATTTGCACAAGCATACAACACTTTTTTGACACCACAGACATTAGAGGGTGTCACATTAGTGAGCCCATTATACCAACTAAACTACTGTCATTTTAGTCTTGCACTGTTGCTTGATGGTAGAGCAGAAATCCAGGCTTTTTAACAGATTAGAGTGACTACATCACGCACTTCTGCACTAACAATGTACCTCAATTTTCTGCTAGTAAAGTATAATTCCTTTACTGTTTGTTGGTTAAATATGATTGTTTGTGTACATTAATAAAATTGTATATATATTTTTTCAAGAACTTGCTATACTGCTTGATAATCTAATGCAATATGAGGTGGTCCCCCTCACGAGCACCTTGGTTTTTCTGCGGCATTTACCTATCTATAGTGGAGAATGATGCCCACCTAACCCTAATGTTTTGTGTTAAAGGTTGTTGACCTTCTTGAGGGTTGGTTAGTGGTGGGTCTCCCACTCCCTCTACCTCTCGTTGTGTTGTTGGTGGTCATACCATGGGCAAGGTTGGTTGGTTGAGATGGAAATGTTGCAGTTATGGTCCAGGAGGCAGTCTAGGGTGTGACCATATGAGTGGGTGGGTTTCAGGATACGGTAGGTGAAACCTAGTGTAGAGGTAGAGTTCACAAGGGCAGAAGCATTGGTTTCTTTGAGGTCATGGAATCCGAGGTTGAGATCGCCTAGGATGAGGAGTTGGGAGGTGGGTTTGAGGTTAGAAGAGATGAGCTGGATGAGCTCTTATTCGAATGTTGCCATAGGACCTACAGGTCGGTAGATGAGGTGAATGCTGATGGTGGAGTTTGGGGAGCAATTCAGCTTAGCTGAGATAGTTTCACATTGGGAGATAAAGTTGGAAGCCAGGGCATGCAGTTCCTGTAGATAAGGGCAACTCCACCACCCTTTCTGCTATATCTGTCGTCACACAATATAGCATAACAAGGGGGGATGGCGGTGGAGAGAGAGGGGCCAGTGGTGGGAGTGAGCCAAGTTTCTGGGACTGCCAGATGTCAATGCCATCAACGATTTTACATTAATCAGGGTGCACTGGAGCGGCGCAGAGGTGGAAGGTATGGTGACGTTGGCTAAGGGGGTGTTGGTGGGCAATGGGCATTTTGGTTAGGGGAGGAGGTTAACAAAAGTAGTACGGTAACTGAGGTACAGGTTATGTCTAGAGGCTGTAGGTGTGAGGGCTGCACATATGGTTGTCAAGGTTTGCATGCAGGATGCAAGGTGGTGTACTCGTTCAGCACCTAGGCGTGGTGCTGTGTTGGGTGTAAGGTGTGCAAGTGGGATGGCAGAAGCAGGCAGTGTGTTAGGGATAATACGGGTAGGTCCCATGGTAGTTGTTTGGGCCAGTGCATGTGCTGCAGGGTGGTCTGCTTGAGCAACCCCTGAATGGGGTGTAGAGCTTATTAAGCATAGATCGAGGTGATTATGCATGATGGGTGATCTGGACTTATGCTTTGTGAAGGGGAGAGGAGGGAGAGGCTGGAATAGGCTGGCTGGGACTGATAAGTGAGCCTACAGGTATCAATGGTGTGGATCTGCGTAACGCTGATGGTAGTCAGGGGTTGCATTTGTTCTATGAGTGGGACTAAGCCAGTGGTGATGGGGTTCAACTGGCTTGCCCTTGCAGGCAGTGTGGCAGATGTGGTGGGCAGGGGAGGAGAGGAGGCAGGAAGGTTGTAGGTGGTGGCAAGGGTATGCATGGAGCTCAAGCCAGGGTGATGGTACAATAAGGCAATGCCCTACGCAGTGCGGGTGATGCGTGAGCATAGGACTTTTGGAAAGGCTTAGTTGGGAAAGGCTGATCAGGCAATTGTCGGGTGCTCGATTGCACCAGTGGTCAGTGACTTGGAGGAGACTGGCAGAGACGATCGTTCTGAGCCTTGTAGTTTGGCCTTTGATGTTGGCCGGCTCTGCCTGCTGGCTTGCAGGTGTGAGTCCAGATATGCTCACAAGCATCCAAACACAATGGTCCATACTCAGGGCAACAAGGAGGCTGCAAGAGGCTGGTAGTGGTTCTGCAGCAGCGGCGGCCATCTTAATGTGTTCATGAGAACACAGGGCTTCCATAAGGCTGTACGGTGCACCTGGACAGGGTGGGCTGTAGGTGTGAGGATGTTGCACAAGTAATTTGTCAAATCGTAGTGAATATACTGCCTATAAAATCTTAAAAACAATAACAACTTAGGATATTTTATAAAATTGTACTTTAACAAAAGGTTAGAGTACATATGCTCTAAGGCCAGTTAAAAACCGAATCCATCAGCACATTTGACCATGTACAAGTTATCATTATTAAAATACACCAAGGACTGTGCTAATTTCATATCAGAAGAATGCCAAGATTGCTCACGGTTATTAACTCATTTTGGTGCACTTGACCTTCTTGAATCATTCCAAGCGAGATACAGAATCAGGGCCCACATTGCCACTTCGTCATGTAGATGTAAAACATATAATGGCTGACCTTCACTGGCAACACAATACATAAAGTAGAACAGTCTCAGTCACAGTGGGGAAGAGGGGCACTGACATTCAGTGGACATTCGGTGGGCTCTCTGCCAGACCATTTGCCTACGACTGATGTGGCAGAAAACATGTTAAATCCAAGGCACGTGATATGGAAACATTCCCGAATAGATAGAAGTGAAATTGGGTTGGGCTACGTATAATGGCATGTGCTGGTTTTGCCAATGTCACAGTCTTGTTTGCATCTTGTAGCCTCTGCAGAAATAATAGATTAGCCAGCTATTAGGCATTTGTTTGTTTTGACTACACCATAAGCTGAAACTATTGCATTAGAGTACAGATAAGGAGAAATGGCACACAAGGAGGTATACAAAGCTTGAAGGTGTTGTTTAGTTATATACCCACCCATTGACTGGCCATCGCTGGTAGAGTGGCGGATATCCCTCCATCTCATGGCTGGAGGTAAACCCTCTACCATACCGGCAAACGTATAGTTGGCCGCTCCAGAAAAATGCTACTACATGTTATTAACGGCACTTAATGTCCAGACTGGCCAACTTATAATGAGGCCCTGACTTAATTGGATTTGTAAAGAAGCAAATGGTGTAATAAACATGTTGTAACCAGGTCTGACTTTAGCCAATAGATTTATAAGCATTACGTGTGTCCTACACTGAAGTCCTGTTAAAAGCAAGCATTGACAAAGGTGATTTAGGCAGGGCCAACATTTGTATACAAAACCCATTCTCTGCTTCCCATATGGCAATCAGATAACCAAAGAACTATGTAGCTGAGCCAAACTGGGCCTCTGACTGCACTTTGACAACATGTACTTGGGGGTGTCAGCATTCTGACATTCATGTTCGAGCGCTGCGGTAGAGGGCCTGGCACCTGTCGTGGCACCTGGGAGGAAGGACTACTATTCCCATGAAACTCTGCAGTTATGTGAATGATACCAGCATGCCATTTCACTCAACGGAATCTTGTCGCTCATTGAGGCTGCTGAAACAGATGAAAGCAGCACCCAGGGTTTCCTAATGCTCAACAACTATTTCAGTGAGTCCCTCATTGCTGTTTCTGGCTCCATATTTGTTGCTTAAACTTACTTCATCCGCTGTATACCAGATATTCTTGCCTGTAGTTGGACTGCCAGGATATTGTTTGGTCAATTTGACCCATTGTGTACCAGACACGCTTTCCTGTATTTGGACAACCTGAATTACGTTTTTGCTTAACTTGACCTGCTGTGTGTTAGAATGGACATTGTACCGGTTTGGGACAGGATCTGTAACTCTTGATTCGGATGAAGAACGAAGAAAACACTATTGCAGACGGTCTCAGGGCACTGCAAGGAACACGGAAAAAAAACCTTCAGCGACTGTCAATGTCGCACTGTGAAGAAAGTGCACCCAAATCTCACAGTATGACACAGCCTCCTATCTCACAGGCCAAAGGTGCTGGGATGATGGAATTCGGCAGGAGGGTGCTTTGTTGGAAAAGATGGGATTCCTCATAGTCTTGATCAAAACTCTAAATGGGAACGGTCCTTCACGGCAACCTAGGATTGAGCTGGACAGTCCACTGGAAGGCCAAGGGACACTTCTGAACAGGCTCACTTTCACAGTTATCAGGAGACTTTGAGTATGATTGTTCCCACCACTCCAAAGGTTCGAAGCATCTTTGCAGATCTTTTGAGGTCAAGTGCAAATCAGGGCTCCACTGGGACAACAACAGAATCTGGATGCCAGATTTCTTCAGTGTGTCTCAGGATCATCCTTTATTCTGCTCGGCTCTTCAGTATAGTTAGCTCCATCTGCAGGTTGGTTATGACCTGTTGTTGATCTGCTGGAATGAATGCAGGGCCCATCCTCATATCCACAGTCAGGCGAGTGCTTGCACCCAGCCCACCAATGGGAAGATCTGATTCATGCATGCACACAAGACAACCTGACACCAGTATTGTGGATTGGGACCAGACAGTCCCAGCCAACTTCCTGGGTACCTACATACTTGACCTGCACGAACCCATGAAAGAAGCAGATTTTGCAGGCAACTATATGCCCAATTAAGGAAATCCTAGCCCTGGAAGGGCAGGGGGAAGGCCAAGGGACAAAATGGCCAAAGGAAATTACAAAAAACCATGTGTCATGGCCATGTTAGACACTAGCCACAGTCATGAGCTTGAGGTGGTAAACAGCGTAAGGCTCAGTAAAAAGTTATACTCTGTAACCATAACCAAAAAGCCACTGCTGCAACCAGTCCGTCCCAAGGCACATTGTACAATCACCAAAACCTATAAGGGCTAGAAAACACAATGTAGTGCATGGTACTGTAATGTCCTTTGAGCAATGTTAAAATGTCACCAAGAAGTGGAAACAAAGTCAAAAGACTAAAAGAAACAAAGTTTCTCAGTACTGACAGCCTGAAGGAAGTGTCTGTTTCCTCAAAACAATGAGCTAAAGCCCAGTGGAGTGCAGCTGAAGGTTGTGCTCCATGGTAAAAAGTCAGGTTAGGATACAGAAACACATGCAAAGCGGTTTGGGGGTTCATGAACTATGGAGGAAAAAGTTGTTTCAAGGGAAATCTTTTCTAACCCTCGCCATCTCCCAACCAACCAAGGACAGGGGGAACTAAATCCACCCCTGGATGGGTTGCATGTTCAGGTCGGTTAAACATTCTGGACAACCCATCACCACTGCAATGTTGGGTACCTGGCCTGTGCTCAAGAGTGAAGTCAAAGCCTTGCAGGCTAATGGACCTCCTGAGCAATTTAGGATTCTCACCCTTCATATTCATCAGCAATTTAGGGTTTATGGTCAATCTGCACAGTGACGTTGTTAAACCATATTCGCATAAATATCATCTGATTATGAATATTGTCCTAAGCCATTTCGCATTTGTATTAAAACCTGCAGTTTAATTAGAATTCAATTCAAACGCCATTTTGGAAAATATCCTCCATCTTGATCCTAACTTCTTCTCTCTGTTCAGAAATGATTAACCTTGTTTTCAGCTGACGGAGCAGAAACAACCTTTGAGCCTACATCAACACTAGGGCTGGCAGACCAGACTATTTGTCCTGTGCAAAGAGACATTGTAGTCAGAATGAACCCTCATTCAAAGTGTTGTCTATCTCTACAAAACTCATCCTCCCTCAAACAGTGATATACAATACATGTAAACTAAATGCTGTGTGTTTTTGAAGGAATCCTTTGTACATTTCTTGAAACAGGACTTACTCTAAAAGCTAAAGATCCAACCAGCTGACTACAACAAAGTTTGCCAGTATGTTTAAGGAACCTTGGACCCAAAGTGAACTTCAATTTAAAGTGTTGTCTGCATCAATAGCCTCAGCCATATTCAAACATAAGAACTGAATGGTAGACAAACTAGAGCTATGTGCCTTAGCCATAAGCTATTGAATTTGTTTCTTGAAACTAGGATCAATCTAAGCTGGAGAACCAACAACACCATTGAATCTTCAAGGATGAGACAACATGTCAAAAGTACAAACCAATATTGTATATTTGTTATGTGATCTGGGCACAAACCCAAATTTGTAATCTATTAGTTTGGAGATGGGCTGGGCTATGACCAGGACTGCGTATAAATACTGCATGTTTTGTGATGACCAGTACTCATTCCCCTCACAGTATTTTCTGGTACACACTGCAAGGTGTTCGGAGCCAGATAGATATCTGCTTTGATATTTGAATCTTTACAGAATAAAGTTATATTCATAACTTTTTGACTTCGTGACTGGCGGATTCAATTTTTGGTGGTACTAAGCCTTGATATTCCTTGTTTGATCTTACAAAGTGTATCCTCTAGCGGTACGGTCTCAGCTTTCGAAGTGCCCAAACTATGGAAAAACAATCCTTTTCCATGGTAGACAACCTGAGCTCTCTGACCTTAAGCTGACAGATGATACAACTGATGGGGTGTTCCCTGCCTTTCTTATCTAACTGTGACAGAACTGTACCTATACCAGTGTCAGAGGCATCCGTCTGCACGGTGTGTGATGGTCAAGAAGACATGGCACAGGAAGTCTTTTAAACCTTGGAAGGTCTTCTCACACTCCTCAGTCCAAGTGATATTCTTGTGTTTCTTTGGAGTAGTAAGGGCAGTCAGAGGAGCAGCTGCTACCATAGTCTGCCATAAAGTTCCTTTAATACCCATTGAGGCTCAGGACAGATGTCACTTGGGTTTGGGTTGTAGGGGTGAGCCAGTCTTGCACTATGTGTGTCTAACTGGAAAGAGGCTGAATCTTATCTCCACCAACCTCATGCCCAATTCTGACCATTGAGCCCTGACCAATTTGACAATTGCTGGCCTTTATGGTCAGATGGCCTTCTGAAGGGCCTGCAAAACTATCTCTCTCTGTCTACATGCTCCTCCCAAGTGGGGCAGAAGACCACTATTTCATCCAGATATGCAATTCAGAATTCATCCAACTCATTCGGAACATGGTTGACTAGCCTTTGGAAAGTGGTAGGTACATTTTTTAGTCCAAAGGGCATTGGCCTGATCTGGTAAAGCACTTCTGGGTTTCACAATGCAGTCTTCAACTTGGCATTTTCTGACAGGGCAATTTTCCAGGACCCTGCAGTGAGATGAAAAGTACTAAGATACTTGGAAGCACCCAGCAAGACTAGCAATGTGTCTGTTCTTGGTAGGAGGTGAGCATCTACCTTGGTGACAGCATTCAGAGCCCTCTGATCCACACAGAACCTCACCTCCGAGGTACCC
The DNA here is from genome assembly GCF_040938575.1 of Ambystoma mexicanum. Classification (NCBI taxonomy): domain Eukaryota; kingdom Metazoa; phylum Chordata; class Amphibia; order Caudata; family Ambystomatidae; genus Ambystoma; species Ambystoma mexicanum. The sequence continues at coordinate 1,122,936,629 of NC_090931.1, forward strand.
GCCTTTGGCACCAGAACCACTGGACTGGACCATGGACTACTGGAGGGTTCAATCACCCCTAGATCCAAAATCTTGTTGACCTCAGACTTGATGTGGGATCTTACCTTGTCTGATATCCTATAACTCCTACTTTTGGCAGGCACACTATACCCAGTGTCAATTTTGTGTTTGCACCAAGGTTTCAAACCTGGAGTAAGTGAAAACATGTGGGAGATTTGATAAAGCAAAGTTCTCCTCTCACGTTGTTGCTTAGGAGTCATTTGAGAAGCCCTTTTGACAGCCGTAATGGAACCATCTGAAGGACTGCCTTAGAACAGATCAGGAAGGGGTTCCAATTCCTTCTCCTCCCCGTCTGATGCCAATAGCAGAGCAGCCATATCAATCATTTAGTCTATTTATGTGGATTCATTTGGGAGCTTGGCCAGTCCTCCCAAGATCCACTAAATAGTTTACCTCACCAAGTTTTTTGACAACTTTGTAAGGGTCTGACCACTTATCATGTAAAGCTCTAGGCCTATGGAAGTCATGATCAGGAATTCCTGGCCTGGGGAAACATGGATATCCGAAGCCTTGTTGTCATACCAATGTTTGACCAAAGCCTGTAACACCTAGGTTATAGCTTGTTGACCTCTTGGTCTATACTGCATTCCTGCCATTAAAATGCAACTTGGTAACACTGTATAGCAGTATCTGGAGTACATTCAAGGTAAAGTAGAGTATAGGTAAAACTCACTTCTTACTTCTTTTATACAGACACACAAAACAGACTGTCACTTCTAGAAGAACACCCTGTCCCTATCCCAAAGAAACTCTCCCTATGGATTGGGTGTTGCACCGCCTATCTAAGAGGGAGAGAACAAGGCCTGACCAGCCTTCAACTTGTCACTGGCCTGAGCAATCAGTTAGGCCATCCTCTTTCTCAATCCTAGGTGGCAAGCTCCCTTTTTTGACTATAGCCAGGGATCCCCTCAAAGAGTGACCAAAGAGAAGCTCAAAGGGACTGTAGCCAATGCCTTCTATAGGGAACTCTTGTCACGGTTTATTACACGGCACACCCAAGCCAGGGAACTCCTTCCCATGAAATCAATGCCGCACGATAAAAAGCTTGTTATTTCTTTAGTATACAACATATTCCTTTTGAGTAGGCCTCCAACCGAACTCGCACCTAACCTCCACAAACACCCCTTGTCACAATGGACTAGGAACCAGGCCGGTGTGTATCAACATGATACTTATTAATTTATTAATTTATTTTCAAAAGGAAAATCAACCAATTACCACAGCCACCAATGTTGGGGCAATACAAAATTCAATAATCTCTGCAAAATAACCAGGTTAAGATATCCTGTCACAGTTTCTTTCCTTTTTTTAATGGTGAAACAGAAAGAACAATTTACCACACAATGATAGCACTAGCGTTAAGCATTTCCCCCAGCGACGCGCAATACCCGAACTTCAATTGGACTTGATTCTTTTGAATGAAAGGTAGTGGCAGGGAGTAAGAGTACAGGGGGAAAACATCGGTTTTGGTGTGGTGGCCACTGAAACAATATGGGGAGCTAGCAAAGCAGGGGAAAATCCATTTTTGGGTCACCAATGGGAGACTGGAGGATTTATTATTTCTCACAACTGCTAGGGGACATAATAGAAGAACATTTGTACTACTTACACTTAGGAGACAGGCAGAGATTTAGAGAATACTAATCAGCACACCAGGGAAAATATAAATAGAGTAGGAAAATCCATTTTTAGGAGATTCAACACGTGGGCAATGGAAAAGAAAAATTCAATGGGAAACTCACAGTAGGAAAACCATTTTTTTTGTTAAAATGACAGGTAAATAACAGGTACATTCTAGGCAAAAGAATAGCTCACACACGGAAACCCATTTTTTGTTAATAAAATGATAAAATGACAGGTAAATAACAGGTAGGCTCTAGGCAAAGGAATAGCTCACAAAAGGAAAATCGGTTTTAGGATTAGGATCGCAGAGCAAAGGAAATGACAGTGGCAAATGGAAATTTGTTTATCAAGGTTCACTTTAGACACAGGGACACATTCATTTCTCAGGTCACAGTGAGATTAATTATTTTGGGCAACACTTTATAACTATAACAATTAACCAAAACACTGTGAAAAAGATTGCTGGTTTTCAATTCCACCAATCCAGATACCGTGAAATTTAATAGGGGAATTAATTGATTTACTTACAAAAATACTAAGGATTTACAAAGACAAATGAGGGGTTTTTCAATGGGCATATGCTAACATACCCAGGCAAACACTAGATACTTCTATGGGGAGATGATTAAACTACACCGGCAATTGGGGTTTTCTATGGGGAATTTTCAATGGGGAAATATTGGATGCACTGCTACATGAATGAAGGGCTTATGCAATTTAGGGCTTGGATCATTGCTACTTACATAGCAAGCCTTTGTTTGAGGTTCAGGAAAGCCACTGAATCTCATAACACTCTGGAAATATAGGGCATGGGGTCTGGTCACTCCACTCTCAAGATGGTAAGTTTCAGCAGCCTTCTCTCTGTCTTCCTCCTTTTTATGTCTCCCCAGTTTTTGTGTGTGTCCTGAGTCCTAGTACAGTCCCCCTTATATAGCAAAAATGACATCACTAATTTTACAATCTAGGGGAAGTACCCTGCAATATTCCCTGCCCCCAGTCAGGATTGGTTTAGGGGTTTGGATCAACATCTATTTTCCATTTGTCACCATCTTTTTTTCTCCTTTCAACTTTTTGGCAACAACTAGTTATGTATCACTAAACAATTGACTAATTAGACATAGAAGTGTTTCGCGCTTCACAATAGATATATCTAATAGATCAATCAACATGTAAAAAAGGGTAAAATTAATCGTGAAGGCTGGTTTCCAAGTCTATTGTACCATAAAACAGTGGACCCTTTGGTATCTTAGCCTTATTTTGTTCCAAAGCTTTGCAAAAAAAGAGAACAACATTGTATAGAGACTGTTACGTCACAGTTTTGAATTTTTCCCAATTTTATATGGTTTAATTAGACATAACAATTACGTGCATTCACAATTTCGTGCATTCAGGTGGTTGTGCAATTAGAAAAGCAGATGCAATTCTGGTACGTTCAGTTCAAAGTTCTTGTTGCAAATGTAACACAATTATTATGAATCCTGTTACTCCACAGGAAAATTCGGTTTCACTTGGTGGGTTTGGGTTTTGTAGGATGCTATACCTCTAATGTACAGAAATGATGGTTATGGGGTTGTATACTCTTGGTCACTGTTACTTCACAGTTCGAGATTGCATTGTTTATGAACCTTGAATGTACAGAGATGGTTGTTTAAAGTCTAAGCCCTCTTGATCACTGTTACTTCACAGTTTCTATCATTGGTTACCATCGCTTGTATACATACACTTGTGGTGAGGCTGTGCCGTCTTATTCTACTACCCAACACGTGTTTCACCGTCTGATTTTCGACGGATCTTCAGGGGTTATTGTGGTTGAAGTTTACTGCGTGAGAAAAATGGCAAGGTTTGCACGGATTGGATTATATTGTAGGTCTTATTTAAGTTATGCCTAAAAGGGAACAGAAGAGGGAAAATAAAAGAATAGTTTTTAAAAAACGAATAGTGGCAAGGGAAAAATTACTGCTAAAAAAGCATTTATTGATCTTATTTCAAAAACATATCTACATGCGACCTTTTGGGTATTAATATTCAATAGCTACAATGGTAATGCCAAACGCAAGTTATGTATCACACCTTCATAATTATACTAGCAACTTCCCTACTAAACATATTTTCTGTTTTAGCTGATCATGGGGAATTAGATAAGCCGACCACCAAATCCGTACGATGTAGCATGGCCATGTGTCACATTTTTGTCATTTTCATAAAATGTACAACAGTTATGAATATGTAAGTTATCAAGCATATTCCTAATTTCATTTTCTACTTTTTTCACCCAATCTCACATTTGTAACATGTTCAGATCAGCCAGAAACCTAGTCTAACAGGCCATTTGGGTTCCCAGAGTCACAGGTAGATGCATTTTATACCCCCAAAACCACCTGCAAATTATATGAAAAATGGTGTAAAAATGAAATCAATCCATATTATGGTTGTGGTGCAAAAGGCCTAAAATGAAATAGTCTTGTGAGTGTTCCTGGACAGCAAAGGGGAGGGCTGCTTCATCCCCCACAGCCATCTGCCCCCCTCAGGCCAGCCTGGGACCAGAGGTATTTATGAGTCTTTTTGAAGTTAGTGTGTGCCCTTTTGAAGTGGGCGCAACAAGGATTCACACCTTTTAGTCATGCGCCAGCGAAGGATGTCTTTCTTTTGAAGTCCCTGCTTTTCCTAGTCATCAGATCTGGAGCATACTGTTTAGCAGCACTACATTTTATTGCGTGGTCATGTAGCTGGGAGATGTGACATCCAGCTGGAAGTGCAGTTTCCTTTGTGAAGTTTTTGCCTTCAGCCAGAACAGGTTGTTCCTGAAGACTAAGGGCCTCATTACAGGTTGGGCGGTCCGGAAATAACAGTGGTGGTAAACTTGCTGCCACTGTTAATTCCGGACCGCCCGTTCCTGACTCCTGCAGGCGGGAGGTGATGGTCCCACCAGGTCTGACCTGGCGGGTTTAACACCGCCCGCCTGCAGGCAGATGTGGAAACACCAGCACCATCACGAGATGATTTGGTGGGTGAAACATAATATACATTGCTTTGGTCAGCCCACAAATCCAGTTTTGCTTTCCTGACATTTTTCTGTGAGCAGTGATATCTTTTCCATTGTGGCGTTTTAAAGCCGTTTTTATTTGCAAACCCATGTGCAGGCTGGTTTTGCTTTCAATGTAGAAAAATCTTGTTTTCCATTTCACAGGATTCTTTGATTTCTCGTTCTTTTCTAAATCAAACTGCTGCATTTCCATTGATAATGATAGGCAGGCCCCTTCCCGCATGGCTCTTTAACTTTACATGAAACAAAAGCAAAAGCCAGGCTGTTTTTGTTGCAGTGTTTTAGTGCCTGCCATTCATGTGAAAAGCAAAAGCCAGGCTATTTTTCTTGCAGTGTTTAAATGCCTGACATTCAGGTGACAACGACTTCTGTTTAGGGCCTTTAAATGCACCCCACAACTCTATGCGGGCAAAAACTAAGCATGGTAAGAAGAGATCCCACTTTCTCCTCTGGGGCTCCTCAAGAGCACCAATTATGCTTTTAAGAGTTCTGTTGAATCCCTCAACTAATCCATTTGTCTGTGGATGATAAGTAGATGAAAACTTGTAGGATACCCTACACTCCTTCCACATAGCTTGCATGTACTTAGACATAAAGTTGCTGCCTCTGTCTGATACAGCTTCTTTAGGGAAGCCAACCCTTGTAAAAATGCCAGGAAATGCTTTAGCAATTAGCCTGGCACTTCCTGTCTTGAGTAGGATGGTGTCAGGATACTTGGTGGCATGGTCAACGAACACCAGAATAAACCTGCTGCCAGAGGATGCTGGAGGGTCAAGGGGACCAACAATGTCAATCCCTTCCCTCTCAAATGGTACACCCACTACAGGGAGTGGTACCAGGGGAGCCTGAATTGTTGGGCCATTTCCCCCAGAGATCCGGCAAGTGGCACAACACCTGAAGTGACATTCTAGCTGGACCCCAATATCAGGCCTGTAGAAATGCATGGATAACCTCGCCTATGACCTTTTGATCCCAAGATGACATGCAAGGGGACTTAATATGCCAGCTGCAGGGGGAAGGGTCTCACCAGAAGAGGAAACCCCAACCTCCTATGGTCTCCTGCAGTGGACTCTGTGGGTGCCCTATATAGGAGCCCACCTTCCCAATACATTCTATGTTTCCCAGGATATGAACCCTCAATCTGGGAACATGTCTGTCTCCGAAGGCCTTCTAAAGATGGGCACTCACATTGGCCCTTACTAAACTCTTCCCTATCAGGACCACCTTCTGCAAGCAAGCTCTGCATTTGAGGATGGTCATGTGGGTTGAGAATTTCAGGTAACCCCCTCTTCCTCATCAGGTTCAGGGGCTTGACCAACTGCCTCCAGCTCAGTAGTAGGTGAGTTAGGCGGAGTGTTCTCTTTCCCTCTTCTTTGCTTTTTGACTCCCTTAGCCTGGTGTTTCCCCTTTGGCTTTGGCTCAGCCTTGGGCTTGGCAAGGTCAGCATTGGTCTGAGACCTAGTGCATGGCGTTCTCTGGTATTCCCCACAAGATTAAGTCTCTGAGGCCATTCCCCAGCAGAACTTTCCCAGGGACTTGCATCTGTACACTCACAGGTATACTAACTACTCTATCATTCACAGCTAGAATTACATGCATAACTGGGAACTTGAGAGGGGTTCCATTAGCCAACAATGTGTGCATCAGAGGAGCTATGGCCCGCTCCTCTGGGTTTACCAGTGTGGAATCACCTGAGTTCTTCTGGCCCCAGTTTTCCTAACAGCAGACTATCCTTAAAGTAATGCTTTTTATTATAAGGGATGGGGGCAAATGCCTCAGCTACTCTAGGTTCCCATTATCCCAGGGAAACTAAGACTACTTCAGATCCTATCCTACAGGGGAAGGATTATGAAGAGGAGAATGCCCCTGTGAGTATCCCTTCCTCATCCTAACAGAAGGCAAGATTCACAGAGTGGACCCCAAAGGTGTTGACCTTACATGTGTCGTCCACCTTCAGATGGTCACTTGTTCCACAAGCCACAAAAGATCCACTGGGTTTTAACACATAGGGAGGCTTAGAGCAACAAGGGTTGTGCTTGGGATGGTTAGTACCACAATCCTGTACATGGTATTGTGATTTACCCTTCTTAAATGTTTGTGGCTCTCTGGGAAGGAGAATTTTCAGATGACCCACCCTCTTTCTCTTTCTGCCTCTTCCCCTCCTCCTGCTTACTGGATGCTGGTTTGTCCTTATGGGACATTCTGTGGGATACCTACAAGTTAGCTGCAATGATCTAACTCCTTGGTGTCTTGCAAATCCTGCTTTAGCTGAGGGGAAGATGAAGCAAAAATGTGCTCCAGCATGACCAAATAGATCATACCCTTGAAGGCGTTTACCTTACAACCTTCCACCCAACCAGTCAAGTTTTTCAAGGATTCAGTTACGTATGTGACCCAAGTACTACCTTTTTCATATTTGTACTCTCTAAATTGCTTCAAGTTTTTGGCAAGAGTCTACCCAAACTTTAAGTTGAGAGTTTGCTTTAATTTCGCAAAGTCTTTTCTATCCGTTTTTGACATTTCCACAAAAGCACTGCAGCCAGAGTGGGGTAGTCGACTGAACAAATAGGTAATCTAGTCAGCAGCCACTACCTCTTGTACTTCACAAACATAATCAAACATGGACAGCTAGTCCATGATGACATTATTTCATATGCACTAAGCAGATCTTTAGGAAACCTAGGATGTGAAGAGTGGCCAGAACCATTCCCAGACCCTCTGAAGGAACCACTGGCAGTCTGTATCTTGGCAAGCTCCAATTGAAGTTCCCTGTCATTCTGTTTCTCCACCCTCTCTACCTCAAGTGTGGCCATGCTGAACTAAAGCTCTTTCTCTCTGAGTCTACGTTTTTGTTGCTTAAGCTCCAGCATGGCTTCTGCCTCAGAGGAGACAGATGAAACATGGGGCAGGACATCATCCTCATCCTACTCTCTCTCAATGATGGCAGCAAACCGTTACTGTTACTGAGGTACAATCCTACTTTCTTGTCAATCTATGATCTTTAGGATTAACTCAGTTTTTGTTCCAGAGTTAGTACAAAGTTTCAGATTGGGAAGCACTTACAGTAATAGCAGTGACTGTGTCCATATTATTAGTTTAGCAGGTGATTTATAATTACTAAGCAATAAAAAGTCACAGTGTTTATGTGTAACTATATTTCAGGTACTTCACCAGTGTGCAACACTGGAGTACCTCAGATGTCTCACTACTGTACACCAATTTGTTAGAATGGATTTCTAAACTCTGGCCCAACTGACAGATGTGTAGCAGGCCATGCTTGATAGATGAACATGGGACACTTCTGGGAAGATAGCCATACCAATTCACTGTAGCTTGAAGAGCATTCAAGGCTAACTCTCAGGAGAAGTGAGGATGATCAGGGGTCTCCAGTGAGCACACACAGTAAAACACCACGAATTACAATTAGACAGCAGAATACAAAAATATACTATTTATTCTAGGCCAATAACAACACAAATGAATACTGAAAAGCAATAATAAAACACCACACAAGCAACACACTGTGTAATATATGTATACACTCACTGGAATCAGTGTGGCACAGTCAGTAACTCCGCCAAATGGGCAAAGGAAAAGGCTGAATAACTTGTATAGCACCAACAGTCTTCAGAGATGGCAACCCCAAATTTATAAGACCAGCCCTAAGATGAGTGGAAACTTGTGCTCAATGTTCAATGCATGCAAAAAAGTGCCTGGTCGTGTGTAAAGTTCACAAAGTACTTCTTATGGAGCTTGCAAAAGGTAGGTGAAGAATTCTGAAGAGGGGTAATGGGTTCCAAGAGTCAGGAGAGGATCTGCTATGATGAACAAAGCTGTTTCCAACTTTCGGATGGCTTTAGGAAGCAAATTCTACCCAAGCCAGCGGGAAGGCCAAAATAACCTTCAATGCGTAAATGCGTTTTGGATGAACAAAGGGCAACTGGTAAGTGACTTCACTACTCACCACCCTTAGCTTGGTTTTGGTCCAGACTTAGCAGGTCTAGAAGTGTTCATCAGAGATTTGATTTCCTGTCTCAATTCGGCTACTGGGAGCACAGGTGCTGCAGGTGCGGGTACAGGTCCGGTTTTGGACAGGAGCTGTAACTCTTGATTCAGATGAAGAATGAAGAAAACACAGATACAGCAGGTCTCAGGGCACTGGAAGGAACATGGGAAAACCACCTTAAGCTACCGTCACTGTCGCACAATGAGGAAAGTGGCACCAACTCTCGTGCTATAATGCAGCCTCCTATATCACAGCCCAAAGGTGCTGGGACAACGAAATTGGGCACAGCATGCTTTGTTGTATAAGCTGGGAGTCCCCAAAGTCTAAATGGATGGCCCAGGGACACTTCCGAACAGGCTCAATTGCAGGGTTAACAGGATACGTTTGAGATTGACTGTTCCCACCACTCCAAAGGTTCAAAGCACCTTCACAGGGCTTCTGAGATCAAGCGCATCGCAGGGCTCCAATGGGACAACAACGTCTTCAATGCATCTTAGGCTCATCCTTTGTTCTGCTTGGCTCTCCATCATACTTGGTTCTGTCTGCAGGTCAGTTCTGACCTGTTTTTGATCTGCTGGAATACATGCGGGACCCCTCCTCAGATCCACAGTCAGGTGAGTGCTCACACCAAGCTCACCAATGGAAATATCTGCTCCATGTATGCACATCAGCAGTGGTCCAATCAGGGACCACTGGGGTTCTCTTGCTCTTGTACACACCAGACACCCTGGCACCAGTAGTGTGGGTTGGGACCAAACAGTTCCAGCCCACTTTCTGGGTACCTACACACTTGACCTTCGAGGACCCATTAAAAAAGAAGCCTTTTTGGGCAAGTGCATGCCCAAATAAGGAAATACCAGCCCTGTGTGGACAGGTAGGAAGACCAAGGGACAGAATGGCCAAAGCAACAGACAAAAAACCTTGAGGCATGGCCATGTTAGACACTAGCCACAGGCATGAGCCAGATGGGGTAAATGCGGTAAGGCTCCGTAATAAGTTATACAAATGAACATAAAAGCTACTGCTGCCCCCAGTGTGTTCCAAGGCACATTGTACAATCACCAAACATTTCTCTGAAGGTATAGAATACTATAAAACATAATGCCTCCATTGCATGGTACCGTAATCTACTTTACGCAATGTTAAAATGTTACCAACAAGTGGCAACAAATTTCGAAAGACTAAGAGGAACAACGTTCTCTCAGTATTAACAGCTGTGAGAAACCAAAGGGTGTCTCACTTACTAGTCCCCAGAGATCTCTCTCTCAGGTGGCCATGGTACGGCCATCGCCTTTGGATCCAGACCCTGGGTGTGGACCAGTGCGGGAGGATCACCTTGGTGAGAGATCTTCATAGAGTGGAGGTGAGACAACCAATGGTGAGATGCGTTATGCCCCCTTTTCCCATGCCCATACCCCATCCTATTTTATCGGATTCTCCAAAATCCTAACTCCCCCCTTTCTACGTAAACACAGGGCTGAGGAAGAAGGTGACTGAGAGTAAGGAGGCTAACCCTAACATATCTCATTGGACATTTCCCGCTAATCAGGTCAGGCAAAGTCAGGCACTTGACCATAATCACATACATCTGATACACATTAGCCCTCCCATGGATAAAAGGCGGAACATAGAGACACATTATGAGCAAAGTGAGACACAAGAAGGAGCAGATCTTCTGGGGTGAAGGCGAACCCACTGGAGCAGGACGATTGATCAAGGGACAAGAGCGAAGGGTGGGGAAACCCAGAAGGTCCCTGCAGGAGGTTGTTACCTCTGGGAAACCGTGAACGATATGCAGAGAAAGCCAATTCCCAGACAATAAGAAGCCTGCATTGTGTGTCAAGGATGCAGTGGCCCTCCCGGGTTAACAACAGAGGTGGGGAGGAGAGGCCAAGCCTGTTGGATCAACCTTGACTCGTGAATCAAAGACACAGAGACAAAAGAGGAATGCACACACCTGATGAGTTAGTGAAAGAAATGAAAGGCTGGTTTGTGTCAAGGAAAGATTGAAGCCGCAACAGTGTATTTCACAATTGAGGGTTGCACACATACAGATGAGACGCAAAAGAAACTCTAAAATTACTGAAAACAGTGAAGCCAGTGATACATAGTAGCGTAGTGGTCCAGCGAACTGAAGTAGCCCACTAGAAAGTCTCCACAAAATGTTTGATGACTTGTTATAAAGCGGCAAGGGAACGAACTGTGAAATGCGCAAGTGTCAAGGGGAAGTTAAAAGGTGAATGCTTTAAGAGAAAGATCTCGTTGAACATTGTTGATTGTGTTATAGAACTACCAAGACCAAGAGACACTGGTGAAAGTACCATAAGGGAGAGATAAAGCAAAAGTAGAAGTGGTCCTGCGGAGGTCTGTAGAAAAAGCCTCACCATTCAAACGTCTTCAACATCAGTGGAAGGTCCGAGCCTGACCGAGGGAGACCTGGAATATGAAATAAGATAGGGCAAGGGAACCTTTTAATGAATATGAATACAGCTTGAGGAAGGGAATCCCTGCAAGTGCTGTGATTGCGAGGTCCGATCTTGACTGAGAGAGACCTACGTGACTTTGAATCAGGTACTTTTTGTGCTGAAAGGTCCAAGCCTGACAGAGGGAGACCTACGTGAACTTTTGTTGAACTGTGAAAGAACTTTTGTAAAACTAATAAGTGACTTCAACATGGAAGGCAAAGCGGGCCTCTACCCACTTTTTGAACTGTCTTTTTTTGATAAGCTGTGCCAGAGTGTGTAATCCTGTTTACGGGGGCCGCCTTACTCTGTGCTGTCCAACATGGGGAGGAAAGCTGACTCAGCCACCTTTATCTTTTATTTTATAACCCCTTACTTTCCTTTGCATACACATTCCCTGTTACACACATTTTGTACAAGAGATAGGGCAGGCATTAGGTTTTGTTAGTATAGGCCCTTTGTATTTGACAAAGACTGACTAGGACTGTGTTTTCTTTATTATTTGATGGTAGAGACTACCCCCATCATAACTATAGAACAAATTAGGCGATTTTCCAAACCCCAAGAATTGAATAAAGGTTTTAATACTTGTAACTCTTGTGTCAGTGTCATACTTGCAATACCATGCCTCCCTTACATAGCCTAAAAGAAGTCCCACTTTCCCCACAACAGTGAGCTTAAGCCCAACGGAGTGCAGATGAAGGCTCTGCTCCACTGTACAATGTCAGGTTAGGATACAGAAATAAATGCAAAATGTTTGGGGGTCCGTGAATTATGGAGGAAACGTTGCTTCAAGTGAAATCCTTTCTTACAATGTATTCAACATCATCTTGCCTGTACTTTCGATTGTCTGGATAATGCCTCTAGCTGAACTTGGCCTGCTGTGCATCAGACCTTCTTTCATGTACCAGGACCTGCCTGGATAATGTCTGTTGCTGAACATGATCCAATGCCTACCAGACCCTCATTTCAGTTTGCTAGAGTCTCTTGGGATGTTATTTGTGAAAGATCTGACCTTTTGTTTGATGAACTTCACCTGTGTGAACTGTGCATTGTTGTGGACTTACCCATAATTTTCAGCCTCATCCTGTTCAGGAGGCCCTTGCATTGTTGTTGGATTGTTTTGTGCCCTTTAGTCATCGGAACATGGTTTCTGACCTATGGTCCGCCAGAGGGGGCTGACAGAACTGTCTCACAGACATGAACTCCACTGTATCTGCTTGTGACAAACTGTTCAGCCCACAAGTTCAATAGGTGAACATGGAGTTGGCGACCCATCTGACAAATGTCCTTGTGGTGGCTATTGGGGCACTATGTTATGGCAGCCACCCATCCAGATAATCATGACCTGTTGGGCTCTCTCCAGGCTGCCTAGCCTTTGCTCTCAGAAGATGGGGAGTTTCCTATGGCTCCTGTTCCTGTCCTGTCGACCTCTGCCCCTGCTGCTGTGAGGCCTACTGTAGACATGCCAATGCCATTCCCATTGGCTGCTTTCACCAGAGATCCACACATGCATTGCACTTTTATCCACCAGCTCAAACTTCACTTCCAATGTCACCTTTCTGCTTTTCCTGATGCTGGGCAGCCTGTGTCCTATATTATATAAAGGTAGTAGCCATGTGGACAAATTAAACAATCCCCTCCTCTATGATTCTGATGCCCTGATCACAGTGATGGGTCATGTTTTCGACACTAAACACAAAGGACCAGAAACCGACTTGGAATTTCTAGAATTGACTCAGGGGTGTAGGGCTATATGAGGATATGTAGCACGGTTCAATCAACTGGCCACAGAAACAAATTAGCCAAAGGAAAAAAAAGCCGAGGATCAGGCAAAAATCATAGTATGTTGATTATGCTAGAAAACATGCTCTTAACACAGGAAAAAGTGTTGCTGCTTCTACCAGATAGAGAAAATAAGTTAATGGCTAAATGACAATGTTCCTTTGGTATTGCACAGCAAGTAGGCCCTGTCAATTATGAAATCTGTATGTCAGAGAGAAGAGGGCAAACGGTGCATCATGTAAATTTGCTATGCACATTGAAAGAAAAGGATAATGTGCCCTCAATGGTAATTTTGGCAGAATGTAGGCCTGATATGGCTTAAGAAGCTTATCAGTGATTAGGGGCCAATTTGTTACGTGATTTAATAACAGTGGTGGTAGGATTTGAACTAGAAGACACTCAAAAAGGCAAGGTGTGTAATTGTTGAAATAATTTTACGAGATGTTTATTTTGTCTCATAGGTGTACTGTCATGAATGAGCCTCTGATAAAAACAGAGTAGGCCAGTCCAAAACAGCAAAGATCCTATTGAATTCCAGAGAATCAAAAGCGTTTGGTAGAGGTGGAGCAATACAGAAAAAAGACAGCCTGCGACACCCATTGAACATTGTATCCGTTTCAAACTATGCATTGGGTTGCATTGGACTCCCACTACGTTTCAGTGACTCCTTAATTGTTTTTTGCTACGGCAAGAGAGAAATTCTCTCTGGTTGGTTGTGGATTATCATGCGTTGACCCGACTGAATAGCATGAGTGGTCAAGATGCATGGTTAGGGACGTGGCTAAGCATTCTGTGGAGTGGAGGCATAAAACGGAGCTCCTGCTCCATTAGCAATATAACGTTCCAGAGGGGTACCAATATACATTTCTTCTTATATGCAATACATGTTTACCTAATAACTTAATTCTTGGACCACTGCAAGTGCTTTTCTCGAGCTCCAGCACTCAACTTTCCTTAGGGCAATCTGGGGGCCTGACGCAGCGGTATCGAGTAGGTAAGTGCACTGCATTTCCTGTCAGCGATGCCAGGTTGCGTCAGATGTTTGACACGTCCTGCTTTCCTCAAGGTACGGCTTTCTTGCACAATATCAGCACCCTCATAGAAAAGGGCCTCATCACGAGTTTGGCGGTAACCCTTAAGTCCAGCGGTAGCGCTATTACCGCCGGATTTAAGGGTCCACCAAATCATGGGTTCGGCTGATTTCCCCCCAGCACTTAGCTGGGGGGAAATCTGCCGATATTTTTGCACTCATACCGCCGCCGGGAAATCCGCCGCTGGTAAGAGCGTGACATTTCCCCATTGAGCCCAATGGGGAATGGGGCATTCCCGAATGGGCTCAATGGGGAATGGGGATTTCCAAATCCGCCAAAAACCTGTGATACAGTGCTACTAGCGCCGGTGGGTTTGGCGGTAGGACAGATAATGCCAGCGCTATTAGCGCCGGCGTTACCGCCCAACTCATGATGAGGCCCAAAAGTCTTTATTTACATGGAATGGTGATTTTTGAAGTACTTTAATACATTTCTAAAGAGGGTATTCAACAAGCATATACATACAAATACAGTTTTGGCACCTGATTTATTGACAGGGCATCATTATTTCTATTTTTGCTTATTTGAGAAATGCCATATAAGAATAAATTAACCTTCTGTGAAGAATAATTATTTATTTTCAGCAATTTTCCATTAATCTCTATTTTTCCCAAGATGTATTGGTCTCAGTGCAATATCATACAGCTATTTTGCCAGCTTTCCTCAAAGCATTTATAGGAGACCTGCTGTAACTTTTAACATATAATTACAGCAACAGCAGGAAACTGTGAGGGGCTCTTAGTTCAAATCAAATACGTCCCGGTTGACCTGTTTTGCTTTACATTATGGCCTCACTAAAATCTCAGGCTAAAGCCTCTACTAGCAAAGAAGCAGCAGCACAAGTGGCAGCAACCTTAAAAAGGCCAAAAAAGTGACTCACCTCCTCCTGCTCAAATGATATTAGAATATGGAAACTATTTTGTTGGAAATAAGGGCACTCAAAGCCTTTATGGAAACCACTAATGTCAAACTCCAACAAATTGATGAACGCTGGGCAGATTTTGAAAACATGCTAGAAGAGGTTGAAAGAAGAATTAGTGTGGCTGAAGATATTGCTACTCGAGTCACCAATATGGAAGAATCAATCAACACACTGAAAAAATAAAATAAATATTTGTAAAAAAGAAATCGCAGAAATAACCTCTGCATTTTTGGTTTTCCAGAAGGAGTGGAAGGAGAAGGCGTTGCCCTCTTCCTTAAGAAGACCTTGCCCAACATCCTGAATTTGCATTCATCCATTGTCCTCAATATACAAAGGGCCCACAGAATTGGGCACAGGAAAACAGATATAAACACAAGCAAAATGTGCTAGAGCAATCATTTTTCTGCTTCTTGAGTATACGCAACTTCAGTTGATCTTACAAAAGTGAAAACGCTTGGGGTCTACATTGATGCAACCTTGTCTATGGACAAACAAGTTAGTGCCATTGTCTCTGCATCTGCACTAAGCACCAAACTCGTCAACACCATCAAACCATTCCTCTCCAAAGAAAACTGTCTATCAATAGCAAGAGCTACCATAAGCGCTAAACTTGGCTATTGCAATGTACTCCTAGCCGGCACCTCTGAAAAAACCTAAACAAACTTCCGGTCACTCAAAATAACGCTGTTAGAGCAGCCTTAAGCATCTCCAAAAGGGACCACATCTCACTGGCAAGACAATCTGTTCACTGGCTCCCTGTCAAAGAACGTATCACCTTCAAGGTACTGACTACTACCCACAAATGTATCCACCACACTGCACCATCATATCTCTCGGACACTATTCGTAGACCGACCTCATCCAGACCTACTAGACTCTGCTACACTAACCAACTCACTGTACCACGCATCAATAAGACTACAGCAGGAGGGCGGGGGTTCCCCTACATAGCCCCCAGACTCTGGAACAATCTCCCCCATGCTCTAAGAGCAGAAGACTCCCTCTCAGCGTTTAGAAAAAAACCTCAAAACTTCTCTCTTTAACTAAACCTCCTCTACCTACACTCAAACAGGCACACATTACTAACATTGTTATTGTCTAAACCTGTATACTTGTATGCCTCTATGTTGTAACTAAGTTGCGCTATTTCTGTAACCAGCGCTATTTCTGTAACCAGCGCCACGATGCCCCAGGGCTGACTCTGTGCGCTTAACAAATACGAATAAATAAATAAATAAATAAATAAATAATTAAATAAATAAATAAATAAATAAGGAATAGACCATCTGGCATGGAATGGCCACAGGATTTTCATCTTACAGGATGTATCTAAAGGTACAGCTAAAAGGAGAAAATAATTACTTTCCCATTGCTTTGCACTCAAGCATTTAAATGCAAGATATGGACTGATCCACCTCTGTACCCTTAGGGTCACCATCAATGGCAATACCTCTTTATTCCAAGACGCAACTGACTTAAAGAACTTCATAAGACTTTAAAAAATGGAAGCAATGGATATCAGTACCACTAGTCACACTTGATATGCTGCCTTCTCTTTCCTGGTGTTCATCCTATGTTTTATCTCATTGAGAAACTACTCTGTAAGATTTTTTCTCTGGAACTGTCAAGACGAATAACTTTTTGGGAGCCGGAAACCTCTCCTTTGACTTCTCATTTCGTCCACTTTTGGATGCGCCTACAAACCCTTTATGCACTTGACTTTGCAACTCTGACCTCTCTACTCTTGTTTCTTATCATACCTGATTTTCTCTTACCTGCTGGGTGGATTCCTCCATATAATCTTTTAAGCTATTTTATTTCACAGCACTATGTGGTCGGTTTTGTTGCAATGCTTGCTTTTTTATTTTGTTTTTCCTCCCCTTTTTGTATTTTTTATTTTTTAGCAATCTAAGCAGCATGACCTTTGCTCTGATATATAATACTTCCTGGTGATATGTGACATTTCTTGATTTGAAACAAGTTTTAAGTACATATTTAAGTTGAATTATTGTTGTCTCTTTTTAAACTATTACCTTAAGGTACATGACATGGAATGTTAAGGGTCTTCATAATCCAATTAAGAGACAAAAGGTTTTAGGTCACATTTATAGATTCAATCCAACCATTGCCTGTTTACAGGAAACCCATGTATGGCTACAAGAGTCCATGAAATTGAATAATTATTGGGTAGGTGATGTATTAGCTGGTCAAGCAGATGGCAAACATAATGGTGTGGCAATATTTATTAAAAAAGACACTCACTACCAGATTCTCCATGAAGATGCAGATGCTGAGGGCAGATGGGTCTTAGCAAAAGTATTTATTGGCTCTCATATCTTTTTGATTCTTAAAGTTTATTAGCCTACTAATCCTGATCCCAAATTCTGGTGAGATTTGAAATGTATGATACTACAAATGAACTTGCTAATCTGGTATTATGTAGAGATTTTAATAATATTATTGATACGTTTTTAGATAAAAGATCCCTCTGGCAATTTAAAAATAATAAATCACGCATGGAATTTACAAGTTGTTTAACAGAATCTGGTGTTTTTGACTCATGGAACTTTTCACAACCTACAGATATAGATTTTACCTTTCAGTCCCTCCTGCACAATTCATTCTCCCGAATTGATTATATTTGTGTTGCCAAATAGTTAGTAACTTCAAAAATTGACTCCACTATTGAATGCTCAGTTATCTCAGATCATTATCCCATAATATCCAACACTGCATTGGGATGCAGTAGAAATGGTACTAATAGATGGAGATTCAATATCTCATAACCTTTTTCTTTCAAATCAATAAAGATGATGACACTTCCCCTGCCAATAACTGCGATACCTATAAAGTGGCTCTACACGGAAATATCATTTCTTTTGTAGCTAAGAGAAGGAAGGAAGCAAAAAAGGATCTAGATATCCTCCACAGCCAACTGCAGACTTTGGAGAAACAACATAATTCTACAGCTAATGATGCTCTCTTTCGACATATTCTTGCTTTTCATTTCCCTATTCATAAAAAATGAATGGAACTAGCTCTGGTGTTCTACTAAAGTTTAAATCCAAATTCTATCAATCATCTAACAAAGCAGGAAAAGCTTTAGCCTCATATCTCAAAGTTAAAAAGAAAGAACTATAATCTACGTGGTTAAAAATGAACTCGGCAAAGTAGTACCCTCTGATACAGAGATTCTGAATGTATTTGCCAAATGTCATGATAAACTGTAATCCTCAGAGCACATATACTCTAATATTGACTTCAATGATTTTTCTGATTGTTTAAAAAATAATCTCCCAACGAATATTGGTTTAAGTAGCCTCAATACACCTATCTAAATTAATGAAATTACCAGGGCTATCAAACACCTTAAGAAAGGTAAAGCTTCTGGACCTGATGGTTTTTATATGGATTATTTCCCCACATTTTTCTTCTACTCTTTCTCCCAAACTAGATTCATTATAAACATGTTTTTCCAAGGCTGGTAAAACATCAGGTTCCTTAGCTGAAACTCTCCTCTGCCTTATTCCTAAACACAACAACGATAACGAACTACCCAAACATTTAGTCCAATTTCATTGATTAATTCTGACTGTAAAATATTGGTAAAAATTGTAGTTAATAGAATAGAATTCTTCATGTATAAATTTGTCAAATCAGATCAGGAGGGTTTTGTTAACAGAAGATTTATCCCAGCTAACACCAGACTTTTTATGAATCTGATCCATTGCATAAATACAAAGAGCCATCCAACAAACTCCTATATGACATTTGCACTTGATGCTGAAAAAGCGTTTGACGGGGTTGAGTGGGACTTTCATTTCCAGGCCTTAAAATGGAATGAAATTGGAGTGACTATATTCAATTGGTATTAGTCTTACTAAAGGCTAAATACCCCCTTGGATATTACCTTACTCACACGGTCAGAGGCAGACGATATATATTTGTACACACAAAGGAGAAGGTCCCAAAAATGTAATTCTACAGATTAACTCATCTATTTTGATAAGGTGATGTATACCCTCCTATACCTTACAGTCCTGAAAAAATGGACTAGGTACACAAATCATATACACAATTCTAGTAATTTTAATTAGTTTCCAATAGATAAAAAACTTATAAAAATGTTCCACACAAACATGACCCAAAATAAAACCCACATGATTGTACACACCTTGGTATCAGTTGAAACTCAATGGCCCTCATTACGAGGTTGGAGGTTAGGGGTTACCGGCCTCGGTAAGGATGCTGGTGCCGGTAACCCCTTACCTCCGTATTCTGAGGTCCCTTAGCGGGTCCCACTAAGGCCAGCTGGTTTTACCAGCTGCCCTTAGCGGGAGCCGTTAAGAGACCATGGAGCTAATAACAGGCCCGCTATTTGCAGGCCCGTTATTAGCTCCTTCCCCATTCCCATTGAGCACTATGGGGGCTCAAATGGGAACAGGGAATGGTATTCAGAATGGGGATTTACCGGGTCCTCCAAGGTCGGAATGACCCGGTAAATCCCCTTTCTAACGGACCCAGACCCGGGTTTGGAGGCAGCCATGGTGCTAATAGCTAATAGCACCATGGCTGCCTCCATGGCTGCCTCCAAACCCGGAATGACCCCCAATATCTATTAAATATCTTGGTATTTCAATTACCCCTTGAAATGCTCAAGATAAATGTACCTAATCTGCAATTAAAATTAAATGAATCAGTAACCACATGGTCCCCCTTATATTTTACATGCTGGCGAAGATTAGCCACCATCAAGATGATGCTCTCACCAGTGATTCTATACTATTTTCAAATGATCCATATCCCTCAACAAGCCTCTTGTTTAAAATCTATTAACAGGATACTCCTTAACTTCCTCTGGGGTCCTAAGAAAAAGAAACAGATTGTCTGTAATAAACGTAAATACTCATAAGATTGCAGTGTTTTTGGGTTTCTGAATTTTAAGAACTATCATAAAGCCTTTGTTATAAAGTTTGCCAAAGACTGTTTTTTCCCCGCTGGGATCCTAAATCCTCCGGCTTGGTTGCTGGTTGAAAAATCTCTAGTGTTTAATTTGACATCAAAGATGTTATATATCTTTTTAGCGGTTCCAAAATAGGTTTTTGAAAAACAATATGACTCACTAAATCAAATTTAAAAGAAGTCCTGTTTCATCAAATTAGTAAACCTGCAAAGGCCTTTTATCCTTTTATTTAGTGTAATAAAAATATAACTATGAATAATAGACCTATTTTCAAAAGCCTGGATTGATAAAGGTGTTAAGTTTACTGATCAAATAATCATGGGAGGAAATAGCCTTACAATAGAAGAATTTTAAATAAAATGTTCACCTCCAAGATTTACTCTCAATCAATATCTCAATTTAATTAATGCTTGTCTTGATGCTAGAAGTAGAAATTAACCAATTAATTGGTTGCTAATCCTACTAATCATGGAAACTCTTGATGCCACCAAAGCCTCTTGCCTCTCCAAAATATGAAGATGAGAGATATCCTTAATACAAAGTGGACATCCGATTTGCAATGAGAAGAATACTGTGATATACATTTTGATGATGAACTGTTGTCTAGAATTTGGATTCAAATTAAGAGTGTATCTGTTTCTGCAAATTTAACTCAAACCTTGCACTTGTTCAATCATAGAGCCTTTATTACACCAGTAAACTCTTTATATCCAAGATATCTAGCAATGATTTATGTTGGTCCTATCGATCAGCCACTGGATCCTTTAGTCATATGTTTTTTGATTGCTCTTTCTTTTTTTTAAATTAAAATGTGTTTGGTTTGTATCTTAAACCTTACATTTTCGATTCTACAAAAATACATTTATGGTTCTACAGAATTAATTAATCGTTTAGTCTTTTCCTTTAAAAACTCATCACTGTTCGGGTACTTTTCGGCAGCGATATCTTCCCAAAAATTGACCACCGTAGCGACCATTTTTCTATTGTTTCCCATCAAAATTTGGCTCCATCTTTCCTTGGGTTCCAGTTCTGAGGTGGCACTTTGATATTTGCCGCTATATATCTGTCGTTTCTGGTTAAGTGCCTCACATTCCATTAGGTTGTGGTATATAGTTTCGATTGTCCTGGCAATTAAGCACAATCAGCCAAAGCCAATAAATAGTGAGCAAAATAGATTTTGTTTACAGCTGTGTTTATAAATTGCTTCATTAGAGATTTGTGTAATCTCTGTTTCAGTACACTAAGCTTTATGCTTCGAGAATACTCTCACTGTGACTTCATCACAGTTGCATAGATGCAATACGCTATTTTCTGGATGTGATACTGACCATGTGAACATCCAGACAGCAGCAAGGAACTTTGTGGAATCCCATAAAAGCACACCAACAGCTGACCAGCAATCGACAGTGAGGGATTCTGGAGGGCCTGCCATTAAACCGGGCCAGCAGCCAACTGGGGAGAAAGTGTCTGGGGGTGAGGTTTTGGGCCGTCTGTTTCAGGAGGCTGCTTGTCCTCTGCCCTGCAATGACCCTAACGAACGGACAGAGGGGCACTCTCAAACAACAGGTCTACAAAACTCTGATGCTTGGGAAAATGACACTGAAGCCCCGTTACTAAGTGACAAGCATGTGCATTTTCAGCAGTTCCTGATGTTATTATTCAGGAAGATCCTATAGGCACATCAGTTGAAGAAGTTCTAAATATGGGTTTGATAAACCTCAGGTGTTTTGAAGAAGACCAGGGTCTTTAAAAGAACGCAAGCTGCTGTAATGAAGAAAACAAAAAACCTGTTCCGTGAATTGCAGAAAAATCAACATGCAAGAAGTTTCTTCAAAACCTTATTTTCAAGGTCAGCAGTTAAGGAAGCACTCAGATGGACTTGCTGGGAGTTAAAGGTGCCGTAAGTGCAGACTTTAATGATACTCAGTGTGACAGTTGGAAATGGGGGAAGGTTAGATATCGGTAAAGGCCTGGTACCAGCAGAGAATATAGGTCTGCCTATTATACCTTCTTCATTTGTTCAGGCACCTTTGGTGACAACGCCGTTTCATACTCCACCTCAGCCCTTGTCAACACATGCAAACATTGGCTTGGGCCACCCTACAGGGTTTGCCCATGATGCTTCTATTAATCCATGCCAATATTATGTTTCTACTCAGGCAGCAAGATCATCACAAGACCGTGGCCCTGTAGGCTCAACGGCCTAACAGGCCCTTTCTAAAAAAACAAAATCTTCCAAATGAATCTCTGTCGGTTGCTGCTGAAAGCGTGATTCTGAAAAAAACTGTGGCTCAGTGCTGAATCATTTGAATCACCTGTCACTTTTACAAGGGGTACCTACATTGGCTGCACTTAAGTCAGGAGATGTTGAAAGAGTGTTCCTTCCGGATCTGGCAAGACTTGATTGTGCAGTCATCATCCTAAAAACAAATTAGTGATGGATACTCTGATAAAGCAACAGGACAGTCTGCATTGTTTGGGATTTGACTTGCTGCCTTATCTTACTAAATCTGATCAAGAGAGACCACAGAGGAGTGGACAGAGTGGGGGTTA
Organism: Ambystoma mexicanum; assembly: GCF_040938575.1. Lineage (NCBI taxonomy): Eukaryota > Metazoa > Chordata > Amphibia > Caudata > Ambystomatidae > Ambystoma > Ambystoma mexicanum. The sequence continues at coordinate 1,122,959,137 of NC_090931.1, forward strand.
AAGTCATTTGCCTCATACCGGGCAGAGTTGATGTCCACGCGTTCTTGCCTAAAAAAGAAAATACTGGCTTTAGAAGAAAGCCGGGACTGGTCGGCTCGGGAGGATAGCTCAGGGGTAATATGCTCGCCTTGGAAGCAAGACGACACAAAGCTACACAGGTTTGATCCTCGGGCCGCACTCTGGGTATTAAGCACATTATACATAACCAATCATATCATATCATATCATGGCTATTTCCACAGATTATGCCCTAGAATATTGGCAATTTACTTAGTAATTTAGACTCAAAAGAAATATACTGTGTTCTTCCTCATACCTCTATTTTGATACTTCCATTTAACTTGCAAGGTCATACTCAATTATTTACAAACTGCGTATTATCTGTTATACTTAGAAACCATTCTATTTTGTTGTTACAGGAAACGTGGCTTAAACTGAAGCCAGCCTTTGATGGATTTGAGGTGGAGCACCAACCTGCTTGTCAGGGGATCATAGGCTGCCCCTATGGGGGCCTATTAACTATGATAAAAATGTCCCCTTATATTAGAGTGGTTTCTCAGTATGATCTAGATTTGGAGATTTGGCAACCCACATTAGATTCCTTGGCTCTTTGCATGTGGATGTTTTGGTGTTTAATATATACTGGAATGCGGGCATGGCGGCATTAGCCACAGTTTTAGACTCTATTTTACTTTGTGTAGCACAAAGGTACAATGTCGCTCTCTTGGCTCCCTTGGATTATGTGGTTGTGGCGGGTGACCTGAATTGTGTTTCACTGGGGAATGAGAGTCTAATATCCAAGGCAAAAAAAAAATCACAAAATGCTAAATTACAAGTTTTGGGAGTACTGTCTCACTGGTATGGGTCTTTTCCCGCTAAATGGCACTGTAAAGGGGGATGTTCCGGCAGCCACAACATGGTCAAATGGGAAGAGGGACTCTATCATTGATAATATCTTTGTGGATATGTGGCTGTTGGACAATTGTTCTCTTTTTAAAGTCACTAAAATGACATGCAGTGATCATTCCATCTTAACTGCTGCCTGTGACCCATTGACAAGGGGAACATCTAATACCCCTTCGTTGGCAGGGGGTCGCTCGGCCACTCTTAATACCCAGGGCACTCATCTTAAATGGTCAACAAATATACTTGCTAGAGTGAATCAATCACTTGTGAATATGTTTGGGGGAAAAATGACATAGAAAATTAAATCAGATCTCATGGCAGACAATTTTGGTTGTTTCATTTCCAGTGTCATCGAACCGAACATTCCCAGGAAGGGACAAGCACCCTCTACGCCATCATCCCATGTACATGTATATAACAGGGAGTGGGTCCTTAGACGAAGAAAATTGAGAGCCGGAAAGAGGCATATAAATAAAGACACCTCTATCTCTTCCCGGGAAAAATTACTCAAATTAAGAAACTTGACCAGGGCTATAAAAATGGGTTGCAAGGGTCCAAAATTCAAAGGCTCCAGTTAGATGGTGAATAAATGTTCGATGCATTGCTGGATAAATACTCCAGATTCTTTTGGACATTGATTAATGCCTCCGGTTACGTTCATCCGGGTAGACTGTCAATGCAGTCGCAGAGAAGGACTGGATTGACCATTTTGAGGCATTATATACCTTTAATAAGAAAAGTTAACCTGCAGAGAACGGTGTCAAATGACATACCTTTGGTTTTTGATCTCTCACAAGAGAGACTTGTGAAATTAATTGGTGCCATTGGTAACTGGAGGGCACCAGATCCAAATGGATTAACAAATCAACTCTTCAAGGCAAATCTGACAGTTTGGGCAGACATCCTTTCTATTCTATTTGGAGATATTATTAAGAAGGGAAAATATCCTTCCTCTTGGGAAAGGGCACACATTATTCCCATTTATAAAAAGGGAGATAGGTTTCAGCCAATGAATTACTGTCCAATTGTCATTCTGGACGCAAATTCTAAAATGTTGTCATGGTTGATACTGGAACATCTGTAGTCTTGACCCACTAGCCGAAATGGCAGACTGGCTTTAGAAAGGGGATGGGCACCCAACTGAACGGTTGTAATGCATCCAAGGGTAGGCTTGGGCAAAGGTGAGGGGAATCAGGTTTTCTTTGCTTCACTTGATTTAGCAGCAGCATTCGATGCAGTTGATTGCTCACTGTTGTGGGCAAAACTGAAGAAATGGATATTACATCGGGGCTGCTTAATCTACTGGTAGCACTTCACACTACTGGTAGCACTTCATACTAATTCAACAATTCATGTAACATTAAACCAGGAGGGTCATCTGTCATGCCCCGGTTAAAACACATAGAGGGGTTATGCAGGGGTGTATCTTGGCCCCCTTTAGTTACACTCTATATATGGCAGACATGGAACCTTTTTTACTATCTAGTGCCTTGGCAACTCCCAAAATTGCAAATATTAGGTTGCTGTGGACGGGTTACGCTGATGATTTCATTGTGTTTGATAATACTCCCATTGGCCTCCAAAGACGTTTGAATGGTTTTCTGCCTTTGCCAATAAAAACTCTCTAACCATCAATTCGGCCAAGACAAAGGTCATGCATTTGACAAATGGCAGGAAACAGACTACCTTTAAATGGCATGTGGAATCAAATCCGGTGGAGAGGACTGATTCTCTCGTTTATCTAGGCTTCAAGATTTTTTCCAAACCTCCAGCCACTCTAGTGAGATCATGGCTATTTCAAAAACTACAAAGCTATTAAATGAGCTACATAGGGTGGATTCAAAATATGGGAAATGTTCCTTATTGCCATGCGAAACACTTCTATGAAGGAAAAGTGGCACCCAAACTACTTTATTGGATAGAGATCTATGCTCCGACTGTACTGGACTATTTCCCATATCTTGAAGCCTTGATGTGGAGAAGAATCCTTAGCCCACCCCCCCCCCCCTCGATGCTTCAGACAATTATTCGGTATGAATTGGGTGTAACCTCCCTCAAGGCTCGAACATTTTGGAAATATCTATCTCTTTATTGGAAAATGCTGATGCCGATACCCAATTCATTGTGGTGCCACTTTGGGCAAGCTTGCGAAGAGGGGGGTATCTGTGTGGTGGGTGAAATTAAGAGCATCGCACACCTACTTTCGAGGGAATTGGCATGTACTGAGGGTGACCTGGAAGGCAATCCTGATAAAGTAAAGAAAGGTCTATATGCTTTACATTGGGCAAACATGGTAGATGAATTCCATGCTTATCCATCCCTAGGTCATTTAAAATATGACAAAAAAAAAATTGGAATTTTGTCTCCATATTTTTCAATATATGCCAGCAGATCCATGTGTTCCATCTTCTGAGATTTCGTCTGAATTTACTGTGTACAAAGGAAATTCTTTTGAGATATGGTCAGGATGATTCGGAAGGTGTCAAATGTAGATTCTGTAACCAGTCCAAACAAACCAATAGGCATTTACTGTTGGAGTGTGTAGCTCTGGAAACAGAAAGAGGAAGAGCACTTTTTAAGTTTAAAAAGGTTCAGTAATTGCTAATGGAACTATTGTGTGTCAGGCTAAACCACATCAATTTTGAATACAGTGTGTATATTCTATGAATCAATTCTTCAATGTAATGAATCTTAGAATTATTTCTAGATTTACATGTGGTAATAAGGGGGGAGATTATTTTTATTTTCTGTTCTAAATTCTTTAACTTAGAACATATCTGATGTAGCGGAATTCAAGTTTTCATTGTTTTAATTTCTTTTATATTTGGTTGAAAATTACTTTTGTGGCTAACATTTTTTTAAAAAGATTTATTAAAGGTTGGAACATATGCTAGTGACAGGGGCAGTAGGACAAAACATTCATATGTTTAACATTACGAGCCTAATGGAAGTACTTACGTAACAGCAATTTACATACAGTGGGCCGGGGGGGGGGGTTGAATGCAAGGGAGATGAGTTGAGCAGTCAGTTTGGCTGGGAGGGCACGCAGACTAATGGGGCTTCTTCCATTGCTAGCATATGGAGTATCAGGCTCATTTTGATGAGTTCCAGTACATCAATGACTTTAAAGTCTCAGGGAGAGCATTTCAGTTGTCTGTGAAAAATAGGGAAAAGGAGCAAAAGCAGAAAGAGGCGCATTGTTTTGGGGAAGGATTGCATAGAGACAAAGTGTAGAAAGTCAGATGGGTGAATACATAGAGATGCAATGAAAAATGTAATAGAAGGATTTAAGGATGAGTAGCAGGAACTTAAAGGGAGAGTGAGTTTTCATCTAGCGCGGTATCACTAGTTAGTGGTTGGGAGGATCTGGGTATGTTTAAAACAGTGCATATCACAAAGGCTGAGTCTGACTGTGGTGGCAGAGAAAAGAGATAAGATATGGGAAAGTAGGGTTGGTGTTAGATGCTTGAATAAAGAGGACCTCTGTTTATGAGGAGGTGAGCATGAAGCAGTGCAGTGCCATTCAGTGGCAGATTAGAGCAGAGGAGTCCAAAGAGGAAGATAGGCAAAGGAGACCAAGAGAGTTGCCTTGAGTGTCTGTGGGGTATGTACTTTGACTAGTGAGTTCTCAGTGAGTGTTGTCAGGTTGGAGCCGATGAATCTTAATAATATTAGGGAGGTAATCGTCACCCGTTATGATGGCAGGGTCATCAGCTAGGGGTGTTTCAAATAAGAGATCAGTATCAAGAGGAAGAGGTTGTTGACGCCAGTTGGGTAGTAGATGAGGATGACCTCGACCTGGGGTTGATCAATCAGATCGTCCTTGTGCATAAAATATGTTGGACAGTCTAAGTCCCTTCAATTTTACTAGCTGCATACTGTACTGGCCTTATGCAACAGAAAGGATATACATTACATATCCTTTTCTCAAGAGAAGCATATCTATCAGTATCAAATAGATTGGGCCTCATTACGACCCAGGCGGAAAACCATGGTGCTAGTAGCACCATGGGTCATGCCGGTAACTTACCGACTCCAGCCATGGAGAAAGGGGGAGTTACCACCCCATTACAAGGTTGGCGGGGCTGTAATTCCCCCTTCCTCCATGGCCCTTCCCCATTCCCATTTTTGCCCCATAGGGCTCAAAGGGAATGGGGAAGGCGCTAAGTCTGGTACCGCAAATTGCGGTACCGTACTTAGCACCAAGGTCCCTTTGCGGGTCCCTACTTTAACGGCTGGTGTAGACCAGCCGTTAAGGTCGAGTCCCGCAAAGGGACCTCGTAATCAGGCGCTAATGGGTTAACGGTGCCGCAGCCTTTTACGGCGCCGTTAACCCATTAGCGCCAGGGTCGTAATGAGGCCCATTGTCTCATAGTCTCATCATTTAGTGATTCAATTCCATTCCAATTAAAATAGTTCTCCCAGCATTTGGGAAACTCCCATATTCTTCCAAATCCAAAGGTTCACTGTCAGAAAATGATCTCCACTAAACAAATTAATAATTTATTCTTCGATTATCCATTTTCTATAAGAATGAAGGCTTGTGCATCGACATACAATAAATCAGCTTAATCATTTAGGGGCCGATTCATGGAACAAATGTGTGCCGGAAAAAAAGTGGTGCAAGCAGGCGCAAGCGTGAAAAAGGAAGCACACGCGCAAGCGTGCGATTCATGGAAGTCCCTGCATGTGTCTTTCTCGGGATGTGCGCCAAACCCATGCGTGGCGCACACGGGCCCACACGTCATTGCAACATCCCGAACGCCGTGCGAGACGCACACAGGGAAAGCGCACAACGTCTGCGCACACAACAAAAAGTGGGCGGGACACGGGGCGTAACACGCGGAATGAGGAACAACGCATAAAAAAGAAGGCGTAACTGGGGAAGTACTGCAGGGAAATACACGGAACACCCACACACACACGAACAACCTGTATTCATGGATTCGAATACAGGAAACCCGCGCACGGCAAAAGACGCGCATAGGCGTCAACGCGTCCGCCACAAGAAGGCAGGCAGAAGCATCCCCGCACACAGTATAAAAGTGCGCGCAAACAACAAACACGTATATACAGCTACGATGAATGCCCCATTTGTCGCAGCACTGATTGTGGGACACCGCAGGAGGAGGAGAATAGCCAGGGCCCACATTTTTTTACCCCAGACCAGCCTTTTTGGGATGCCTGACAACCATGTCTATGGGAGGTATAGGTTTCCACCTCATATCATCCTAGACCTCGTCAGGGAGTGGGAAGATGACCTTATATCCCCCACCCTGTGCTCCCAAGCATTGAACCCCTTGGAGAAGGTTCTCAATTTCCTGCATTTTTTGGCCACTGGGTCATTTCAGCAGACTACTGCCATAGTAGGTGGGGTCTCACAGGCCACACAGTCAAGCTGCCTACACCAGGTGTTGGCAATCATCACTGCACGCCCCTCAGTCCGCAGGCACATATACATGCCCAGAACACCCACAGAAAGGCAGGCTGTAGTCCAGGACTTTTACAGGGTGGCACACTTCCCCAAAGTGCTTGGTGCCATAGATTGCACCCATGTGGCCCTACGTACACCTAGGGCCACTGAGCACATCTATCGAAACCGCAAGCACTGGCATTCCATCAACGTGCAGGTTGTATGCAATGCTAAAGGAATCATCACCTCTGTCTATGCAAACTATCCTGGCTCCACCCATGACAGTTTCATATACAGAATGTCCGCCCTGAGCTGGGCCCTGGAAGATGGGCAGCATGGTGACACATGGCTGCTAGGTGAGTACAAATGCCTGTGCACATGCATGCAAGTCACACACAGACAATACCCAAACCCTAATAATCTCAACTATTATCACCTCCCCAGGGGACAGTGCCTACCCTCTGAGCAACCACATGATGACGCCAATCCGGAACCCCACCACACCACGCCAGGTAAGATACAACGATGCCCATATTGCAACCAGGGGCATAGTGGCGCGCACATTCGGAGTGCTCAAGTCACGCTTCTGCTTCCTTGACCGCTCTGGTGGGCAGCTACTATATGCACCCCCAGCAGTGTGCAGGATCATTGTGGCAGCATGTGTCCTGCACAATGTTGCAACACGGCGGGAGGTACCGGTGGACATGGTGGTGCCCCCACATCCCCAACCACAGGCACAGGCGCTGCCCATGGGAGGGGACAGGGCATGTGGAGAGGCAGCCCGGACCCAGCTTGTGACCACATTCTTCACCTAAACTCCCACCCTGCGGAGTGCACACAGTCCTGGCACATACCAGGTGACAATCGATGATGACAAAGAGACAGTCAACTGGCACAACCTACCACCCTGAGAATGTTGCCACGGAAGTGCTTCATTGTGTGCATCCCTAGCTACTTAAACATAACCAATCCTGTGTGACCAAAAGGAACACATGCAAGGTGTGTATCACACACCCCTGCAAAACAGTCCATCACAATCCCTGGTATGTCACCCAAACCCTCCCAAACCACATCACCCTTGTCTGTTAAACCATCACATGGCATGCAATAGCAAAAGGCCAACACATGACCAATAATATACAAAGTGACATGTCATAAATGATAACTGCCATGAGGCAATGAGGTCTGACATGGAATCCAATGAAATGACTGACCAACAACCTCCCACACATACAAAGTCAGACACAAATGCTTTCCAACAGTCGTAGCATGAACACAACACTGAATGCCCGTTGACATGCACATTGGGCATGGCAAAATCCAGACTCCCAAACCCGTGTGCTGTGTGTGTCTCCTGCAACACACTGCTCAGCACACAGCACTTTGAGCAGCCATTGTGTTGCAGATACACCTTGAGCATCACATGAAAAAGACTAATGAAATGTAGAACCAAATTACGCATGTACAGGGTACCCGAATGGCAATAGATCATGTGCTGCATGGACACCGCGGGCATGAGAATGCAATCTGTGTGCACCTGTGGCCATGGAAGTGTGGATGTACGTGTGGTGGATCATTGTGCAACTGTGTGTGTCATTAGGGACATGCACTCAAAATATGCTTGTGAAATCAAGTGACCCTCAGTGTCCTGTACACATCACATGTGAACATTGGCCATGTGAACACCCAGCATGTCAAACCACACCAATCCCCTGACACCTGAAAAGTAAAGACAACACAGGAACACGCATTGAGCAGCACAACACATCATGTACACAGTACCCCACAATTACAATGTCAGAGTGCCCAAAACACTGTATGCCAAGCCAACTGTCCAACAACAAAATGGCCTCCCTTACATATCACTGTGACCTTCTGAACAACTGTCACTGGGGCATGTAGCCTTCTTCCTACAAGTCTACCTGGCCACAGGATCACCCTACCCCTTGGTCTCCATGTTCCAGCTTGCATGTAAATAGGGTTCAGCCCCCTCAGAGTCCTCCTTGACTGCTAAAAATACCAAATTGCATAGAACTCCAAGTAGGCAAACCCACAAACCAGGGAAAAAGGCTGTAAGCACCAAAAAACCCTGGAAGAGTCTCCAGTAGATGACTTGAAGTAGCAGGAAATGTCAAAGCACATGTACAAGCACAATGATAGACCAACTAAGGTAGCACAGTTGAACAATGGTCCAACAGGATGGGTACCATTTACGGTACATTACATACAATGATGATGCAACAACTGATGGGTAGTGTCACAGCTCCGGTGTCCAGGCGCAGGAGTAGCACGAACCAACCACCCCCTCCGTGGTCTGGCCGCCTGCAAGGTCAAACTAACACAGGCCTCTGAGACCCCGGCGGGGAAGGAGGGTCAGGAATATGTTGCATGGACAGGCATTGTCATTCAGGATAACCGGAAAGAGGGGCAGGAGAGTGGATGTGGATTTGCAAGGGAAAGTAAGCAAAATACAACTAATCACAAAAACACATACTCAATTAGAGAAAACATGTTCATCATGCACATTGTACCAAATTAGTCAAATGCAAGCCAAAGAGACACTTATCTCTGGGGGTGAGTGCTGGCCTCCTGCCTGCACACTCTCAGGTCCGGTAACAGGAGCACTTCAATGCTGCAAAGAGAGGGTGAGTTACTGATCTAAATGTGTGTTTACAACACACACACACAACCCCATCCATGCCCCAAATAAAGTGACTTCTCCACAAACAAACACCCCTGTCTGCTGCCATGTACCCATACGTTAGCTTGGCCCACCGATGGTACATACACTGTCAATGCAGTAAGGCCGGCGCATGTGGCTGCGCAGGAAATGGAAGACCAATGGGTCAAGAATCAGACATGATAGAATGGTCCCTGGGTGAGCTGCAAGACGTGTATAGCAAGGTGCAACTTCAGTACAAGTTGTGTTTTGGCCGCCGCAGATTCAAATAGCCAGTGCACGTGGCAATTGGCACATGCAAATGACATGTACTCACCACGAGTCTGAGCCTCGCTGGTCGTCCCTGTGCGCTGCATCAGTTTCTGGCTAGGAACGCTACTACCCTAATTACTCAGCTTCAATGGAGCAGGGGTTACTGGAGGATATGTTTGATGGCCACTGCGTGTGCCCCTGACAACTTGCAAAGGCAATTGGCATTTTGCCCTCAACGCATGTCAGCTGTACTGTGTGCTTCCCCAAAAATTCCTGGAAAACCTCCCCAGCAGTGGTGCTACTTAGCATCCATGCGCAAGTGGCCTGGTGGAAGGTAGTCTGCGTTGTGGGCCCTTGTGTTGCTCACCTTGGCAGGAGCTCCTGGAAACACGTCTGCTTCTGTCGGACGTCTGAGCACAAGCCCTGTGCATCTGCTTGCGCACACATCCACTCGTCTGCACCACCGACCGTGGCCAGTTTCCTGGATTAGTCGTCCCTGTGTCTGCTGGAAAAGGTAGTCTGGAGGCTCATCTTCCTGCAGAAAGGGCATTAAACAAAGCAATAAGGCTGGAAAGTTCCCTGTGTGTGTGTCTACATGCTGGTTGTCACTGGGCCAGGTTACAGAGCTACATCCAAACTCCTCCCACCATCTGTGTCACTTTGACAGGTCAAGGGTGCAGGCTACTGTCTACAGCATGAAGTGCATCAAGCACATATACAGGTAAGAAAATAACATACATCACAATCCACATCAATTCATGGAGAAATCAATCACATACTCAACCAAATTCATCACAGACATGGGGTGGATGAAACGCAACCAATCCCCACTAGGGGTGTTAACACAAGTAGTACAGCAGCAGACAGGCCAAAGCGAGCCCATGGATAAGGGAAGCAGGAGTGGCCTATGTGAGTCAGGACCCTAAGCTGCAAACACATACACAAGACAAGCTTGAAGGGCCCAGCTGGAACAGACAGTGGATGCTTTCAAAAGCCACAAAGCACCACACCATCACATGAAAGCACAGTAGACAAACAGTATCAAACTATATTAACTAATTAAACTAACAATGAACAACCTACATAACCTAATTAAAATAACTATCAAATAGTCAATATTAACTAACTAAACTAAAAGCAAAAATCAAAAATGGCCACATACGCCTGGGGGGGAACCCAGGAGGGGGGAGTTACAGGGTGCACCTCAACACCCATATGCGATGATGTTGAGACAAAAAAAAAAACCTCCATGGGCTCAACGCCTGCACAGCATGACCTGTGTGGGAGATATCTCGTCGTCCGAGTCTGCCTCATCCTGAATTGGAGGACGTGGGCCAGGAGCCTGACCACGCCTAGGCACAGCTTGCCCCTCATCGGCAGCAAGTATGCCGGACGGGTGAGCCTGGTTCTGTGTGGCAATGACACGCAGGTCTGCATGCAGAACCTCCCGTGATACACGTGCTTCCTATTGCAAGGTAACACGTGTAACACAGAGTTCTTCCTGCATGGTCTGGCTGGACAACTGATGCACCTCCCGGCAAGCACGTAGCTCAGCCGAGATGGTACACTCAAGCTGCTCAAACCTCTCCTCTGACCGCACCCTCTGGGACGTCAAGAGGGCACCCAGAGTGGATCTGAGGGACTGATACTCAGCCCTCAGGGCCTCCATGTGTGCCTCTGCGTGAGCAGTAATTGCTTGATGCAGAGACAACATTTCAGCCTGGCGTGCCCTGTCAGAGGCTGCCATGCCCAGCCTGAGCGAGGGGGCCATGGACTGCGCCGCCTGCCGCTGGAGAAGCACCTGCCTAGCAGGGGGGAGCACGGATTGGGCCACACGTTCCATGCTCACAGCGATGTTATCAAGTGCTGCCCCCTGACGTTCTGAATTTGCAGTCATGTCTTGCTCCCACTCAGTATACCTCGGTGGCACGTGGCCCCCGCGTTGCTGGGCTTGACACCGGCAGGACCCAAGGACGGGGTGTCCTCGTTGGGTTGGCCCCGCCACGGCTGCACGACTACATGCCCCCGTCTACGTGATGCCCCGGCACATCAGCGACTGGTGTGGAGGGTGACCCTGCATCCCGATCCACCACAGGCAGAGGTCCCACCACTGTCTGGCAACTCTGTGCAGGTGTCGCAGTAAGATGAGTGTCCACATCAGAATCACTCACCCCTGACGTATGGACCTGATGCACATACAACTCAACATGGTCGTCAGAGTGGTCATCTGGGCTGGACTCATTGCCAGCCAAAGACAAGATGGACTGTAGCACACGTGGGTTCTCGTGGTCTACCACCCCACGACCCCCACTTGTGCCGGGTTGCGGTTATGATAACAACCCTGTGCCTGGCATGATAACACCATCCTCTGCCTCCATTGCGTCATCATCTGAAAAGTGGAGAGAAAAAAACATTAGTACACATGTTAGAAGCACTTAACACAGTCACACATGGACATCACACAGACAGCCAACACATGAAGCAGACATGTCACACACAAAAGAGAACCTGCCATGCATGCCTGGTCAATTTGACATTGCATCAGTGAGTACGCATGTAGAACGGTGTTACATGACTCCGAAGTGGGTTGATGCAGTGCAGAACATGTGTACGTTACTAACTATCTACATGAACAAGTACTTCATGATGTGCATCAAAACACGTGAAGGCAGTGCATGGGCAAGTTCAGGCATCACGTGCAATGTACATGCAATGGGTTGCATGGCTACAAGCAACCCCCCCCCGAGTGAAAATGCAGGGATGCCTTGCATGGTGGCAAAAGGGTGACCAGAGACCTGTGTATTGGCAGCCAGTGTTGACCAGCATCAATGGCATCATCTGAGTAAACTGACAACACAGCAGATGATGATGGGACAGTAAGCAGGACACATGACGAACCCTCAGTAGTACACTCATGTGTGCAAAACCCACTACACCAGTTGGACAGAGTCAGTGGGCCTGAAACTGGGGGAGGACTGTGCCCCATACAGACGGTGATACCAAGGACTGGGGCAGAGTGGCCATGGGATGGATGGTGGAATGGCATGAAATGTCGGTCACCCTGGACATGTACTACAATGAGCATCCAGTCAAGGACACGTAGGGGGACGGGTGGAATGCACATGGAGCATGAATGGGCAATCTGGTCCCTGCGGAGCATCTGCCATCTGCACAGTCCAAGTGAGACACCCTGCATGAAGGACAGAGGATGTACCCCACTGCATGTGTCTGGCAGGTTGGCTGGTGGAAGTTAGCATGTACACAGGAGGCTTGAACAGGCCATTGCATTACTGCAAAATGATGCACAACAGTGCAATGGTGAAATTGGGGTGCAGGGGGGGTAGAGGGGCAAGGGAGCATGCCTACGTGGAGTACCCACATGCAGGCAGGGGACACATGCACCTCAGTCATGCAATGACATAGTCCCAGTGCTGAGAGGAAGGACACCCCAGGCTACATGGGGCTTTCATTTCATTTGTTGGGCTCATGGACCCTGGTTTCAATTTCTGTAAATAGTTGGACTGTGGATTTCTGCACAAATATTATTTTACTTCACCATGGATCAATGGATTTTAAAATTTAGGTTTCCTTTGGATTTGCTATGGTGGACAAGGAGTTTTCACTGACTTTATTTTGGATGACTTTGGATTGTGACTTCATGATTTTTTTTTTTTTTTGGACATGCATTCTGTTTTTGGATTAATATTGTTTTCATGCTTTGATTCCATTTGCTTCATTTTGTGCACAATACATTTTGATTTCTTACTTCCATGTGTGGTATTCGCTCATTGGTTTACTGCATGTCACAATGTGGGTTTGCACAATCACTGGCACACAGTGTGTGTGACGGACATGTGTTGATGTGCATAGTTGACTTTTGGTTTGTGACAAGGAATAGGCCTTTCAGTGTGGGGTGGATGGAAACTTTTTTTGTGTCTCAGGACTGGGGTGGTTTGCAGTGGGATTTTGGTGGACATGAGGCCCATGAATGTGCATCTTTACGACATGTTGGGTGGGGACATGTGTCGGGGCCTGCTGGCAGGTGCCCGTCAATGCAGGGTGGGTGGGAGTGCAGGAGGACATGTGTCAGGGCCTGCAGGCAGGTGCCCGTTAATGCTGGGTGGGTGGGGGTGCAGGGGGACATGTGTCGGGGCCTGCTGGCAGGTGCCCGTCAATGCTGGGTGGGTGGGGGTGCAGGGGGACATGTGTCGGGGCCTGCTGGCAGGTGCCCGTCAATGCTGGGTGGGTGGGGGTGCAGGGGGACATGTGTCGGGGCCTGCTGGCAGGTGCCCGTCAATGCTGGGTGGGTGGGGGTGCAGGGGGACATGTGTCGGGGCCTGCTGGCAGGTTCCCGTCAATGCTGGGTGGGTGGCGGTGCAGGGTGACATGTGTCAGGGCCTGCTGGCAGGTGCCCGTCAATGCTCGGTGGGTGGTTGTGCAGGGGGACATGTGTCAGGGCCTGCTGGCAGGTGCCCCTCAATTCAGGGTGGGTGGGGGTGCAGGGGGACATGTGTTGAGGCCTGCTGGCAGGTGCCTGTCAATGCTGGGTGGGTGGTGGTGCGGGAGGACATGAGTCGGGGCCTGCTGGCAGGTGCCCGTCAATGCAGGGTGGGTGGGGGTGCAGGGGGACATGTGTCGGGGCCTGCTGGCAGGTGCCCATCAATGCAGGGTGGGTGGGGGTGCAGGGGGACATGAGTCGGTGCTCACTGGTGCATGGTGACATGTGGGCTGGCTGGGGGGCATGGCCAGGGTGGACGGGCTGCCTACGGGACATGACCAGGGGTGCAGGGTAGACCCTGTGGTGTGGGCTGTCTGCAGGGGCTGGGGAGGGGGTACAGGGCACACCTGGGAGGACACACACTGCAAAATCACAGTTGGAACTCCCTGCACACCCCTCAGAATACACACACCCCGCTTGCACAGGGCCTATCGCGTGTGATTCTCCACGCGCACCCCCGAAATACACGTACCCCGCTCGCACAAGGACTGTCGCGTGTGGTTCTCCACGCGCAACCCCGAAATGCACATACCCCGCTCGCACAGGGCCTGTCGCATGTGATTCTACACGCGCACCCCCGAAATACACGTACCCCTCTCGCACAGGGCCTATCGCGTGTGTTTCTCCATGCGCACCCCGAAATACACGTACCCCACTCGCAGAGGGCCTGTCGTGTGTGATTCTCCATGCGCACCCCCTAAATACACGTACCCCACTCGCACAAGGCCTGTCGCGTGTGATTCTCCATGCGCACCCCCGAAATACACGTACCCCGCTTGCACAAGGACTGTCGCGTGTGATTCTCCACGCGCAACCCCGAAATGCACATACCCCGCTCGCACAGGGCCTGTCGCATGTGATTCTACACGCGCACCCCCGAAATACACGTACCCCTCTCGCACAGGGCCTATCGCGTGTGTTTCTCCATGCGCACCCCGAAATACACGTACCCCACTCGCAAAGGGCCTGTCGTGTGTGATTCTCCATGCGCACCCCCTAAATACACGTACCCCACTCGCACAAGGCCTGTCGCGTGTGATTCTCCATGCGCACACCTGAAATACACGTAACCCGCTCGCACAGGGCTAATCGCGTGTGATTCTCCATGCGCACCCCTGAAATACACGTACCCTGCTCGCATAGGACCTATCACGTGTGATTCTCCACGTGCACCCCCAAAATACACGTACCCCGCTCGCACAGGGCCTGTCACGTGTGATTCTCCACACACACCCCCGAAATATATTGTATGCTGTTCCACTGTCCTGTGCGCCATGTATGGGATTTGTGTGCGTTCATGGCGCAGGGGCGGGTTTGGTGGCGTAACTGGCGCTGCTGCAGGTCCGCTGCGCCACTCTGCGCCACGGCTCATTTTGGATTTTAGAATCCATGAATACGCTGTACGCGGAAATGGATTTTGGCGCACGCGGCTGGTGCAGACTGTTTTCCACTTCCCTAATAGATGGTGGTGAAAAGTTGAACGGAGTTAAAGACTCCGGGATAGGGTTGTTTACAATAGGGAGAGGGTTTGGTTACACATTGGATTGTAAATTAGCTTGTTTGTCATTCATTTTGACTTGTAGGGTGGCGATTTTACCAAGGAGTGCGTTTTGGATATTAGTGCACTAAGTGCACCAAGTGCTATCTTTGATGCAAGTGTCAGGAGCCGAGACAGGGGTTTCCAGTTCTTTTAAGATTCTGAAAAGTTCTTTAGTGTTGGATTTGGCATGCTCAATACGTTTGTTGTAAGTCTCTTTTTTAGCCTGAAGCATAGCTTCCTTATAATTTAAAGTTGCTAGGATGATGCTAGATTTATTAGCTTCTGAAGGGTTACTTTTCAAATGAGACTCAGCGATACGTTTTTCTTTGCGTAGAGTTCTGAGTTGGGGTGTGAACCACGAGTTAAGGTGAGCTTGAGGTTTAGAAGTTGGGCACATGGTGGTAATACCGGCATTTATTTTTGGGACAGGTATCCTGTAAATTTGACTCATTCCTCATTGCTCTTCTAAGTTTCAATACATGAAACATTCATGTATAATTTGAAGAGTACGATCCTCAAAGACGACCTTCATGCCCCTGACATGGATGACCTCTTGATCTGGAATATTGGACGTAGTACGCCAACAGCCATTTCTTCTGCCATTCCAACTGACATGGCGCATACGCAAACTGATGCGCATGGTGTGGACACTGAGAGATCGGCACAGATGGCCTCCACTTCCGAATTGAGGGTATTAGAGTTGCTCCCCCAAATGATCCAAACATCTAATAATTTAGTGAGGGATACTCTACCACAGACACAGACATTGGACTATACCATTTCAACCTCTTCAATGAAGCGTCATATTAACCAAATTGTCAACCAAAAAAAATGAAGGTCTTGAACTTGAATGAATTGGCAAATGTCTCATGGACAGTTAGTCCCATTCAGCAAAATCCATTGCTTGATTCGGACTCCAATATCTCACACAGACGTCTAGATCTTTCCTGTGACCCACAATCGTCTGTTCACCATAATAAAGATTGAGTCCATACAGGGAACCCTGATCAACAAGACAATGTTCTTTCTCCTTCAATTACAGCAATAACACCTCATTGCTCTTGATTTGAACCAGGTCAAAGACCGTGCTTGCGAAGTCCACATGGAAATCAAAGCTGTAGGAATCAATCTCCTGTGAAAAACCCTCTACCTGATTTTCCTAACTCTCAAAAGTCTTCACTTTCAGCTTTGAGTTTTGTGTTAAATTCCTACTAAAGAAGTGAGCAATTTTGACTCTTCTCCTACTCGCTTGAATGGAGCTAAACTCACCCAATTTCAGCAAATTGTGTCGCGAGTCTCTGCGAATTAAAAGGCACATAGAGACTGCATGAATAATTTAGCAAATGATTTCAATTCTTACAAATTAAGCAACGATTGTATATGGTCTGAAATTAAATCGACACTCGTGGCCCAAAATAACACTGACATCATCTCCTCAGTTACCATCTTTCAAAGATGATACCCCACTATCTGCATCTGCTATGGAAGAATTCATTTATCTGGCACAGATGGTTGATGAGCAAGCCCTGTCTGATGGGGCATCCACTAACCTCACCCTCAATTCACCGAATATCTTAAATGCCTCTCTTCATCCAAAATAAAAAACAGGTCAGTCTAGTACAGACACTTTGAATTCCTCTCCCACACAAACCATGTTTGGCATCTGCTGATGACCAGCCCTCTCCTAATAAAGATATGCCAAAAAAAAGGAAAAAGAAAAAGAAAAATCTCAAGCAGGCACCACATATAAATGATGATGTGGATCATCACCACATTCCAAAAGTAGTAAACAAAAGACAGATGGGAAAAATATTTTTTTCAAAGCTCTTGATAACATTTTATAAGAATCAGATAAAAAGACCAAAAAGTCGAAGGGAGCGAAACTGACAGTAAAGAAACCTTGCCTGTAGGCAGAAGAGGAAGTACAGAGGTCTGTGTTTCCTGACTTGGGCACAAGCCCTCCCAATGCTTCGGAACAAAGGAATGCTAGAGCTAAATCTACGACAGCCTCGCAAACTGATACACCATTATCTCAAGAGATTCCTCCTGCAAAACCTGTTACATTAGCCCCATATTCTGCAGAATAAAACATCTCAAAGCTATGGACAAATCTGCAAAGACTTATTTAATGCATGATCCCACTCCAGTTCGATCTACGTCAATGGCGTCAGAGCTACCTATCAGTTGTCCACCATCATCACTCATACAAATTTCTAAATCCCTTGATTTACTGTTGCCAGATAAGCCATTTGCTGCTCCCAAATTATGACTTAAATAACTTAATAAAAAAAAGCAAATGGCACTAAATCGTAGTGTCATTCTTTCTTGCACTAAACAGATCTCAGACCTTTATTTTGTCTCTTCTAATGACATTGACAGACTGGCTATTCCTTACGAGAACAGCACTTCCAACTCTTCCACATTTGCCTCGGAATGGAAATCTCAATGGTCCATCCAGATCGATTACTGAAGGAAAATCTACCATCTCACCTGGTAATCAGATCCCTAACATGGAAGCAATTTGCCCCCAAACAAGGTGTAATCGATGTAAAGCATGACAAGTCCAAGTTATTGTCCTGACTACCGGGCATCATTACTGAAGTCTTTCATCATCTCAATGTCTCCGAAAATACACTCTGGGTAAAAGACTGTGTCAAGCCCTTAAGTTGGAATACGTGTGGCCCTTTGTCATTCAGACTTAGGGACACCAGGGAGAAGATTTTCTCAGAGTTTGACTTTGTCTTTTTCCATGATAATTGGCTCAAGACTGAGATATTGCTGGATGGTTTCAGTATGATCTTCCAATTAGCAATTTGTCCGAATGGTGGCCATCCCTCTGGTGGTCACATGAATGCAGTTCGCAATTCAATAGGATTTGATGTTCTGTGCCTTAGTGAGGACACCCGTGGTAGTCTTGCCCTTAGATGTAGGATTGCATGGGGTCCAGTAACTCACGGCCTACTTTTACTTAATATATACTGGAATCCGGAAACCTGCAAACTCTCCTCTTTTTTTATCACTTTCCGTGGCCAATGACCTGGGCAACATTAATGCCCAGCACTGCCTCAAAATCTTTCCTGCCTGCTGCATCCGTAAATAAAACTACTATTTTTTCGCTGCCTTATGTGGTGATGTCCTTTTGCCACTCCGTGGCTCTTCAATTCAATGCATCTTGCAAAGATGTGTCCCTGTGGTATTACCGCAGCTGCAAAGTGTATTTATTTATTTTTTCATTTATACAGCATGCACAAACCTGAAGGCATCGAGGCGCTGTTACAGGTACCAGTTACATGTGGCAGTTTTACAGTTGGATACGTTGCTGAAAATCCTTCCCATTTGGTTTGCCTTGTTCTTGTGGGGTGATGAGCTAAGTAACAAGGAGCTGGCAGTGTGTTCAGATAATATAGCAGTGGTACAAGTATTAAACAAAGGGGCCACAGCATACCAATGAGTATTTGAAGTTCTAAGGGCAATCACACAGAAAGCACTGAGGCACTGCATTGAAATGAAGGCAAGGCATAATGAGGGCAACGAGAATGATGTGGCTGTTGCTTTGTCTCGCTTTCAGTTGGACACTTTCAGGCAACTGAGACCAGGCGCGGAACAAGTAATGACCCCAGTACCAAGAGAGGTATGGAAAATCTTGGAAGAACAAGAAAATAAATGAATTTACATCACTGCATGGCGGGGGTTCATTCAGAGACAGCACAACAGCTGTGAAGAAATAATGAAGGAAGGTATTGCAGCAGCAGGGTGAGACCCAACAGAATATGGCACCCAGTCTTTCCTCATAGGAGCAGCAACAACCGCATGGATGGGGGTTTAAGTCCAGACAGTTCAGAAAGTTGGGCTGCTGGACATCACAATGCTACAAAAAGTATCTAAGGGAACACTTGATCTAACAAAATCATTTTCTTAACATGTGAAGAACCCTAGAGGTCAGCATGGATTATAAGGCACTCCTTTGTGACACGGACTGGGAGGCAGCTGCAAGACACAGGGAAAGGCTTACATTTCAGGAGAACAATCACAGCCAGGTGGGGTTAACCAGGCATGTTATGGGAGGATATCCATGATAAACTGTCAGATTTAGCTGGCTTCAGGGATCCCCCTCTCCCAGTATTTGGTAACACACTCTGGGGGCAATGGCCGGTCAAACTGGGGAGAAGACAGCTAACTTATGACATGTACCCATCTACATCTAGCATAGTGCAATGTTGGAGGGTGACAGAAATCTTTGTATCTGAAATACTCACAAGAAGCCAATGGCGGGGAAGCAACTCCAACATGGCAATTGGCATAGCCAGAAGAAAGCTGAATGAGGGATTGGCGGGCTTCTGCAAGGGCAGTGGTCATTAAGCATGGGGGAATACAATTAAGCAAGCTGGAATTGTTTCACAAAGATGGGGTGCATATGAAGTGAATGAAACTGTTTTCAGCAGATATACAAAAAAGAGAGGATGTAAGTGAGGTTCTTTTGGGGGAACCTGAACGGCCTTATACCCACTCAGTTGTGGTGGCATAGGTCAGGGAGGAAGCAGCCTTCAGAAGAAAAAGGAGAAGGCAGCAGCCTTAATGGCCACAGGTTCCATTTACACAGATCTGGGCTTTTGGACTGAAACCAGTAACGCTGGCGCAAAGGGAATAGCTCCTCCTGACCTCATAGTGCCCGAAAACACACATATGAGGGTTTTTTTTTCATATTATTTGTTGTCAATAATAAAGGCCTACTGCCAGAATTTGTTTGACATAATCATGTCTCATGGTGATAATTTCAGTGTTTACCATTCGCCTTATGCCACTACTCAGCCTATTGCATAGCTGACATCCTGCTCTGAACACATGTTCGGTTATGCAGGCTGAGCAATATTATTGGCCACCACCCCTGCTTAGAGTGCTAAAAGAATGCTGAGACGGTGCAAAGGGTCCTAGCCAACCCCAATCAATATCGACCTAAGAATTTGATCTCTGTAAGGCAATATTTGTACATAAAAACAAAACCTTTCCTTCCACATCACCTGCCTTTGAGGTGAGATAGGGTACAATAGCAGCAAGGACATGTCCTACTTTGCTCCAGCTGCTTGAGGATAATGTTAGTGGCAATACATAGAAAAAGGAAGGAGAACTGGGCTGTGACCTTAGGGTGTTGCTTCTGTCCTGTCCAAAGTCATCCTATTTTTATGGAACCAAAAGAGAGTATATCCATTGTCAGCACGTTTCTCCTGTACCACAATGCTCGTAATCAGGCCCAAACCTCCTATTTTTTAAAACAAATAATTAGTTGGAATTCCATTGCAACTAGAAAGTACCTAATTGAGTAAATAACCCACACAAGATTTCATGCTGTACTTTCTATGTACCTTATGTGGCAAATATACAATGCCATCCTAACTCATAGTTAGGTGGCATTTTAAAAATAATTGGTTTTTAACACAGCATATAATGTTACCACAAAGCTCATAACAAGGTTTCAAAATTACAAATATCAGGATACAAGATTAACTAGGAGTCGGTGAGTTACTGACACCTAACATGGGCCAACATGCAATCACGACATATTTATATCCAATAAATACTAGTATCTGCATGGATCTTATTTATTGAAACATTTTATTTGAAATGCTACTTTCTTTCAAAACCATTATTTTAAGATGTTGTAGCCATCCGTAGGAAATATGAAGATTGAAAACCCATGAAAGTCTGTTTAACAGCGCAAACAAAATGTGCAACTTCTGAGTTCCTGCAAATGCATGAAGGCATTAACCTTCTGTAATGGCGCGCTCCAATCAGTGAGAATTATTCAGCCATTGCGATGGTATGCAGTAGATGAAGAATGCGGCATAACAACGTGCCAAAATGATCACCAAGAAACGTGCCTCCATTACCTTTGTCATGTCCTGGCAAGGACACAGTTAACTGAGCGTCTGCGCTCCGTCACTGGAGGTGCCAGCGAATGGGACTTGGCTTGGCGAGTAAGGGGCAAAACTATAAGGGAAGGAAGATGAATGTGAATGTCCTCATGGAGGCATGTATGCTTCCATTAATGAATTCATGAATTGTATTGAATTGTACTTTATGTTTGCTTCTGATTGTAAACCATGCCCGTGCGAAACTTTGGAATAGTTGGAAGGGTAGCCTTGTCAAATCAAGTATCAAGTTACTCATTTTTAGGTGTTCTTGTCCCTATCGATTCTTGTTGAATTTATGGAATATATGAAATGATAATTTGCCTCCTTGTATCTTAACACATCACTATGTAATTTATTGGTATTTTTCTATCATGTCTCTGCTTTTATAGTATTTGTACTGAAATAAATGCATGCAGCTGGCGCATGTGCGTTAGGATATCCCGCGCTCAGGCAGTTGACCAGCAAGAGAATGAAGAGTGGTTTACTACGTTCTCTGGCTCCGTGTGATCTTTCCCTCTGCACTGGGGTTAACACTCACCTTCCTTCAGTACCTGCAGCTTCTTCATGCCAGTTTTCACACGAAGGACAGGACAATGGCGACGAGGATGGGATCACACTAAATGCAACCCAAGTGCATGAAACTCCCTGACACCTGCATTTTTAAGGCCTCCACAGGGACCATCACTTCCCATGATCTCAGAAAGTGACCTAAAGGAAGAAGATGCACGCAGAGCAGCAGCTTTTCGCCAACCTGGGCTGTTTGATATGAATGATCAGCAAGCTCTAGGACCTTGCTGAGAGACGTGGATGAGAGGATTTGAAAACTATCTGTACGCACATGATGAAACTGCGCCCGACAATTTTGCCAGAAGGCTGCAAGTGAATCTAGTCAGAGATGAGGTAGAAGACCTCATACCCAGGTTGCCGCCAGAGGAAGTTAAGACTTATCCAGGCCTCAAAAAAACGCTGAGTGCGTATTTTGACCCTCAACGTTAACATCGACCATGAAAGACACCTTTTCAGCATGACGTGCCAACTGATGGGTTAATCAATGGAAGCCTTTGCCAACTCGTCTTCGCAAATTGGTGTACACTGCGAGTTTCACACGTTCTCGAACGAAGAGGCCATTTAACTGAGAATCACAGAAGGATGTGTGTTATCGTCATTTAGGAAAAAGTTGCTCAGAGAACCTCTCCCACTAGCTACCATATTGCAAATGGCCTGGTCAAGGGTGGACGCACAAACTTTGCAGATTGAAACCTCCAAAGTTCCTGGGAAGGAGCAGATATATCAAATATCGTCATTGGCTTGAGGGGGACCTGCTGGCAGCCATGTATTCAGAAGACCTACATCACCTGGAAGATGCTATCGATGTGGTCTTCCGTTTCCCCATCAAAAGGCAGTGAAATGTCCTGCATTTGGACGTGCGTTTACCAATTGCGGCTGGGAAAACCACTTGGCCAATGTCTGCAATGCTTCACCTGGACGATCGCTGGGGTACAGCTCTACAAGGACAACAAGAGTTCAGTGCTTGCAACAGTGGTCCAAGGGGAGAAAACGCTATGAGGCGAGACCTCGTGCACAATGTGAGACAAATGACAGAAAGGTCTCCTTCGCTCTCAACCCCCAGAGAACCAACTCAGCGCGATTATGCCAAAACAATGAACAGCGTGATGACCCCGCCTGAAGGCAACCTCAACCTACTAATAGAAGATCACAGATCATCAGGCTAAATTCCTCATCGACACTTGAATCACTCCCGCTGAACATCATGTGTGTGTCAGAATACTGCAAAATGACATCTACGCCATGGCTAAAAGCATATGACTTGAAGGTTTCCCAGTACGCAGCAAGAGGGCCGGTACAAAATCACAGGAAGTTCTCCACAACAGTACGATACAAAGATCTTTCCCGCTCCACTGGGGTTAACCCTCGCCTTCCTCCCGTGCCTAGAGCATCTTCATGCCAGTTTTCACATGAAGGACAGGACAACCTTTACCATGAATAGCTGTGTATATAATTTTTCCTAAACTAAATGTAACAATGGTGTGGAACTGCAAGCTTACAGGCCGATTCATGGAATAATTAGCGCGGCGCAAGTGGGCAAAAACGTGCGAATCGCAGTGGAATAGTGAAAATCGCAGTGCAAGTGCGAAAGTCGCACGAAAAGCAGCGCACATCGATTCATGGAAGGCCGTGCGCGAGAAAACCATCGGATGTGCGAAAAAAAAGTGTGTGGCGCTTGTTGGCGCACAGGCCATCTAACAGCGTGTGCCAGGTCACAGCGAAAATCGCACAGGCCACAGCGAAAATCGCACATAGCGCGGCGCACGCAACAAAAGTAGGCGGAACACGGGGCGTAACACTCGGAATGGGGAACAACTTGCCAAAACGTGGGCGTCATGGGGGAAGTACAGGGTACAAGTGCGCGGAACGCCCACACGCTCGCCTACAACACGTATTCATGGAATAGAATAGGGCAAAAAAGCGCACGCTCAAACCAGCGCACAGGCACAAACACGACCGCCTGGAAGAAATGTGCGCCAAAAGGTGCGCCAACAAATAGCACCTATATACAGCCATGAAGAATGTCCTATACTGTGGCCCTCCAGGACAAATGACGTGCAAAGGGGTACCCACAAACACGGACACCCGCTGACAAAAAATTACGTGTGCGTGTATACCGGGGTGCGCGGGAAGTCTCACACGCGATTTCGGCAGGGTACGTGTATTACATGGGTGCGCGGGAAGTTCCACACGCGATTGGCCCAGTGCGAGCAGGGTACGTGTATTTCAGGGGTGCGCGGGAAGTTCCACATGCGATTTCAGCAGGGTACGTGTATTTCAGGGGTGCGCGGGAAGTACCACACGCGATTTCAGCAGGGTACGTGCATTTCAGGGGTGTGCGGGAAGTTCCACACGCGATTTCAGCAGGGTACGTGTATTTCAGGGGTGCGCGGGAAGTTCCACACGCGATTTCAGCAGGGTACGTGGATTTCAGGTGTGCGCGGGAAGTTCCACACGCGATTGGCCCAGTGCGAGCAGGGTACGTGTATTTCAGGGGTGCGCGGGAAGTTCCACACGCAATTTCAGCAGGGTACGTGTATTTCAGGGGTGCGCGGGAAGTACCACACGCGATTTGAGCAGGATACGTGCATTTCAGGGGTGCGCGGGAAGTTCCACACGTGATTTCAGCAGGGTACGTGTATTTCAGGGGTGCGCGGGAAGTTCCACACGCGATTTCAGCAGGGTACGTGTATTTCAGGGGTGCGCGGGAAGTTCCACACGCGATTTCAGCAGGGTACGTGTATTTCAGGGGTGCGCGGGAAGTTCCACACGCGATTTCAGCAGGGTATGTGTATTTCAGGGGTTCTGGGGAGTACTACACGTGAATTGGCCGTGTGGGTCCTCCAAGGTGTACGCTCCACAACCTCCACAGCCCCTGCAGGCAGCCCACACCACGGGTTGACTACCCTGCACCCCTGCTCATGTCCCGCAGGCAGCCCATCCACCATGGGCATGCCCCCCAGCCAACCCACATGTCACCTTGCACTACTGATCAACAATGCATGTCTCCCACCACCCCCACCCCCCAGCCACCATGGCCAGCCCCCACCAGGCCCTCACTCATGTCTCCCACCACCCCCACTCCCCAGCAGTGCAGGGGCAGCCTCCACCAGGCCCCCACTCATGTTTCCCACCACCCCCACCCCCCAGCAGTGCAGGGGCAGCCCCCACCAGGCCCCCACTCATGTCTCCCACCACCCCCACCCCCCAGCCGTGCAGGGGCACCCTCCACCAGGCCCCCACTCATGTCTCCCACCACCCCCACCCCCCAGCAGTGCAGGGGCAGCACCACCAGGCCCCCACTCATGTCCCCATGCACCCCCACCCCCCAGCAGTGCAGGGGCAGCCCCCACCAGGCCCCCACTCATGTCTCCCACCACACCCACCCCCAACCATCCAGGGGCACCCTCCACCAGGCCCCCACTCATGTCTCCCACCACCCCCACCCCCCAGCAGTGCAGGGGCAGCCTCCACCAGGCCCCCACTCATGTCTCCCACAAACCCTACCCCCCAGCCACCAGGGGCAGCCTCCACCAGGCCCCCACTCATGTCTATCAGCACCCCCACCCCCCAGCCACCAGGGGCAGCCACCACCAGGCCCCCACTCATGTCTCCCACCACCCCCACCCCCCAGCCACCAGGGGCACCCTCCACCAGGCCCCCACTCATGTCTCCCACCACCCCCACCCCCCAGCAGTGCAGGGGCAGCCCCCACCAGGCCCCCACTCATGTCTCCCACCACCCCCACCCCCCAGCCACCAGGGGCACCCTCCACCAGGCCCCCACTCATGTCTCCCACCACACCCACCCCCCAGCAGTGCAGGGGCACCCTCCACCAGGCCCCCACTCATGTCTCCCACCACCCCCACCACCCAGCCACCAGGGGCAGCCTCCACCAGGCCCTCACTCATGTCTCCCACCACCCCCACCCCCAGCCACCAGGGGCACCCTCCACCAGGCCCCCACTCATGTCTCCCACCACCCCCACCACCCAGCCACCAGGGGCACCCTCCACTAGGCCCCCACTCATGTCTCCCACCACCCCCACCCCCCAGCAGTGCAGGGGCAGCCCCCACCAGGCCCCCACTCATGTCTCCCACCACCCCCACCCCCCAGCCACCAGGGGCACCCTCCACCAGGCCCCCACTCATGTCTCCCACCACCCCCACCCCCCAGCAGTGCAGGGGCAACCTCCACCAGGCCCCCACTCATGTCTCCCACCACCCCCCAGCCACCAGGGGCACCCTCGACCAGGTCCTCACAATCCCCAATCATGTGCGTTATGGTCAGCCTCCACAGCCAAAAAGCCCTATCAAGTAACCCATTCACCCACATGGAAATGGAAATTTCATGTCACACCCCCAATGTTCATGAAGCTAATGAACCCATGTCCGTCACACACAATGTTTGCAATTGAATGGGAAAACACCCAACATGACATGCATGAAACCAATGAGATGATACCACACAGTGAAGTATGAAAACAAAATTGTATTGAAAAAAAGAAAGAATGCTAAAGAAATGAAACAAACTACAATGGGAAGTAAAAAAAATCAAGCTGCATGTCCGCATAAAAATAAAGAACTGCAAATCATAATCCAAAAAAATGTCCTCCAAAGTGAAATGTAAAAAAATTATCTATCAAATCAAGAACTATGTAAAAGACTCGAAAGGGTCCATGAGCCCAACTGAACAAAGGAAACCTAAAAAAAAACCTAACTAAAAAGCAACTATATACAAAAAGTGGAGCAGTGTCCGTCGACTCCAAATCATAAGAAAAAACAAAGGAAACCTAAAACTAAAGAACTATATACAAAGGCGGCGGGCAAGTCCAGCGGCTCACTCCGTGGTGTTCCGGACCAGGGCATCATCGAACTCCTGTTCGATGTCCCGGAGGCGGTCCAGTTCCATGGCCCCGAGGGTCCGCAGGGACGACGCCGTGTCCTCCTCCACCCCCCTGCGGATTGCCTCGAGGCACTCGGCCCGCCTCAGGGCCCTCCGCATGGCGTTCTCTGCCCTGACCATTGTGAGCCGCGCCTCTTCCGCCCGCCGCCGCTCCGCACCTATGGCGTGGCCCAACCGCTGCCACACGGAAGACACTCTCTGTCCTGGGTCCTCCTGCCCTCCGGCCGATGCCTGCCCCTCCGATGTCGAAGGCCCCGAGCCTTCATGGCTCCCACCATGTTGCTGCTGCTGCTCTGCCTCTGCCCGTGCACTGCCTCCTGCTGCCTGCACATCCTCCGCCCGCTGGGGTGCAGTTGTTGATGTGGCCACCCCTGCTGGACGTCCGACTCCCGACTGTGGAAGGGATGCCTCCTCCACCAGCCTGGCCGCACTGTCAGAGGCAGCTCCACAGGGCACCCAGGTGACTGATGGGTGGGAAGATGGCACAGAGGACGACTGGCGCATAGGGGGTCCAGTTGAGGAGGGGGTCGGAGCAAGCCCCATCAGACGGAGGAATCCAGCCTGGGTGACCTGTCCCAGCAGGCTGACGTGGTCAACGAGCCATTCGAGATGACGTGCAGTCTCTCCATGAAAAGACTGCAGGTCACCTCGCATGGCCCGTTGACGCAACGCCACACCAGCCAGGACAGGCTCAAACCGGGACCTGGATAGCCACGTCCGCAGGCAGAGGAAGGCCAGTTGACGTCAGCTCATCCCCTGCCTGAAAACGGGTCTGGACGTAGGCATCCCTGCTGGTGCAAGATGATGCAGGGACAGGATCGGGGACAGGATTGCACACAGGCACCTCCGCGGTGGCCTGTGCTGCCTCCTGTCCCTGGTCCTGGACTGCACCACTAGCACCAGTGGGATCCCCACCTCCAGACCCCGTCTCTGGTGCTTGCACGGCCTCCTCCTCCACCAAACCCCCCACCAACCTGGATGACTCTGTGCCATCTTCCCCTGTTGGGCCCTGTGGGGTCCCAGCTGCCCCTTCTGCTGCCGAGGAGTCCAACTCTAACCTCCGCCTCTTGGACCTCCCCCCGGCAGCTGCGGCCTGGGACGCGGCACCGGACTCCTCACTCCCCGACGAGATGACAACACGGGAGGGGAGCCGGGCCTTGCGTCTCCGGCTGGCGGTGGGATCCCCGCCGCTGTGCTCCACAGCACCTTCTCCGCCCTCTTCATCAGTTGACGCTGCAGACAGGGAGAAACAAAACACAGGCATCAGGGCACTGTACAATGGACACATACACACATGACAGTTGCACATGAGTGGCATTGGCAAACCTCAGACATGTCATCACAATCCCCAACACACATGTCATTGCAACTCGCACACATGAGCCATACCACAGCCATATCGCAACTGCCACCACCATCCATACACATACAACAGCATGAGCAGCCAAAGGTGACCCAGACATCACATGCAACACAGGAAGTGCACCACACATGTACACACACCACCACACTTGCATGCATGTGTACACCTCTGCCAAGTGTCGCACTGTTCAGACGGGCATCCATGTCACATCTGCCAATCAGGCTTCCACATACCGCAGTCACATGCATCCATGTTGCATCACTGTTGCACCCTTGTCAAATACACACACATGCACATGTACACAGTGCTCATACATGCAGCCGAAAACAACATACATGCGTGACATCACGGACATGTCTACTTAAATACACATTCATCCAAACATGTGTGCACGCACAACTGCATTTGGCATGCAAGCCTACACACACAAGCACCATCCATGTCTCACACATTACAGCCCTCGCATGTGTCAGCCCCACGGCCCTGGACACCCCCACCCATACTCGACCCCATACAAACAGATGTGCAACCTGCACACTACCGAATAATCACCACACGCACTGCTCACAATCAGGATGCATGTACACTCACCGCTCGACTCCAGACGGGTCTGCTTCTCCAGGACCTGGACCTGGAGCACAGGGGATATGCGTTCCAGGACCCTCATCTGTTCTTCCGACAAGTGGCCCCGGCGCCCCTTGGCATCCGCTGCCTTCAAGAGGCGCCGGGCCTTGTTCAGGGTCCTGGACCTGAAGTCCTCCCAGCGCTTCCTGACATGTTGGAAGTCGCGGACTGCCACCCCCTCCGCGTTGATGGCAGTCACGATGTCAGTCCAGATCTGAGTCCGTATTTCCATATCGGCGCGGGAACTTCCGAAGAGGGCATCATACTGCCCCAGGACTTGCTCCACCAGGACACCAACTTCAGTGGCACTGAAGCTGGTGCCCCTCTGCCTCTCTGGCCGGGGGTTGTCAGTGGTCACAGATGGTGTTTGCCCCGACATGACAACCCCAGAGGCAGGAGTGGGTGGGCAACTGGGTCCTGGGGCTGGGCTGTGGAGCGATGGAATACCAGTCGGGAGTCTTCGGTTCCAGCAGGGGTGGTCACAGCAACAGCACCCCTGGCTGATGTGCAGGCAGCAAATGGCAGTGCACGTGGGCAGCAGGCAGTCAGGCAGCAGCAGATGGCAGGTGGGAGCGTGCTCAGGGCTCTGGGGGGTAGTAGTTCGGCCTTCTGGGCAGGAGCGTGGTCTTCCGTGTGCATACGCGTGGCCAGCTTGATACGGAGTGATTTGGCACGTGAAAAGTCTGCACATCAGTGTGAAATTCGAGGAAAGGCCCTTAGCGCGTAAGCGCGTCAGCACGCATACGCGATTCTATTGGACCAAAGGCCCTCAGCGCGTAAGCGCGTCTGTGACGTGACCCGCACGGGTGTTTCCCACACAGCACGTGATGACAGAGCACACGTGGAAAGACTGCACGTCAGAGTGTCATCGCGTGTTATTGGACAGCACGTCAGAGTGTCATCGCGTGTAATTGGTGGGAATGGGCCTAGCGCGTACACGCGGCAGTGACAAAGCGTGTAATTGGTGGAAATGGCCCTACACGCAGAAGTGACAAAGCGTGTAATTGGTGGAAATGGCCCTAGCGCGTACACTCCGCGTAAGTGACGCTGGACGTGTGGGCCTGTATAAAAGGTACGTGTAGAACACCATTTCCTTGTACGTGCTTTTCGTGGAGAGCGAGTGGGTGAATTCTGTACTTCTTGTCGTTTCACACGCGATTTACTTCACGGCGTTTCAAGTTCATATTCCCTGTTACCTCTGACAGCTTTTTCTCTTTTTTCTCTTTTACTGGTTTACCTGGGCCTGTTCCCTCAAACAGTGTTCCCTTCTACTGTTGTCCTGTCTCCTCAGACAGCGTACAAATCTTCTTTTGGCGGGGGTGTTGCCAACCAAACGCGCTCCTTTTTCACGCTCTTTTACCTGGCAGCTGGTGAGTCACGCACGTATCTAACATCTGTGCTTGCCCCGTGTGTAGCCTACCCCTTCAGAGGTCATTCTAGGCTGCGTGTGACACGCATACGTTCATTCTTGTGTTACTGGGTGCCACAGCGTAGTGCAGGTTTTTCTTTCTGCACACGTGGTCTAGGAGGGGTTGCGTGCACGTCATCTCCATTTTTTGGGGCTCCTGTGCGTAGCGTGACCCGTCATCTTTCCCCAGGGGTTACATTCAGCCTTGCAAGAGCACTAGGGTACAATTACCATCTGGTACCCAACCCCTTTGACCCCCAATTGCCCAGGACAATAGTTTACAGCCACTCCCATACGCACATTTACATCAGTGCCATGGCTGGGAGGCAGGATTCCGTAAGGGTGCCAAAGGTGGAAGAGCCACAAGGGGTGGCCGTGGTGGATCCGGTAGGGGACGTGGTCGTTACTTGCAGGGTGAGCCTGTCCCCCCATGTGTGGAGAACCAGTCAAGGGCACCCATAATCCCCCCCCCCTCCCGTTGAGGCTGATGTGGCTGACACCATCCATGCTCAGCCCTTGTTGGACCAGCCCATTGTGGCACCAGACCTGGCTGACTCCATGGCTGACTTCCAGGTCAGCAGGCCTATGACACGTGCGCTGGTGCACGTTGATGTCACCATGCCACGTGCATCTGGGGCAGCAAGGTCATCTGCTGCCCCAAGTAGGCAGGGCGGAGAGGCTGCAGGGGCAGCTGCGGCTCCATCCACCCCAGCCCTCACACACCCAGCCAGGACAGTGTCGGTCCTAGTCCATCCTGCTGACATTCCCCCTGACACCATCACACTTGAGCCAATGCCTGCACCAACTCCCATGCTGAGTGTGCAATCCCACACTCCTGATACAGAGTCCACCAGGGCTCCTGCCCCTAGTGTCCAGAGCGGCGCAGGACACTCAGGATCACCACCACCTTCCAAGCGGAAGAGGAAGAGTGCTCGTCCGGCACAGGCTGATGCCCCAGACACGGCTACACAGTCCGGCCCATCCAGGAAGCCCAGCTTCACGGATGACGAACTGAATGCACTTGTCGAGTATGTGTCCGCACATGACAACGAGATGGTCATTGTTGCAGGATCCAAGACCACACCTGCACAACGCCAGGCACACTGGCAGATCGTTGCGGACATCGTAAGTGCCCTTGGAATCGTGAGGTGCACAGCCAATGATTGCTATAAGCGCTGGAATGACCTAAAGCGCAGGGCAAAGAGTAAGCTGGCCTCAAGTCATGCCGCAACTCTAGTGACTGGAGGTGGGTCTCCAGTAGTAGACATGGAACTCACTACACATGAGTCAGTCGCTGGGACCTACGTCACGGAGGAACAGATCCAAGGCGTGGGAGATCTGCCTGATTACAAGGCATTGTCCGGTGAGTGCACATGCATGTGTGTGTCATCCATGTGCATGGTGTGTGTGAGGGCTTCTGTTTGTGTGCCAGGTGAGAGTGTGTGCGCCTGAGTCGTATGGGTCAGCCATGTGCTTCATGCAATACATCCTGCGCAGCTGCATTTGGCCATAGCAGTATCCCTTCTGCCAACAGTAGACATCTAGCCCAACTGCACGCCAGTTGCCCTTGAAGTGTCACCTTGCCACAACATTGTTGCTTATTTTTCACAGTTCATTCAGTCAGATTGTTTGCATTCCACCACTTTTACTAGGCATTTCGCAGTCCTCTAGTCACATGTCTGACATGGCTATGGTAAAGTGGAGTGACTTTGTTACCTGGATATCATTTGTTCACACATGTCCCTGTGCAATTGGACCATTTCGGACTGGCAGCTCCAGGTGAAAAATCTGACCTGATTGAATTAGAAAAGCTATTACATGCGGGAACTGGACTGAATGAATAGGTGCTGCCCTCCTCTCCATCTTCACTCAATAGCAATGGTACATGCCATCTGTGTGATGGCATGTGTGTTTCACCTGGCAATCACAGGCCAATGTGTGATGCCACTGCCAGGCAGCATGCAGAAAATGTGTTCATCTTCCATCTTGGTGTCATCAGTGTGTGCCATTTGCCTGCCCTTCATATGCAGCGAGGGTGCATGCATGGGAGGGTTTTAGTCATGTGGGACATGTGTCAATCAAGTACTGGTTCTCTTGCTTCTCAGCCCTCATTGTGTGCCATGGTGCTAATGCCTGTTTCCATTTCTTTGTTTTTATGTCTTTGCAGGGGAAGACGCACCTGATACTGCTGGGGTTGTGGAGATGGTGCGGACCCAGGAGGGGTCCGAGGGCCGACCAACCACCAGTGAGGGACGTGGTGTGGTGGTGGGTGAGAACCCACAACTGCTGCAGGTCGTGCTCTCAAGGGGTGTCTCTGGCTGCACCTCCCCCGAGCTGTACTCAGGTGTTGATTCGGATGAGACCTACGTGCCGTCGCAGGTGAGTGTTCCAGGGAGGGATTCTGTTCTGTCCCACCCACCTGCACCAGGGTCAGAACCCTCAATGGGGATGTCAGTGTTGGCAGCTACGCCTTTGGTGGTTACGGATGCAGGGTCACACTCCGCGACATCTGATCCTGTTCCTGGGCCAGCAGATCAGAGGGGGAATGCAGTCCTGCAGCCTCAGGCAGTGCCGGCACAGCAAGGTGCAGTTCGCCTTGCCCCAGACATGTGTGGTGCCCGCCGACGTGGTGGCCGTACGCCACCTGGCAATACCGCATGGGAGCAATCCATTTACGGTATGGCAACCCAACAGGCAGCATCATCCGAGATGATGGCTCAGGCCATGGATAGGGTGGCCACTTCCATTGTCCCCCCTGAAAGGCTGATGGAGCGACTACAGCAGGCAACCGACTCCATCTGCCAGTCACACAGGGAGGACATGTTGGCGTCCAACAGGGACAGGCGGGCGGCACTGGCGACTCTGCAGGAGGCCTTCTCATAGAGTCCCAGGGCCACAGGGAAGCCCTGAGGCAGGAGCTCCTTCACCTCAGGACGACTTTTGTTGAGCTTGAGGCTTCAACACACCAAAGGACAGAACAGCAGCTGGAGCGTCTCACCCGTACGCTCTCAGCTGAGATGCAGGCAACGAGGGCGGAGGTCCGGGCATCCCGTGAGTTGTTGCATGGGGACCTCCGCACACTCATCCTCCAGAACCAGACCTACCACACCCGCATGCTTGCAGTCATGGAGGAGCAGACTAGGGCCTTGCGTGGGCTGCCTCCCATAGTGCAACCACCTCCGGATGCAGCTGCACAGGGTGATAATAGCGACAGCAGTGATACTCCCACAATAGGGTAGCCGTGTGGGCCATGAGCCCATGGAGGTGTTTTTTTTCCCAGGATCCACGCAGGTGGGTTCTAGTGTGCATCCTGTCCTCGGACCTCCTGGGTGGCCTCCCCAACCCCCCCCCCGGCCCATCAATGGCCATTTTTTATTTTTTTTTATTTTTATTTTTATTTTTATTTTTAATTATTTTTTCCCAATTTTTTTGGGACAATTTGTTGGCTTCCGTGGTTCCTGTGGGCATACGCTGCATTGTGGCTGGGCACATGCAGGCTTGTCATGTATTTGGTTCAGATGCTTGGGTTAGAGTCACACACACCCCTCCTGCTTCCCGTTTCCATGGGCTTGCAAAGGGTGTGCCCAAGTGACATTGACGTACATGGTGACATTGGACTCCCACTACATGTGTGGGTAGTCTAGTCAATACTCTGCATACATTCCTAGTGCATATTGCTGTTGTGTTGTACACTGCATGTTGCATTGATGTGTAACTCATCATCTGTGTCTACCTCCCAATTTGCAGGTCCCTTCCTCATGTCTACACAAGGCCCTCTAGTTTGGAGATGGGGTCCATGTTGGCAGCAGTGCACCTACAACTCTACATGGCGCCAACACTGCACAGTTGGTAGTGGTGGGAGTGCAGGCATTTCCAGGTGGTGAGACTACTAATATATAACATTTGTGATGTCATGTTGATGGTAGTACCTGCTCAAGTTTGTTGTTGGTCCGGCATTACTGTGAGCATTTCAGGTGTTGCAAGTTTCAATTAGGGACACTCTACATTGTGACACTAGTGTCATGTTGTGGGGATTAGTTTGTTTACCTGCAAATAGCATGACATGGCACGGTGTGTCGTGTGGCGGTGCTGGGGATGGGTTGGCTGAGATGGCACTGTCCTCTTGTTGTATTTTGCAAGTGGGTATTCATTTTAGCTGCTTGAATGTGTTACTTCACAAAACTGCATTGGTGGTGTCTGTGTGGGTAGGGATGCACACATTGTGACACTTCCAGGTGAACAATCTCAGGCTGATATGGTTTTCACGGTTCATTCTCCAGACATTCAGGATCAGTGTCAGGTTGAGTCATCATTGATTGTCAGATGGAATGTGCCAGGGCAGTGTGCACTCCAAAGGGGTGTGATTTCTATGTGAAGTAATTAGCCACTAGCTGTGTACGGGCTGCCTCCCCCCGTGCCCTTTCCCCTCCCATGCGTAGCGGCTGTGCATGTGGTTGGGGATGTGGGGCCACCACCATGTCCACGGCCAGGCCCCGGCGTGTTGCAACGTTGTGCAGGACACATGCTGCCACTATGACCCTGCACACTACTGGGGGAGCGTACAACAGCTGCCCGCCAGAACGGTCAAGGGAGCGAAAGCGTGACTTTAGCACTCCGAATGTGCGCTCCACTATGCCCCGGGTTGTAATGTGGGCTGTGTTATATCTTACCTGGGGTGGCGTGGTGGGGTTCCGAATTGGCGTCATCATGTGGGGGCTGAGAGGGTAGGCACTGTCCCCTGTGGAGGTGGTGATTGGTATCATTGGTGGGGTTGTGACCTTGCTCAGTATCTGACATGCATGCATGTGCAGTGGCATTCATACTCACCAAGCAGCCATGTATCGCCATGCCGCCCAGCTTCTAGGTCCCGGCTTAGGGTGGACATTCGGTAAATGAAGCTGTCGTGGGTTGACCCGGGATAGTTGGCAAATACTGAGGTGATGATTCCCTTGGCATTACATACTACCTGCACGTTGATGGAATGCCAGTGCTTGCGGTTCCTATAGATGTGCTCTGATGCCCTGGGGGGACGTAGAGCCACATGGGTGCAGTCAATGGCACCTAGCACTTTGGGGAATCGTGCCACACCGTAAAAATCCAGGGCTGCAGCATGCCTTTCTGCAGGTGTTCTGGGCAGGTATATGTGCCTGCGGACTGATGGGCGTGCAGTGATGATGTTCAAGACCTGGTGTAGGCAGCGTGACTGGGTGGCCTGTGATACCCCACCCACAATGGCACTTGTCCGCTGAAATGATCCTGTGGCCAAGAAGTGCAGTACATTGAGGACCTTCTCCAGGGGGCTGAGTGATTGGGAGCACAGGGTGAGTGATGTGAGGTCATCCTCCCACTCACTCACCAGGTCCAGTATAATGTGTGGTGGAAACCTGTACCTCCCATGCACCTGGTCATCAGGCATCCCGAAAAGGCTGGTTCTGGGTGTGAATATTCTGGCCCTGACTATCCTCCTCCTCCTCCTTTGGTAGCCCACGCCCACTGCTGCTAGGAACGGTATGTTCATCCTGGGTCTGAGCTTGTTATTTTGTTAGCGCGCAAATTAATGTGTTGCGCGTGTTGTAGGCGAGCGTGTGACCGCGCACCCCTGAAATCCAGTACCCAGTCCAATAGCGTGTGGAAATTCCCGCGCACCCCGGGATACAGGTGCGCTGACGTACTTGCGTGTGTAAGTGCCCGCGCACCCCTGATATACACGTACATAGGCCAATCGCGTGTACGCGCACTTTTGTCCAATTACACGCGATGACACTCTGACGTGCTGTCCAATAACACGCGATGACACTCTGACATGCAGTCTTTCCACGTGTGCTCTGTCATCACGTGCTGTGTGGGAAACACCCGTGCGGGTCACGTCACAGACGCGCTTACGCGCTGAGGGCCTTTGGTCCAATAGAATCGCGAATGCGTGCTGACGTGCTTACGCGCTAAGGGCCTTTCCTCGAATTTCACGCTGACGTGCAGACTTTTCACGTGCCAAATCACTCCGTATCAAGCTGGCCACGCGTATGCACACGGAAGACCACGCTCCTGCCCAGAAGGCCGAATTACTCCCCCGCAGAGCCCCGAGCACGCTCCCACCTGCCATCTGCTGCTGCCTGACTGCCTGCTGCCCACGTGCACTGCCATTTGCTGCCTGCACATCAGCCAGGGGTGCTGTTGCTGTGACCACCCCTGCTGGAACCGAAGACTCCCGACTGGTATTCCATCGCTCCACAGCCCAGCCCCAGGACCCAGTTGCCCACCCACTCCTGCCTCTGGGGTTGTCATGTCAGGGCAAACACCATCTGTGACCACTGACAACCCCCGGCCAGAGAGGCAGAGGGGCACCAGCTTCAGTGCCACCGAAGTTGGTGTCCTGGTGGAGCAAGTCCTGGGGCAGTATGATGCCCTCTTCGGAAGTTCCCGCGCCGACAAGGAAGGACGGACTCGGATCTGGACTGACATCGTGACTGCCATCAACGCGGAGGGGGTGGCAGTCAGCGACTTCCAACATGTCAGGAAGCGCTGGGAGGACTTCAGGTCCAGGACCCTGAACAAGGCCCGGCGCCTCTTGAAGGCAGCGGATGCCAAGGGGCGCCGGGGCCACTTGTCGGAAGAACAGATGAGGGTCCTGGAACGCATATCCCCAGCGCTCCACGTCCAGGTCCTGGAGAAGCAGACCCGTCTGGACTCGAGCGGTGAGTGTACATGCATCCTGATTGTGAGCAGTGCGTGTGGTGATTATTCGGTAGTGTGCAGGTTGCAGATCTGTTTGTATGGGGCCGAGTATGGGTGGGGGTGTCCAGGGCCGTGGGGCTGACACATGCGAGGGCTGTAATGTGTGAGACATGGATGGTGCTTGTGTTTGTAGGCTTGCATGCCAAATGCAGTTGTGCGTGCACACATGTTTGGATGAATGTGTATTTAAGTAGACATATCCGTGATGTCATTTATGTATGTTGTTTTCAGCTGCATGTATGAGCACTGTGTACATGTGCATGTGTGTGTATTTGACAAGGGTGCAACAGTGATGCAACATGGATGCATGTGACTGCGGTATGTGGAAGCCTGATTGGCAGATGTGACATGGATGCCCGTCTGAACAGTGCGACACTTGGCAGAGGTGTACACATGCATGCAAGTGTGGTGGTGTGTGTACATGTGTGGTGCACTTCCTGTGTTGCATGTGATGTCTGGGTCACCTTTGGCTGCTCATGCTGTTGTATGTGTATGGATGGTGGTGGCAGTTGCAATATGGCTGTGGTATGGCTCATGTATGCGAGTTGCAATGACATGTGTGTTGGGGATTGTGATGACATGTCTGAGGTTTGCCAATGCCACTCATGTGCAACTGTCATGTGTGTATGTGTCCATTGTACAGTGCCCTGATGCCTGTGTTTTGTTTCTCCCTGTCTGCAGCGTCAACTGATGAAGAGGGCGGAGAAGGTGCTGTGGAGCACAGCGGCGGGGATCCCACCGCCAGCCGGAGACGCAAGGCCCGGCTCCCCTCCCGTGTTGTCATCTCGTCGGGGAGTGAGGAGTCCGGTGCCGCGTCCCAGGCCGCAGCTGCCGGGGGGAGGTCCAAGAGGCGGAGGTTAGAGTTGGACTCCTCGGCAGCAGAAGGGGCAGCTGGGACCCCACAGGGCCCAACAGGGGAAGATGGCACGGAGTCATCCAGGTTGGTGGGGGGTTTGGTGGAGGAGGAGGCCGTGCAAGCACCAGAGACGGGGTCTGGAGGTGGGGATCCCACTGGTGCTAGTGGTGCAGTCCAGGACCAGGGACAGGAGGCAGCACAGGCCACCGCGGAGGTGCCTGTGTGCAATCCTGTCCCCGATCCTGTCCCTGCATCATCTTGCACCAGCAGGGATGCCTACGTCCAGACCCGTTTTCAGGCAGGGGATGAGCTGACGTCAACTGGCCTTCCTCTGCCTGCGGACGTGGCTATCCAGGTCCCGGTTTGAGCCTGTCCTGGCTGGTGTGGCGTTGCGTCAACGGGCCATGCAAGGTGACCTGCAGTCTTTTCATGGAGAGACTGCACGTCATCTCGAATGGCTCGTTGACCACGTCAGCCTGCTGGGACAGGTCACCCAGGCTGGATTCCTCCGTCTGATGGGGCTTGCTCCGACCCCCTCCTCAACTGGACCCCCTACGCGCCAGTCGTCCTCTGTGCCATCTTCCCACCCATCAGTCACCTGGGTGCCCTGTGGAGCTGCCTCTGACAGTGCGGCCAGGCTGGTGGAGGAGGCATCCCTGCCACAGTCGGGAGTCGGACGTCCAGCAGGGGTGGCCACATCAACAACTGCACCCCAGCCGGCGGAGGATGTGCAGGCAGCAGGAGGCAGTGCACGGGCAGAGGCAGAGCAGCAGCAGCAACATGGTGGGAGCCATGAAGGCTCGGGGCCTTCGACATCGGAGGGGCAGGCATCGGCCGGAGGGCAGGAGGACCCAGGACAGAGAGTGTCTTCCGTGTGGCAGCGGTTGGGCCACGCCATAGGTGCGGAGCGGCGGCGGGCGGAAGAGGCGCGGCTCACAATGGTCAGGGCGGAGAACTCCATGCGGAGGGCCCTGAGGCGGGCCGAGTGCCTCGAGGCAATCCGCAGGGGGTTGGAGGAGGACACGGCGTCGTCCCTGCGGACCCTCGGGGCCATGGAACTGGACCGCCTCCGGGACATCGAACAGGAGTTCGATGATGCCCTGGCCCGAAACACCACGGAGTGAGCCGCTGGACTTGCCCGCCGCCTTTGTATATAGTTCTTTAGTTTTAGGTTTCCTTTGTTTTTTCTTATGATTTGGAGTCGACGGACACTGCTCCACTTTTTGTATATAGTTGCTTTTTAGTTAGGTTTTTTTTTAGGTTTCCTTTGTTCAGTTGGGCTCATGGACCCTTTCGAGTTTTTTACATAGTTCTTGATTTGATAGATAATTTTTTTTACATTTGACTTTGGAGGACATTTTTTTGGATTATGATTTGCAGTTCTTTATTTTTATGCGGACATGCAGCTTGATTTTTTTTACTTCCCATTGTAGTTTGTTTCATTTCTTTAGCATTCTTTCTTTTTTTCAATACAATTTTGTTTTCATACTTCACTGTGTGGTATCATCTCATTGGTTTCATGCATGTCATGTTGGGTGTTTTCCCATTCAATTGCAAACATTGTGTGTGACGGACATGGGTTCATTAGCTTCATGAACATTGGGGGTGTGACATGTAATTTCCATTTCCATGTGGGTGAATGGGTTACTTGGTAGGGCTTTTTGGCTGTGGAGGATGACCATAACGCACATGATTGGGGATTGTGAGGACCTGGTCGAGGGTGCCCCTGGTGGCTGGGGGGTGGTGGGAGACATGAGTGGGGGCCTGGTGGAGTGTGCCCCTGGTGGCTGCGGGGTGGGGGTGGTGGGAGACATGAGTGGGGGCCTGGTGGAGGGTGCCCCTGGTGGCTGGGGGGTGGGGTGGTGGGAGACATGAGTGGGGGCCTGGTGGAGGGTGCCCCTGGATGGTGGGGGGTGGGGGTGGTGGGAGACATGAGTGGGGGCCTGGTGGAGGCTGCCCCTGGTGGCTGGGGGGTGGGGGTGGTGGGAGACATGAGTGGGGGCCTGGTGGAGGCTGCCCCTGCACTGCTGGGGGGTGGGGGTGGTGGGAGACATGAGTGGGTGCCTGGTGGAGGGTGCTCCTGGTGGCTGGGGGGTGGGGGTGGTGGGAGCCATGAGTGGGGGCCTGGTGGAGGGTGCCCCTGCACGGCTGGGGGGTGGGGGTGGTGGGAGACATGAGTGGGGGCCTGGTGGGGGCTGCCCCTGCACTGCTGGGGGGTGGGGGTGGTGGGAGACATGAGTGGGGGCCTGGTGGGGGCTGCCCCTGGATGCTGGGGGGTGGGGGTGCAGGGGGACATGAGTGGGGGCCTGGTGGTGCTGCCCCTGCACTGCTGGGGGGTGGGGGTGGTGGGAACCAGAACGGATGCAAACGAGGAGTTACAGGGGTTGGTAGTGAACCTTTCAGATACTCATATCACTAAAAAGGAAGAAGAAGTACTCAGTAAGGGTTTGAACTTTGTACTCACCAAGTTTCATAATCCTTTTGAATTTAGGATTGAATTCAATCAGTTCATGCGGAAAGTTCACCTTAAAGAATTCTTTATGGATAACGCCTTTGATAAAAGTGATAATTGCAGTGGTTTGAGAAATCCCTCCGTTTTTTGTGCACCTAGCAGTGCACAATCAGCTGAATCTAAGGTTTTTGAAAAAAAGGTTTTGGAAGAGGTAACTAAGTTGGAAACTAAGGGTATTCCTCACCATTATAATTTAAGTATAGCAGAGCAGAAGACTTTGAAGAACTTGGGGGCAAATGATAAGATTATTATTCGCCAAGCAGACAAAGGAGGCGCTATTGTCATAATGAATAGGAATGATTATATTCAGGAATGTGAGAAACTGTTATCTGACGAGAATCATTACCTTAAAATAGATAGAGATCCCAGTAATGACCTCTTAAATATCATTCGAGACAAGGTACATAAGGCAGTGGATGAACAGATGATTAGTAAACAAGAGGGTGAATATTTGACAAGAGAGAACGGGCGGGTACCCATTTTTTACACATTACCTAAGATTCACAAGAGTTTAGAGAACCCGCCGGGGAGACCTATTGTTTCGGGAGTGAGTTCCCTTTTGGAACCACTTTCTAAATTTGTAGATTTCTATTTGAGACCCTTCATTCCTATTATGAGAAGCTATATTAAGGACACCACTGATGCTATCAACAGAATAGAGGGCAACACTTTTGACCCCGCGGTTAATTTACTCATGTGCTTAGATATTCAAGCACTATACACCAACATACCCCAGTTGGCAACTTTGGAGGTAGTGGAGGAAACTTTATTGAAAAGAGATGATGGGCACCCGGTAGCCAGTTCTTTCATGAAATGGTGCACAGAGATGGCCCTCACTAAAAATTTCTTCCAATTCATGGGACAGTTCTACAAACAGATTGAAGAGACAGCAATGGGCTCAGCCATGGCCCCAAATGTCGCCAATCTGTATGTCAACATGTTTGAAGAAACTGTAGTTTATAATGAACGTGATCCTTTTCAGAATAACATCATCTGTGGGTTACGTTATATAGATGATGTTTTCGTCATTTGGAAAGGGAACGAAGAGAAAGCAGACCAATTTTTACAATGGCTCAATCTACAAAATAGATATCTTAAATTCACTAGTAATATAAGTAACAAGGAAGTGAATTATTTAGATATCAGTATATACCACCAGAATGGATTACTTTTAGTTCGACCATATACTAAAACAACTGATAAGAATGCCTTATTACATTTCAAGAGTCATCATGCTCAACATGTGAAGAATAACCTCCCATTTGGCCAATTTTTGCGGTTAAAGAAAAATAGCAGCACTAATGAATCATACGAGAATGGAGCAAACAATCTGATTACCAAGCTGGTACATCGGGGATACCCGGCCTCTCTGGTAAAAAAAGCAGCCAAGAGGGCCTTTAATAATAATCGTGAATCCCTCCTTGACCAGCAAATTCAAAGAGAAAGAAAAACAAAGGAGAACCCTTTAGTATTTGTCAATACGTTCAGCAATCTGTCATATAAAATTAAGGGTATTGTGACAAGAAATTGGAACAAGATCATGACCAAGGAAGTGGGCAAACCCATTGTAGCTTTTAAGAAAAGCACCACCGTACGAAATTTGATAATGAGAAATGATGTGAGTACCAAAAAGAGACCTTTGCAACAAACAAATCTATGGGGTTTACCCCCTGTTGTTGGACATTTTCCATGCGGTAATTGTTCTATGTGTACTCAAACAAGAAAAACAGTAAATGTAGATCTGGGACTGGACAGGATGTGGAACATTAATGAACATACCAATTGCAATACTAACAATGTGATTTATTTGATTGTATGTCCATGTAAACTGATCTACATTGGTAAAACTAATAGGAAATGCAGAACTAGAATGATTGAACATAGGAGCTGTATCAGGAATAAGGTGGAACAAGCGCCTATGGTCAAACATTTTATAGAAATGGAACATTCATGTAACGATTTCGAGTGGTGTATTTTGAAACAAGTCAAGGGACAGTCACAGATGGCTATCAACAGAAAATTATTACATCTAGAACAAAAACTTATTTTTTTGTCCAAAAGTCACATTAGGGGTTTGAATGAAGGAGTCGAATGGCATAATGCCTAATTAGGTAAATAGAGAATATGGACAATGGGGTTCTTCAATCTAGTAGAATATCTATGAATTCATATTCATATTAGTATAATAACTAGATCTGGAATTTCTGACACCCCTTGGTGATGAGGATTTAAGTTGCGATACCCATCTGGGGACTTTTCACCCATGACTTGCGTACAATGAAATGTAAAGTTGATGTATTACAAGATATTGCCAATGGGAAGAGTGTTATGAGTTTTTGACACCTTGAAGTTTGGCACATGACATCGGGGGACCCCCCTTCTGTCTCCCGCACAATGAAATGTGAAGTTGATGTGTTACAAATTAATATCTATGAGAATAGCGCTATGTTGTACAGCTGAAGACACAGTTCCCTTTTTGTTTTCAACATGGAGACTGATTGTGTGGTATTTGTATCTTTGTTCTGCTATCTGTAAAAAAAAAAAAAAAAAAAAAAAAAACGTTTTGGTGCACCATGACGTCATGACGTCACGTTTACAAGCCGTTTTTACCCGCGAAAATCGCGGGGCGCCAGATCCTAGCAGGAACACAGGATTGGTGCTTCTACGGGTTGGTGGTAAAGAGAAAGGATGTTCAAGTAAGTGAAGGCAGAATTTGGATGAATAAATCCATGAAAAACTCCATGGTGGAGGTGACATTTGTAGAACTATAAGGACTATAGAAATCTGAATGGGGATCTATCTCTTACAGGAACTTGGCCCTATAAGGGGAATGGAGTCTGGTACTCACCAGTATACAGGAGGAATCCTTACAGAACACTTGGGATCAAGATGTTCAGCCATACTGTAGCATAACCCTGCTTTGATATAGGTAAGACTTTGAACCTATTTTTTAGCCTAGGAAGTTGACATATATGGGAGGTTGTGTTAAATCCCATATCTTTTTGCCCTATTTACACACTACTAGAGAGAAGGGAGAGATAAGGAAGCGCTAGAATACCTGAAGAAATCGGGAATCTACAATATTTAACTGAGAAAGCCCAAGATTCATGATTGAGCAGAGAGGTATGTAATTTAAGACATACTCTTTACCCTTGGAGGGATGAGGGTATACATGTTTTATGTAAATAGAGATTGATACTCAATGACTAGATACTAATAGGGTGTTCACTTTTTGACCAACAGAGTTCTCCCCTAAGAAAGAAGAATTTTTAAATTGCGGCACAAGACAATTTCCCCTGAAGAATGTCCTACATCACTGTATCTTAAGGA
This sequence comes from Ambystoma mexicanum, assembly GCF_040938575.1. NCBI lineage: Eukaryota > Metazoa > Chordata > Amphibia > Caudata > Ambystomatidae > Ambystoma > Ambystoma mexicanum. Next base: position 1,123,002,632 of record NC_090931.1, read on the forward strand.
CAAAAACTTGTACAAATCGGGTTGTTTGTATTATACCAATAGGAAATAGGCCATTAGTAGTGTGACATAGGAATCAGAGTGTGAGTTGTACACACAATGTAAGATCCTTATAGAACATCTGAAAACTTGCCGTACTTATGGTATTTCTACTTGTGTGGTTTTAAGCATAATGTATATGTTGTATGTACGATGATCATTTTTATGATTGTTTTATGAAATTTAGAATCTTAATAAAATTTTGTGATAATTGATACCACTTTTTGTTGTGGGAAGAGTGTTTAGTGACACCTAAGTAAATATCGGACTGTCTTTTTGTTTATATAAGTGTATGCGCACAGAGCAAGAGGTCTGTTTTATCCCTACCTGTGATTCAGTACCGTTTTGAGAATAGAGGGGGTGGTGGGAGACATGAGTGGGGGCCTGGTGGAGGGGGCCCCTGCACTGCTGGGGGGTGGGGGTGGTGGGAGACATGAGTGGGGGCCTGGTGGAGGGTGCCCCTGCACTGCTGGGGGGTGGGGGGGTGGGAGACATGAGTGGGGGCCTGGTGGAGGGTGCCCCTGCACTGCTAGGGGGTGGGGGGGGTGGGAGACATGAGTGGGGGCCTGGTGGAGGCTGCCCCTGGTGGCTGGGGGGTGGGGGTGGTGGGAGACATGAGTGGGGGCCTGGTGGAGGCTGCCCCTGCACTGCTGGGGGGTGGGGGGGTGGGAGACATGAGTGGGGGCCTGGTGGTGGCTGCCCCTGGTGGCTGGGGGGTGGGGGTGGTGGGAGACATGAGTGGGGGCCTGGTGGGGGCTGCCCCTGCACTGCTGGGTGGTGGGGGTGGTGGGAGACATGAGTGGGGGCCTGGTGGAGGGTGCCCCTGGATGGTGGGGGGTGGGGGTGGTGGGAGACATGAGTGGGGCCTGGTGGAGGGTGCCCCTGGATGGTGGGGGTGGGGGTGGTGGGAGACATGAGTGGGGGCCTGGTGGAGGCTGCCCCTGCACTGCTGGGGGGTGGGGGTTGTGGGAGACATGAGTGGGGGCCTGGTGGAGGGTGCCCCTGGATGCTGGGGGGTGGGGGTGCAGGGGGACATGAGTGGGGGCCTGGTGGTGCTGCCCCTGCACTGCTGGGGGGTGGGGGTGGTGAGAGACATGAGTGGGGGCCTGGTGGAGGGTGCCCCTGGTGGCTGGGTGGTGGGGGTGGTGGGAGACATGAGTGGGGGCCTGGTGGGGGCTGCCCCTGGTGGCTGGGAGGTGGGGGTGGTGGGAGACATGAGTGGGGGCCTGGTGGAGGGTGCCCCTGGTGGCTGGGTGGTGGGGGTGGTGGGAGACATGAGTGGGGGCCTGGTGGGGGCTGCCCCTGGTGGCTGGGGGGCGGGGGTGGTGGGAGACATGAGTGGGGGCCTGGTGGAGGCTGCCCCTGCACTGCTGGGGGGTGGGGGTGGTGGGAGACATGAGTGGGGGCCTGGTGGAGGCTGCCCCTGCACTGCTGGGGGGTGGGGGTGGTGGGAGACATGAGTGGGGGCCTGGTGGAGGGTGCCCCTGGTGGCTGGGTGGTGGGGGTGGTGGGAGACATGAGTGGGGGCCTGGTGGAGGGTGCCCCTGCACTGCTGGGTGGTGGGGGTGGTGGGAGACATGAGTGGGGGCCTGGTGGAGGGTGCCCCTGCACTGCTGGGGGGTGGGGGTGGTGGGAGACATGAGTGGGGGCCTGGTGGAGGCTGCCCCTGGTGGCTGGGGGGTGGGGGTGGTGGGAGACATGAGTGGGGGCCTGGTGGAGGGTGCCCCTGGATGGTGGGGGGTGGGGGTGGTGGGAGACATGAGTGGGGGCCTGGTGGAGGGTGCCCCTGGATGGTGGGGGGTGGGGGTGGTGGGAGACATGAGTGGGGGCCTGGTGGAGGCTGCCCCTGGTGGCTGGGGGGTGGGGGAGGTGGGAGACATGAGTGGGGGCCTGGTGGAGGCTGCCCCTGCACTGCTGGGGGGTGGGGGTGGTGGGAGACATGAGTGGGGGCCTGGTGGAGGGTGCCCCTGGATGCTGGGGGGTGGGGGTGCACGGGGACATGAGTGGGGGCCTGGTGGTGCTGCCCCTGCACTGCTGGGGGGTGGGGGTGGTGGGAGACATGAGTGGGGGCCTGGTGGAGGGTGCCCCTGGTGGCTGGGGGGTGGGGGTGGTGGGAGACATGAGTGGGGGCCTGGTGGAGGGTGCCCCTGGTGGCTGGGTGGTGGGGGTGGTGGGAGACATGAGTGGGGGCCTGGTGGGGGCTGCCCCTGGTGGCTGGGGGGTGGGGGTGGTGGGAGACATGAGTGGGGGCCTGGTGGAGGCTGCCCCTGCACTGCTGGGGGGTGGGGGTGGTGGGAGACATGAGTGGGGGCCTGGTGGAGGCTGCCCCTGCACTGCTGGGGGGTGGGGATGGTGGGAGACATGAGTGGGGGCCTGGTGGAGGGTGCCCCTGGTGGCTGGGTTGTGGGGGTTGTGGGAGACATGAGTGGGGGCCTGGTGGGGGCTGCCCCTGGTGGCTGGGTGGTGGGGGTGGTGGGAGACATGAGTGGGGGCCTGGTGGGGGCTGCCCCTGCACTGCTGGGTGGTGGGGGTGGTGGGAGACATGAGTGGGGGCCTGGTGGTGCTGCCCCTGCACTGCTGGGGGGTGGGGGTGGTGGGAGACATGAGTGGGGGCCTGGTGGAGGGTGCCCCTGCACTGCTGGGTGGTGGGGGTGGTGGGAGACATGAGTGGGGGCCTGGTGGAGGGTGCCCCTGGATGCTGGGGGGTGGGGGGGGGGTGGGAGACATGAGTGGGGGCCTGGTGGAGGGTGCCCCTGCACTGCTGGGGGGCGGGGGGTGGGAGACATGAGTGGGGGCCTGGTGGTGCTGCCCCTGCACTGCTGGGGGGTGGGGGTGGTGGGAGACATGAGTGGGGGCCTGGTGGAGGGTGCCCCTGCACTGCTGGGTGGTGGGGGTGGTGGGAGACATGAGTGGGGGCCTGGTGGAGGCTGCCCCTGGTGGCTGGGGGGTGGGGGTGGTGGGAGACATGAGTGGGGGCCTGATGGGGGCTGCCCCTGCACTGCTGGGTGGTGGGGGTGGTGGGAGACATGAGTGGGGGCCTGGTGGTGCTGCCCCTGCACTGCTGGGGGGTGGGGGTGGTGGGAGACATGAGTGGGGGCCTGGTGGAGGGTGCCCCTGCACTGCTGGGGGGTGGGGTTGGTGGGAGACATGAGTGGGGGCCTGGTGGAGGGTGCCCCTGGATGCTGGGGGGTGGGGGGGGTGGGAGACATGAGTGGGGGCCTGGTGGAGGGTGCCCCTGCACTGCTGGGGGGTGGGGGGAGGTGGGAGACATGAGTGGGGGCCTGGTGGAGGCTGCCCCTGGTGGCTGGGGGGTGGGGGTGGTGGTAGACATGAGTGGGGGCCTGGTGGAGGCTGCCCCTGCACTGCTGGGGGGTGGGGGTGGTGGGAGACATGAGTGGGGGCCTGGTGGGGGCTGCCCCTGCACTGCTGGGTGGTGGGGGTGGTGGGAGACATGAGTGGGGGCCTGGTGGGGGCTGCCCCTGCACTGCTGGGGGGTGGGGGTGGTGGGAGACATGAGTGGGGGCCTGGTGGAGGGTGCCCCTGGTGGCTGGGCGGTGGGGATGGTGGGAGACATGAGTGGGGGCCTGGTGGAGGGTGCCCCTGGTGGCTGGGGGGTGGGGGTGGTGGGAGACATAAGTGGGTGCCTGGTGGAGGCTGCCCCTGGTGGCTGGGTGGTGGGGGTGGTGGGAGACATGAGTGGGGGCCTGGTGGAGGGTGCCCCTGCACTGCTGGGGGGTGGGGGTGGTGGGAGACATGAGTGGGGGCCTGGTGGAGGGTGCCCCTGGTGGCTGGGGGGTGGGGGTGGTGGGAGACATGAGTGGGGGCCTGGTGGAGGGTGCCCCTGGATGCTGGGGGGTGGGGGTGGTGGGAGACATGAGTGGGGGCCTGGTGGAGGGTGCCCCTGGATGCTGGGGGGTGGGGGTGGTGGGAGACATGAGTGGGGGCCTGGTGGAGGCTGCCCCTGGTGGCTGGGGGGTGGGGGTGGTGGGAGACATGAGTGGGGGCCTGGTGGAGGCTGCCCCTGCACTGCTGGGGGGTGGGGGTGGTGGGAGAGATGAGTGGGGGCCTGGTGGGGGCTGCCCCTGGTGGCTGGGTGGTGGGGGTGGTGGGAGACATGAGTGGGGGCCTGGTGGGGGCTGCCCCTGGTGGCTGGGGGGTGGGGGTGGTGGGAGACATGAGTGGGGGCCTGGTGGAGGGTGCCCCTGCTGGCTGGGTGGTGGGGGTGGTGGGAGACATGAGTGGGGGCCTGGTGGAGGGTGCCCCTGGATGCTGGGGGGTGGGGGTGCAGGGGGACATGAGTGGGGGCCTGGTGGTGCTGCCCCTGCACTGCTGGGGGTGGGGGTGGTGGGAGACATGAGTGGGGGCTTGGTGGAGGGTGCACCTGCACTGCTGGGGTGTGGGGGTGGTGGGAGACATGAGTGGGGGCCTGGTGGAGGGTGCCCCTGGTGGCTGGGTGGTGGGGGTGGTGGGAGACATGAGTGGGGGCCTGGTGGGGGCTGCCCCTGGTGGCTGGGGGGTGGGGGTGGTGGGAGACATGAGTGGGGGCCTGGTGGAGGGTGCCCCTGCTGGCTGGGTGGTGGGGGTGGTGGGAGACATGAGTGGGGGCCTGGTGGGGGCTGGCCCTTGTGGCTGGGGGGTGGGGGTGGTGGGAGACATGAGTGGGGGCCTGGTGGAGGCTGCTCCTGCACTGCTGGGGGGTGGGGGTGGTGGGAGACATGAGTGGGGGCCTGGTGGAGGCTGCCCCTGCACTGCTGGGGGGTGGGGGTGGTGGGAGACATGAGTGGGGGCCTGGTGGAGGGTGCCCCTGGTGGCTGGGTGGTGGGGGTGGTGGGAGACATGAGTGGGGGCCTGGTGGGGGCTGCCCCTGCACTGCTGGGTGGTGGGGGTGGTGGGAGACATGAGTGGGGGCCTGGTGGTGCTGCCCCTGCACTGCTGGGGGGTGGGGGTGGTGGGAGACATGAGTGGGGGCCTGGTGGAGGGTGCCCCTGCACGGCTGGGGGGTGGGGGTGGTGGGAGACATGGATGGGGGCCTGGTGGAGGCTGACCCTGCACTGCTGGGGGGTGGGGGTGGTGGGAGACATGAGTGGGGGCCTGGTGGAGGCTGCCCCTGGTGGCTGGGGGGTGGGGGTGGTGGGAGACATGAGTGGGGGCCTGGTGGAGGCTGCCCCTGCACTGCTGGGGAGTGGGAGTGGTGGGAGACATGCATTGTTGATCAGTAGTGCAAGGTGACATGTGGGTTGGCTGCGGGGCATGCCCATGGTGGATGGGCTGCCTGCGGGACATGAGCAGGGGTGCAGGGTAGTCCCCCGTGGTGTGGGCTGCCTGCAGGGGCCGTGGAGGTTGTCGAGCGTACACCTGGGAGGACCCACACGGCCAATTCACGTGTAGTACTCCCCAGAACCCCTGGAATTCACATACCCTGCTGGAATCGCATGTGGAACTTCCCGCGCACCCATGGAATACACGTACCCTGCTCGCACTGGGCCAATCGCGTGTGGAACTTCCCGCGCACCCCTGAAATACACGTACCCTGCTGATATCGCGTGTGGAACTTCCCGCGCACCCATGGAATACACGTACCCTGCTCGCACTGGGCCAATCGCGTGTGGAACTTCCCGCGCACCCCTGAAATACACGTACCCTGCTGAAATCGCGTGTGGAACTTCTCGTGCACCCCTGAGATACACGTACCCTGCTGAAATCGCGTGTGGAACTTCCCGCGCACCCCTGAAATACACGTACCCTGCTAGCACTGGGCCAATCGCGTGTGGAACTTCCCGCGCACCCCTGGAATACACGTACCCTGCTGAAATCGCGTGTGGAACTTCCCGCGCACCCCTGAAATACACGTACCCTGCTCGCACTGGGCCAATCGCGTGTGGAACTTCCCGCGCACCCCTGTAATACACGTACCCTGATGAAATCACGTGTGGAACTTCCCGCGCACCCCTGAAATACACGTACCCTGCTCGCACTGGGCCAATCGCGTGTGGAACTTACCGCGCACCCCTGAAATACACGTTCCCCGCTTGGCGTTTGCTGTTTGCCAGCCCGGTGAACTGGTCCAGGGTTAGCGCAGCCCTTTGCGATGATTTAGCGATTTTGATGGCTTTTCCTTGTGCGAGGGCGTTCTTGGGGGCGTTACTGGCGCTGCTGCAGGGTCGCTGCGATTCTCTGCGCCACGGCTGGTTTGGGAGCCTAAAATCCATGAATACGCTGTGCGCGGAAATCGGTTTTAGCGCACGTTCCTGGCGCACACAATCGCACGCGGACACTCTGCGCCAGCCGCTTGCGACACTTTTCGACGAAATTCTATGAATAACCCTGTTAGTGTCAAAGAACCATTGGGTCACATTATCATGTAACACTGCCCCCAGTAACAAAAGCAAAGCATATATACTTCGGTTAATTTTAAACAGATTGATTTTGCCTTCAGGAAAATGAAAATTGAATAGTAGCCTATTAAAAGTAAATTAATAAATAAATACATAAATAAGAATGCCCGATGAAACATAAGTATGGGCGCCTACATTTACATTTAAAATACATAAACGCTCAAATCAAGTTTATAGCTTACGTCTAGAATGAAAGTTATTAGCTATTTGTTGGTAGTCATGTTACTCTAGTTGTTTGCGATGTTGAAAATTGAAGAGTAAGTGTGAATACTCTTTCATTTATAAAATGGTTGGTTGTTCTGACCAAAAATGGGAGAGTGTGCCCTAGTCTGGTAGATTTGCTTGTCATAGAATTGTGCTGAGAAATACATGCCATGATTACATATCTTGCAACTATGCTGCTTTTCTTTGTTCCTTTTAAAACTAAAGGTGATTTCATTTGGGGGAATGAAGAACCACTTAAATGTCAATACAACATTAAGGATATCATTTATTTGTGAATATAAAACTAATATAAGTATATATTTGCGGATGGATTTGGGTGAAAATAAAATACGCACATTTTGTTTTTGAAATATATTTTTATTGATTTTATACACGCATCATATAACTTGTGGCATGTATGTTGAGAGCGCTGCGAGCAGCGTTACAGTGCTTGTAAGTACATGTAATAAACAGAAAGAACATAAACAACAACAGGTCAGAGAAATGTTCATGGGCAAGGCAGGGAGGGGAGGGGTGCGCAGATAGGAGCTCTTGGGTGAAGGTGGTCAGGGGGACTGTTCATGCCTCAGGATCGTGCTGGGGCGGAAGAAGGGTTCCACAAAGTCCTTGGCTTTCTTTGTTTCGTCTCTGGACTTACGAGCAGGAGAGAGACTCCCCAGGTCAATAGCTCTGTTGTGCCCTTCCATCCTTCTTTTCAGTCACCCTTATCCATCCATCGTAGAGAGGGTGGTTGGAGAGTGAACAATCATATAGATTAAAGGTGGAACATATATTTAGTTAGCATTCGTTTTTCAATATTGGCATCAGTGCTGTGGCCAATCAGAGTGCCTGGAACTTCGGCAGAGAAACCTTTTGGCTATGTCCGCTCTTTCCCTAACTCACTTCTTGTCGGCGACCCACTCCCCCAAAGGTAAGCCCAACAAATGTACCTCATGCAGCAGCAGCCATCCAACATTCCACTGACTTCCGCGGGGGTGAAGAAAATGGAAAATGTGTCCCTCTGGGGATCCCGTCTGCCATTTCCATGATGGATACCTAAGTTGCAGGGTTGTTTTTGAGGGAAAGAACTTGTGCTCTGAATGGCCCATTTTTTTCCTTAAGAAAAAAGAATACCCCAATGTCCCTTGTCTTTACCCCGGAGGCCTAATGGCAATAATCTCCATTGCTGGGTTCTACGCTTCTCTCATTAGAGGCCCACTCTTTATTAGAACTTGTTTACTTCAGTGGAGGGCTGTTACCACCCGGTAAGGCCCTCCAGTAAAGGTAAGTGTTGTTCCTTTTCCCATTGTTTTATTGAGCTGAAACATGTATCATTGCATAGACTATAATGAGGTCTTTTGCCAGTTTGCTTGAGATTGGATTCCGTCATTTTAATGACCTTGGGTGCACAGACTAAATGTGTGTTATGTTATAGTATGTTAAGCAGTATCTGTGAAGCACAAAATTAACTAATTCCCTGGGTTCTTTACATTGACAGCTTTCATGGAGAAATTGCTGTCAGGGGTGGGTTGCCCTCAAGAAAGATTTCTCTGGGGGAATCAGCCGTGCTACACTGTAAAGTATGATGTGAGTGTATCTTTGGCTCAGGCATGTTCAGGCTTTGAGGACACACATCACATCCGGGTGTTAATGTTGGTGTTGTTTGGGTGTGTTGCAATCTAGGCACAGGAGACAGGAGATTACATTCCCCTGTGCTCGTTCCTTAGGCCACCAAATGGCAGGTTCTTCTTCTTCTTTATGTTAAATGAATATTCAATGAAAAAACGTTGTTAAAGGCACGTTATGGTTAAGTTGGACTAATAAAAACCTATGAAATTCAAAGAAAAAACTTGGTTAAACGGACGTTATGGTTCCAAGTAAAAACCGAAAACCCCCTGAAATTCGCCAGTTATGGTAAGCTAATTTGTGATGTCATCTTTGATGTCCTGGGTGGTAGTCTTAGCAGTGCACGGTGGTGGCGCGAGTTATGGTTACTTATCTTACCATAACTGGAACCATAACGTCCGTTTAAGAAAGTTTTTTCTTTGAATGTCATAGGTTTTTATTAGTCCAACTTAACCATAACGTCCCTTTAACAAAGTTTTTTCAGTGAATTTGAAAGGTTTTATTAGTGCAACTTAACCATATCGTCCCTTTAACACTTTTTTTTCATTGAATTTCATAGGTTTTTATTAGTGCAACTTAACCATAACGTCCCTTTAACAAAGGTTTTTCATTGAATTTCATAGGTGTTTACCAGTGCATGCTATTTTCCTACAACTTACTAATATCATACTTACCCAATATAGCAATATTTGTGTCCAATTTCCAAAGTTTCAAATTAAAACTCTGCCATTTCACATGATCTGGAATAATTTGTAACACTTCTATACAATTCTTGCAACTATTTCAACTAGTTTTGCATCCGTAGACGTCTACGAACATCTGACCTCATAGCGGACCTTCCGGACAGTGCCACATGACCATACGCTGGTGCGCGGTGTGATGACGTGTCTGAGAACCCGTCCACACTTCACAATAAGATCTCTGCTTGGCAGACAGTTTGGAACTGCATTTTCTACTGATCTAGGAACTTCCAACTCCAAAATGTCCCTTGCACAGCTCCAACACCTATTCCTACTCATTATCCATTAACAAGCTAGCACACAGTACATACTTTTAGCAAAACTGCTATTTATCTTAAAATGGCTTCAGCTAATGCCATCCCTCCTCCCCAAGAGCCACCACCACTGCTGTAATCAAGGAGCATGAGAAACAGTGCCCCCAAACATAGAAATAACACACACGCAACATTTTCCCTTGTCCACCTACCCCTCCATATTAGTGTTTGGTTGCTCTTCCCTCATTTCCCTCCCCACCTTTCGTTCTCAGCTCTCCTGCCAAAAAAAATACATCTAAAAACAACAAACAACATATTGCTTTAGGAACCACCTTGCACAGTTAAAAAATAGAACTAAAAACTAAAAAAAAAAAATGTAGAGACTCCATCTACTTTATATTTCTCAGTAAAGTACATAGACTAAATAAGATGTTCCAACATTTCCATTTGCATTTTGTGTTATGCTAATGGAAATATTGTGGCATTCATCCTCTGTTCCAGGGACTGGAACGGTGGATACCGGCCCAGCAGCCCAAGTTATCAGCCCAAGTGAAGCGAGGGTGGATAACGAGTTCTCTGGAGCATTATCCCCACATTCCAGCACCTAAAATGGGGGATGAAGTCCATTAGCACCTTAGGTTCCCAAAGCTTGAACCCGGGGTGCTAAAAAATAGGATTTTTCTTCCAACACTGGGACGCCTGCGGCGTCCCGGTGTAGCAAGGAAAATCCTTTTCCAGGATGGCCACCATGGAAAGGGAAGGTGAGGGTTCCATACAGGGCCCCTCTTCGCTTTCCATAGCAGCCTGCAGAAGGCAAAAAGAGAACCCTATGACCTTATTACCACAAGCACATTTTTATTCCCTTTCAAATCTATCCTAATTTCGAATATCTTTACCACAAAGCCAGACCCAGGTGGACATGGCCACTTTAATCCTATGTTTTGTCCCTTGTGGTCATGGCCAGTAGCCAGATTGTCTGGATCATGACCTTATTCCATCACCCAGACAAACTGGCCACTGCCTATGGCCACAGGCTACCCCTCAGTCACTAAAGGTATACCGCTATTTTTTGTAGGTACATTATGACACTTGTCAAATAATAAAACACTGGCACATTTGCAAAACCATGCTTGTAGGTCCTTGCCAATGCTCCTTACACAAGTTTGCTGGAAATCCACCCATGTTTTATTTTTTCAAAAGTGTCAAATGTATGCACATACAATCGTCCTATAACCTAGCCCCCACTTGACAAAATCCATTCAGACTTTACGAAAACATCTAAATCTAGATCTATAATCTTTTTGCAAACCTTTGTGTAGATTTGTCAAATGGCACCACATTTATAAGCCTTTACAATATTTTGGGACCCCCACTCTAATTTTGCTCCCTCTTGACAGAATCCCACCAAACTTTGCTAAAACATGTATATCTTGATCTATTATCAGTTTGCCAAATGAAGTGTAGATTCGTCAAATGGCACTTCATTTATAAGCCTTTACATTATTTTGGACCCCCCCTCTAATTTTGCCCCCACATTACAGGATCCCACCAAACGTTGCATACTCACTCAGAATCAGCCCAGAAATACACATGCAAATTTTCATGCAGTTCCATTAAGTGGCGCCAAAGTTATAAGCCATCCAAGAACTGCATTTCACCAACCCTGTAATGCTGAGGTGTTTGCAAACTTTTCAGGACTGTTCGCGAACATCTGAACTGTTTGCAGACTTTCACTGTAAAAATCGCCAGTTTTTTTGCTTCTTGCAGCCATATTCCATCCCATCCTCATCACCCCTAACCTCCCCAGAGATTATTTGATACGTTTGACAAGTGCAATGTTGTGTTTTTTAATATGTTTTTACCGCGATGTCTGTGGACACCGGCCGATGTCCCAAGATGGAGGGCGTTTCCAAAAAATCTGACATGCCTCACGCTTCACGCCAACCAATCAGCGAACACGTTGGGTGTCCGCGGACATGACGCAAGTCAATTAGCCAATCGGTGTCCTGTCCGCGGAGCAAACAGGAAAGTGTGTCCGCGGAGCAGACATAGATATCACTAATTTGTTTGCTTAATGTTTTGGTCATTTTCAAAAAAACTACTGGACGGATTTACACCAAATTAACAAAAGCATGCTTTTAAGAGCTTTTTTTATTACGGTTCATAATGCCCACTCGCTCCCGCTCCATATTCCAGGTGCCCATATTTGCTATGAATATCAAAAATATATTATGCTTTTCAAACACCAACTTGTCAACCCCATCCGCTAGCGCATTTTCTAGTGTATCCTTATTATCTCCAATACCTTCTCCATAGGAAGGCCAGCTGGCTGAAACTATGGGTACTTTTAAACGAATTGAAGAAAGCTGAACACTTCTTGGCTAAGGCTGGCATCTTTTGGGAGTTAATCTGCATAAATCAGCATTTTCAACCCCTCCCGCCAGTGCAGTGATTTGGGGGACAACAGGAGTGCAACGTCCGATTATTAACTTAAATTTGCAGGTCGACGTTAGACATGAACACACAGCTGCTTTACAAGTAATATATATATATTCATTTAGATGTTTTGTGGAGTATAATATGCCATCTGCCGTCTGCTTCAAAGCACTTGTTGGCATTGTGGGTGGTGTCGATGTAGAAAATCCGTACCTCATATTAATAGTTTGCCCATTTCATTTTACCAGCTGGTAGCTTAAGTCAGGTGGACTAGCCTAAGGAGTACCGTATGATCCCTGAAGCAGAAACCCTCCCTGGTTGTTCCATGTTCAGTCTGCTAACAGGCACATGCTATGTTTCGAATCAATATGACAATGTGAAACGACATATCATAATATGACATGTTATTTTATTTTATGTTATATTATGTTATTTGGATCTTTACCACACACCTCTGTCATTTGTATGGTCTATAGGTGTTGTGGCAGATCTGAAATAGATTGTATGCGTTTAGTTAGTTAGGAGGCTAGGGAAAAACAAGAATCTGGTACTTTGTGTTGCTGGTGCAGATGGGAACTACCCTGAGCACTGCATGCTTGACAGCTTTGTAGGTTTGATATGATTTGTGGGCATAATTGATTTTGCATCCAGAGCGGATATGTAATGCTTGTGATGTGACAGGCATTGTTTAGGGTTTCCCAGATGCTTTTGGAGGTGCAGGGTTGTGTTGTTTGGAGTCTTGGGAGACGGTTGTTCAAATGCTGTGTGCCAGTGGCTAGTGTGAGTCTATGGGCCTCATCACGAGTTGGGCGGTAACGCTGGCGGTATTAACGCCGGTGGTTTTAGCCCTACCGCCAAACCCCCGGCGCTATTAGCACCAGATCACGGGATTGGCGGTAATGGAATTCCCCATCCCCCACTGAGCCCATTCGGGAATGCCCCATTCCCCATTGGGCTCAATGGGGAATTTTTGCGCTCTTACCACGGGTGGATTTCCCGCCGGCGGTAATAGTGCGAATTTTTGGCGGATTTCCCCCCAGCTCAGAGCTGCGGAGAAAACCGCTGAAGCCCTGATTTGGCGGACCCTTAAATCCGGCGGTAATAGCGCGACCGCTGGATTTAAGGGTTATCGCCAAACTCTTGATGAGGCCCATATGTGTTTAGAGGGAGGTAGAGCCACTTGTGGCTATAGGGCAGAGATTGGTCTGGCAGATTTCCCTATCTGTTGACTTCACTGATGGTTGCATTCAGTGGTGGAAGTGTACGAAAAGAAGGAGTGGAACTATGTTCCCTGCTGGCCTGGCCCCGCTCCCCACAAACCCCATCGCCACGGCCCCTCCCACGCACAATACAGACACACAAACCAATGCACCTGCTGTTTAAGGGAATGTTCAGTTTCAGTGCACTGAAGTGCAAGTTTCAACATCTTCCTGCACTTTTATTTTAAAATGAAACCATTCCGGAACGGTTTCATTTTAAAATAAAAGTATAGGAATGGTAAAATGTAATAAAAAGGGTAGAGAAGCACAGCTCCCAACTGCTCCCGGCCACTTCGACCATTGGTTGCATTGTTGCGAAAGGTATTGCACCTCTTTGCAGTATTTATTCTCTGAGGGCATGAGTTGGCTTGGGACCGGGCAAAAAAATCAGACAGGAGCCAATAGGGTATTCCCTTCGCATGTGTCTGTGTGTGCAAATAGGTCAGCTGGTAGGTGCTGTTTCCTGCTTCTTGTTGAGTGTTCATTCATTTCCAAAGATTATGCATTGAATAAGGTTTTTATATTTTCATGTATTTCAGGTTGTCCTGTAATGTGTGTATTTTGCTTACAGCGTGTTTCAAGGTGTGGCTACCATAGTGGAAAGGGCAACGCCTCCATGTCTTTCTCTGCAGAATCTTCTAGTTTCTTTTAGTATGCTGTTTCTGGATCTTAGATCTCAAGTTGGTTGGTAATGTGAGACTTGGTTTTGGATAAATGTGGCTCCTTGGCCTTGGAGGGCTCTGTAAGTAATGCAGAGGACATTCAAGTTGATTCTTATTATTCTGGTAGCCACTCCAGTGCTCTAAGGACTGGTGGTATGTGCACCTTCTGTTATGCCTGAGCAATAGTCTAGCTGCTGTGTTCTATATCCATTGTAGTTTTTTGGTGAGATGGTATGGCACACCTAAATAAATGCTGGTGGCATTATCGATTCGCAAGCGCGTCAGCAATATGGCTGTCGACGTTCTGTTTGGGAAGAAGAGATAGGGCATAACCCGCCTGATTGAGTATAGATGGTACAGGCACTTTATGACTATTCTGTTCTCTTGGGGTTCCAGCATGATGGCGCGGTCCATTAATATGTCAAGATTCTTCATCACTTTAGAGGTTCTAGGACAGTCACCCATTTCAGGAGGCCACGATAGGGGTGTTTCAGCGGCGGTATAAGGCAAGACTATCATTACTTCAGTTTGGTCTGGGTTACATTTTAAGTTGTTTGCCGCCATCCATTCTCTTACTTGCACAGGTCGTTGCAAGCCAGCCCATATGTTTTTATGATCCTCACCAGGGGGCCATGCATATGTTGCAGAGGCCTGGTGAATCACTCGGTCTTTGAGGCACCCCCCAAGGTTTGGCCCGTGGACCCGAGTTGAAAACGGGATCCAAGTCATTTCTGTCTTGTCCATTAAGAAGGATGTCAACCATTGTAAAGGGGTGCTAAAGAGTCCAGTTTCTGTGAGTCTTCTGATTATTCACTGTGGGTGACAGAGTCAAAGGCTGCTGAGATATCCAGTATGAGAGCTGAAGTGGTGTGTAGGTCTGCAGATATTTTTAGGTCATCTGTGTTGGAAACTAGTGCTGAGCCGCTTCCTCTAATTTGTCTAAAACTGACTTGTGAGTGATCTAGTAGGCTATTAGACCCCACATGCTCCAAATTTTGGCCACATAGCATGCTTTCTAGAGTTTTCCCTGGGTATAACATATTTGAGATCAGTCAGTAATTGGAGAGTTCTTCTCTGTCTCCAGCTCTGTTTTTTTAAAAGCGATTTTACTAATTCTTTTTAAGTTTAGTTCAAATAATGTCTTAAATCTGTTCATCACTGGGGTCATTTGTTGGTTGTGGTGCCCAGGGATTAGATTGGTGCGTCCATTCCTTAATGCTGTGTTGATTGCCCGCTGCAGGTTCAATACTTTTTTTTCTGAAATTATTGTTGAAGTTGTCACGCAGTTCTTTATAACATGACAGTTGAGCCTTTGTAGTTTGCAATTTGTGAAATGTGTCTTAAACTTTATTCAAGATATTGAAGCACTTTTGAGGATATTTATAATTTCAGTCTGGAAAAAGCATGTCTCTGCTTAGCACAACCCTCTGAAGGCATTGCTATACTAAAAAATGACAAGCACATCATATAAAAGCCAAACGCAGGCACCCCTGACGTGGTAGGAACTGGGTGAATGAGCCTTGTGCAGAAGGTATGCTTAGAACCAGAGCAGAGTTAATAAGGTTACTTCGTGCCACGGGCAAATTTTGAGGCTTTTTTCCATACCCATAGACATGGATTTATACCGCATCTCATGTTTAAAATTGCACTGCAATCTTGAAGGATATTGTTACTTTTTTATGTAGGTCATCCTAGGAAATTATTCATCAAATGTGAGATTGCATCGAGGGTGCCCATTTCCAAACTTTATTAAAATAATATTTCATCTGGCATCCTTCTCAAATATAAAGTGTCACTGACTATGTGCCTCTGGGTATCACAATTAAGTTGTTGATGAATGGCCGTCACCTTGTCTTAAAATGAAAGATTACTGTGGATATTTATCGGCGTACGGAGAAAGGTTTTTTTTTTTTTCATAAGTGTGCTACCACAAGCTACCATTTAACAACGATAGTCTGTACTCTTAACGGTGAACGCATCCCCTATATTTGTTCGACGTGTTTGCTTTGTATTATTAAGCAAATAATATGTAGAACAAGTAAAAAGTTAGGATGCATCATGACGTGCACTGACCGAACAATGTACAATGTGCTGTTTGAATCAAATCAGAATGAAATATTGACATTTAAGTGCTCTCAGCTGCATATAAATCACATCTCATGTCTTGACATGATCAGTTTTCCAATACAAACTTGCCATTGCGAATACTTGCTTGGCATCGGAGGGTGATTGTTAATATCCTGGAGAAAAAAAAACAATTGTTTCAAATGCTAAAATACCTGGGCGCTCATTCTCACGACAAACAAAAAGCCACACAGAAACGAAAGCCATAAAAACATACACAGATGAACACCCAGAGCATTCACAAAAATATATATATATATATATATGGTACATGAGTTTGGGAAACAATGCAAAACATATCCAAACAACCATTGACATTTAACATGCAATCCGTTTAGCAACAGGGTGTGCCCTCCCCCTGGGAACCCTTGTGACATTGGGGGCATAAACAGGCAAAGATAATTAAAAGAAATGTGCCTTTTGAATAGTGTAGGTCTATTTGGGTGTGACCACACCAATAGGAGTGTGGGCGTGATACCACATTCTTCCCCCTCACCCCCCTCTCCAGTCGGGTGGCGTTGAAATGACTTGCAGCCAGCAGTATATGTAAGCTCTCCACCATGAGGCATGGGTAGGACACCATACCCTTATCAGGCAGCAAATGTGTAAGACTTTTCAATCAAGCAGGATGAAGGAAAGGCTTACATAGACAGTACAAGTAGGGACTGCCCCAAACTCAGTCCAGCAATATCCAGTATATGACATTAAACCATCTATAACCCCCACTAGGAGTAAAGGGTATGATCACTTTGACACAAATATGATGGAACTCTCTCAACCAGTAAGCCATCATTATAGGTATAACATGCCTCCTTCAATCAGGGTGTATAGACACTGCTCCCAGGTTGCAGCATAGGAATGGACAACCTCTGGAATCATTAGTATTACATGTTCCAGATCAGGTAGAATAGGGACAGCCCAACTGTCCCTATATGTATGTTAGTAAAGGACCTAGCAACAACCATGATGCTCTTTAGGCACTGTAGGAATGATTCCAATGTATCACTATAAGACTCTCTCCTCTCCAACAGTACAGACAGTATAGAAAATTACCCAGACCGTGGAGAAATTACTTTTGCCCTGTTGGAGTATAAGTAACTGTAGTGGCTAAACCACATTCTCAGTCCCCTCTCTTCTACACACCAACAGTAATCCCAATCATAAAGGTTGAACAGGCACAGTGAAGAGATGTACCCCTTTTGCCTTTCATGGTAACATGTGCAGAGAGAAGGCTATGCTCTTAGAAGGGGTGTGAATCTGAGAGTAGCAGTCCAAACACCAATAGTATAAAAGTTTCAAAATAAAAGAATGTCCAATCAAGGTTCTATAAAAAATATACTTTAGTTAAACAAATCAATCATACAACTATTAAAAACAATAAAAAATCCACCCCTATAAGAGAAGACAGAAGATGCAAGTCAGGAATGTATAAGCACTCGGAATACTATGCCAGGGAGGAAACAGGCAAGAAATGCAACTCTGTTGATAAAAAAAAGGATATGTATTGGTGGGAAAGTGTGAAAAGGGGACATAACCAGTCTCTACTGTGCCAAAAGCTGGACCATGAGGACAGATTCATTTGAAACGACCTGATTCCAGTGGTGGGTGGTTCAATGATGTCGAACCAGGCTTCAAGTTGATGTAGATGTGGTTCAATCCAAGTTCAAGTACAGTGCGTTGTATTAGTCCAAGGGGTGAGCTTGTGTTGAGTCGGTTTACATGGGGTTCTCGGTGCACTCTAAGGTGGCATTCGAGCAATGCAGTATGAATAGTTCACTAGTGTCAGTTTGAAGGCTAATTCAGTCTGATTTGTTGTGAAACATTGGTTCGGGTCGACTAATTACACAATTCTCCAGTGGTTCGAGTCAAGGTCGGGCAGATTGAAGCCATGATCCTGATGGTCTGATGCAATGTTCACAAAGATGGCGGATCAAAATTATCCGCAATGGTGAATTGGTTGTTTGGGCTGAACAGGTGATGTGCTCTGCTTGGTACAATGCAGCAGCTAGCCAGTTTGAAAATGCAGCAGCAGTTCAAAGTTCAAGTGACTGCCAAAGCCAGCGCCAGCAAGTCCCATTGATTCAACAATGAGGTGTCGAACATGGTTCAAAGATGGCTCAAATTGGTTCAAATGCAGAAAACAGGAATCCTGCTGTTCTCGGTCTCAGGATGATGTAAGACCCACTGCTGGGGCTCGCGGTCAAGGTGAATCCTTCAAAGTGTCTGCTCTTCCAGACCAGGGATGTTTTTCAAGGACAGTGTTAGGCCTTACTCCTCAGCAAGAGTCACTCAAATGTGCCCTGTTTGTGGGCATGGAGCAGAGCTTGCATGCTGAGGGATTTTAAAATATCAAGTCTGCATTCTTTTTTTCTGATGTTCTTGAAGGTCCAAAAGTGAATGTCCAAATGGTGGCACCACCTTCTTTATAAAGGCTAAAGGCCACATGGGATTGGGTAAAAGCAAGCCTGAATTAATGAGCCCAATCCCTCTTAAGGTAACAAGTGGTATTTGCTTTATTGCATCCTACTCAAGTTCTTGCGTATAGGATGTGCAGGAGTTAGGATGGAAAGAGATGTCCAGACAAAAGATTGAGGAGCTCAACCTGAAATCTGCAGAGCTCCCTTGGACTACACTAACTACGTTATTACTTATCCCACAGCATCAAAAACATGTTGGTATGCAACACCCATCTAGTCCTTTTGTTTAGGATGTGCCCTTTGAGGCTTGTTTCCTAGGACCTCCCATGTTGAGAGAATCCTGGGCAGGAGAGGTGTAACGCAACCTCACAAAGGATTGCAAAGGAACAGACTTTCAGTCCATTGTCCAGCTGGCTGATCAGGGCTGGGCTGTCGGACTACAATACACACAACCCTTCAAAAGCAGGGCTGGGCTCACAGTGTTGACATGTTATTGTTATTGTTATTGTTATTTTGCATTTATATAGCGCCTTATATACCATTGGTATGGTCTGAAGGCGCTGGTAGGTTGAACGCCCTTGGGAACCGAAGTTCTGGTCAGTATAGAGAGTAGAGGGAGTCCAAAAGTGCGTGTGCGCACTAGGTATGTGTGCAGCTGGTGCGGAAATCGAGTGGTAGCTGCTTCTTAGTTGTACGTGTGGTGGTTGAGAGGTCAGGAGTATGTGTTTGCTCTGGTCGGTTTTACCCAGAACGAGTGTGGCTACGTTAGGCCTGAGGAGAACGCCTGGCTGGGGGGTGTGAATCCAGCAATGATTACTTAGAGTGATGTGGAGTAAGAGGGAGATGTGGATATGAGAACAGTTATACCGAATGGTGTCATAGTATCTCTGTGTTCTAGATGAGTGGTGGTGTAAGAGGGAGAGTAAGCGTGGGGTGTGGTATGATGTATGTTTTCAAGTGTTTCCTTCATTGTGTGTATGATACAAAGCAGATGTGGCTTTTTAAGAATTATTTGAATTACCAGTCACCATACCAAACCTCAAGCATGATTTATATTTCAAGGTTACTCTGTCACCTGATGATATTTCATCATAATTGTTATGGTTTTGGATCAGAGGTATACTTGTAAATGCACCCTCTGCACTACAGTGCCTTTGCTGCCACAGCAGCTGTCAAAACGGCACCTGTGACCTTTAAGCTTGGTCTCTGCCACAGTAGAGCAGATGCTGTAGATCAAGAGACTACTGCATCAGGGCACATGTGTCTCTTTGCTTTTGGAATGCAGCTTTATGAAAGAGGAGTCTGATTAGCAGACCACCCTTTCTGAGATGCAATTTCCTGCATCATTGTATTATTCAATAAAAATTAAAAAAAGGCAGGGCTTCTACACCCTTATCAGTTGGCAATCACGCACAATGACCATATTATGTGTTATTGCAGTGACACTATTTGAAAGGGTATCAAGCCCCCTCAAATGACCCCATAAGGAAGTATAGAAATGAGGCTCAGTGGACAATATATAAATAACATCCCCAAAGCTGCATAAAGCGGCATAGGATTCACTGCTAAATGATGAGATATTGCTATTACTAAAACCAGACTGTATATCGTATGTTTAGAATCCACCAGCCAATGTAAAAATAAGTCCTATCAGGTATTATGTTAGTAAATGACATAGTCACCTAAATCGGACCTTATAGCAATGAATACCAACAGGAATTTGGAAATATTGTATCCTCACCAAACAGGAAATCTATATGTGCCCCCCTTCAGATTAGGAATTATACATATTATCTAGACTGGGGTGTATATAAATGACATCCACGTCCCCAAATCAGGAGGTATAGTACTGACCCATTAGGCACCGTAGGAACAAGCATACAAAGCAACATAGTAATTGGTCACAGAAAGCAGTATATGAATGCCCACCTTCAGGCAATATAGGAGTTATCCCCACAAAGTTGCATTGGAAAGGCCCTAACAGCCAGTTTAGGTAAAATAAATAAATGGAAATGCAAGGTATGTCCTCTGCGAAGGACCTAATCAAATATAGCAACAAATTAGGAATTATTGTCAAATAGGCCAAGGATGATCAATATGACAGTGGAGTGGAGCCAGTAGCTGTGCATAAATACAAAGCCTACAGTGCCTCGAATAGCAGAACTATTCATCTGGTTATGAATCGTTCCATGCTACTAGGGTCCAAATTGGTACAGGAATGTAAAAATCACCATGATACTTGTTGTCACATCCTCATACAAAGGCTCCATGATACCCTTGGTATCTCAGAACGGGCACTGGACTGGCTGACCTCCTTCCTAACTTACCGCTCTTCCCAAGTCGTCCTGGCCACCTTCTCCTCTCCTACTTCCTTCTCCACCTCTGGTGTCCCCCAGGGCTCTAACCTCTCCCCTTGGCTTTTTAACATGTACCTTTCTCCACTGGCACTCCTCATCTCCTCCTTCTCCAGTGTTATGCAGACGACACTCAACTCTTTTTCAAACTTCCTGCTGACCCTTTCGCACCTTCCATCATCCCTGACTGCCTATCTACCATCCAGTCCTGGTGCACTTCCAACGTTCTCCGCTTCAGTGCCAGCACAACTGAGACCCTTCCCATTGGGGCCCCTGCTCGTCCTTCTTCCCCTCTCTCTGGCCGTCCCCCTATGGGCTCCCCCCTGCTCCTTGATATGAAACCTTAGAGTCACCTGCAACTCCTCTCTCCCCTTCCTCCCTCACACATCACCTGCGACTCCTTGCTCCCATTCCTCCCTCACATCCAGGTCATTGCCAAGAAGTCCCACTTTCTGCTCTTCCTTCTCAAAGGAATTCTCCCTTTACTCACTTTCCCCACTCACTTTCCCCCAGAATCTCAATGTTACCCAAGCCCTGGTTCTCTCAAGGCTTGACTATTGAAATAGCCTCCTCCTGAATCTAGAATAGTGTATCAAGACTTATCCTCGGCCTTAATCCTGGGGACCACATCTCTCCTGCCCTAAAAAGTCTTCATTGGCTCCCGGTGGCTGCACAGATTAAATTCAAGTCCCGCTGCATCATCCACATTTCTTTCTGGGGTCAGGTACCACACTACCTGCAAATCTCGCTTACTAAATACTCTCCCTCTTGACCTCTATGTTCCTCTGGTATCAACTCTTTGAGTGTAAAGTGTTTCGGTAAACAGAGGGCAGGAGGCAACCACTTTCCTCAGCTGGGTCCATCCTCTGCAACAGCCTCCCCCTTCCTCTACGTCTTGAGAAGGGCTTCCTCAGATTCCAGAAGCTCTTCAAAACTTTCCTCTTTACCTCTTCTTTCACTTCTTCCCTCCCGTGCTAATCTCACAATTGCTGTGATTGGTGTGCAGGACCCTCATGCATCCTCAGGGCCCTTGACCTTCCACACCCAATCGCCCCAGCTTCTGTCTATCTTGCAGGACTTGCCTCGGCACCATCCAGCCTCTGTCCTGAAGGCTCGCACTTTTCCACCCCAGGCGGCATCAAGCCGTATAGCACTTACATACTACTCACCCCACCCCCTCTTCCTTGCTGCACTTGCACGTTCTGAATACTCACAAGGCATAGTACGGTTGCTTTCCCTATGTTTATAATTTCAATCCCATGTTACTGTATAAGCGCCAAACAAGCGAACAATAAATAAATACAAATAAATAAATTACCAAAGTAAATACACATTGTCAGGATGCCAGTTTCTGGTGTCCTCAATAAAGCACACATGATCATGCCCATTATCACTTTGCCCCAGTGAAGAATAGATAGAAATGTTCGGTTTTACATCGCCCCAATATGCATATGATAATTACTCTGGCAACATTAGCCTTAAATACCATAGGAAAACATATTCTGTCCAGTTTGCACACTATTCCAAACTAGGTATGCACACATGACCCATCCCTCATGCCAGGATACAGGATACACATGACTACACATGCATATAAACACTCATATAGACACACCCCTCAAGGCACACATGAATGCACATACAAACACACACACACATTCACAAAGAACATTCCTTTGGGCAGACACAAGCATAAATACACATGGGCTGGCACACAGACAAAAGTACCCAGAGATAGATGCTAGTGAAGCACACAGTGTTTTCATCTCCCCCTCTTTTACTGGCATCGTAGGGGTTGCCTACAATTACATTAAGAACAATAGCTCTCACGTTGGAATATAATATAATTATAATATAAAGGTGCTGGCATGTATCCTGGTCTGCAGTATTTTCGGGTGGAAATGTGGCTACCTAATATCACACTCAGAAAACACAGCTCGTGAATCAGACAGTGCAATGTTCTCCACCTCTGTACGCCATTAACTCCAACTGACAGTTCCACCAATCAGAGGCAGTAGCTGCCTCTCACCCAAGGTAGACCATTCCAAACCTAGTTTAGTACTTGTTTGTTTGTCTGTTTGTCTGTTTGTATGCTCCCTATCGAGCGACCCACATTGGTGATGAGCTGTCCAATAGACTTCCTTCATCACTGCAACATCGGCATACTAATCTTGTGCCAATCAACCCCCACCCACCCCCCCCCCCGCCCACAAGTGATATATTGGCTGTACGTGGATTCAGATGTCCAGTATTTTGTTTCTGCATGGACACAGTCCAATGTTAATCCTTTTCAATAAAGTCAACAAGTAAGAACTGAAGGAGCCATTACCTTTCTGTATTGCAAAAACTTCACAGTTTGATCACTCCTGAAAATGTATATTGTAAGATGGACATGGGAAATGTATTTGAGGCAACCACAATGAGATCAATATTGTCCCCAACAAATGCTTTGAATGAGTGGTCATCCATTGCAAGGCCAAATCAAGCATGTCAAGTTTAACAGCAGTCATCTATTGCACTGCATTTTGCAACAGTTATTTTCTCACAGTGTTACTAGATATGAACTCAAATCTGCAAAGGTTAACACACAAAATACGTTTAGTTTAGTTTATTTTATTCATTTGTATTGCGCGCCAGACCCGAGAGTATGAGGGCGCATGAGCATCATGGTTATTCAAAGCTTGGTTACAAGTTGCTTATACATATCTTATACATATCACTTACAGTGTTACAGTGAGGTACAAAGGGCAGTTTTACAGGAGAGGTATAGTACATTACAGATATTTTAAAGAGTTTGCAGATAAGCATTCATTCTAGGATAGTGGCAGTGTGGTGTTGGGTTAGAGGTATTAGTGATCTTTGTTCTTTATCCATTGGATATAATTGCGTCTAAAGTGTGTGAAGGTTTGGGGTGTCCTGAGGGATGGTGGTAGGGCGTTCCAGTGTTGGGGTGCCTTCACCTGGAAGCTGTTGCCGCCCATTTTGGTGCGTTTGAACCTAGGGACTATGAGTAGGTTTGCGTTAGAGGTTCTGGTGGGTCTGTTGGGGGTGTATTTGCATATTCTGTCTGCCAGGTAGCGTGGGGCAGCGTTGTTCAGACATTTGTGGGTTAGCGATGCTACTTTGAGCAAGATTTTGTCTGAGGTGTTGAGCCAGTTATGGGATTTCCGGATGTTGGAGATGTGGGCTCTCCTGGGGATGTTAAGCGCTGCTCTGAGAGCGTTGTTTTGGAGCATCTGAATTTTGTTGGTGATTTGCTTGCTGGCTCCTACGTAGAGGGCATTACAGTAATCCTATTTGGATAATACCAAGGCTCTGGCTAGTGTAATGCAAATCTGGGGGTTAAAAAGGGTTTGGCTGCTCTTATAACCTTACATGTGTAGGCTGTGGAAGATGTCATGGAGCTAACCTGTTTGTGGAAGGTTAGGGCAGAGTCGAGGTATATTCCTAAAGATTTCACTTCTTTAGCTACCTTGATCGGGTTCCCGTCTATGATGAAGTTGGTGTAGTTTTGGTCTAATTTGGTTATGTTTGTAGAGGACCCAAGGATGATGAGTTCCGTCTTGTCATCATTCAGGCATAGACTGTGCGAGGCCATCCATGCCTGGATGATGAGGTACACCTTGTACACCAAGGCCAAAACCTGGTTGTAGTCTCCCGTCAGCGGGATGAGGATCTGTGTATCATCAGCGTAGTTGGTGTAGGTGATACCCAGGCCATCTAGATCATCAAACAGGGGCTTCGTGAACACGTTGTACAGAGTGGGGGAGACGCAGGAGCCCTGAGGGACTCCGCATGTGATGGGGATGGGGTCGGCAGCGGCAGTGGTGGAGAAGACACGCATGGATCTGTTGCTGAGGAATGACTCGATCCAGTTGATGGCTTCTTGGGAGTAGTGCGCAGCTGAGTCCAGATGATTGCATAGGATTTTGTGGTCAACTAGATCAAACGCCGCGGAGAGTTCTAGTAGGAGTAGGTGTGCAGTTTTACCGTTGTCTCTGATGGTGTCTATTTGGGCTTTCAGATCAATGAGGGCTGTTTCAGTCCCGTGTAGAGGTCTGAAGCCTGATTGTCGCGTACCTAGGAGGTGGTTTGTTTCCAGGTGTTTTTGGATTTGTTGGTATGCTGTCTTGTCTAGCATCTTGAGCAGGAAGGGGACGGCGGTAATGGGTCTGTAGTTGGTTGGGATAGAGGGGTCAAGGGAGGGTTTTTTAAGGAAGGGGAGGACCCAGGACTCTTTGAGGTTATTGGGGACTGTTCCTGAGGAGAATGAGGCATTGATGAGTCTGGTGATGAATGGCGAAAGGTCTCTTGACGCATCTTTAATGATTTGTGGGGGACAGAGGTCGCCTTTACAGTTAGATGGTTTGAGGCTGAGAATGATTTTTTCCACTTCTAAGGTAGATACTTTGGAGAAGCTGAAGCGAGTGTTGTTGGGTGGGAGGTGAGTGGGTGAAATGCTTGGGGGGTATTAATGGGGTTGGTTGATTTGGTGAGGGAGTCTTTCTTGTTTCTAATTTTGGTTTGAAGGCCTATGACTTTGTTGTTTAGTGCATTTTGGACACTAGTGCACCATTGTTTGCTCTTCACGCAGGTATCTGGGATAAGCACAGGTGTTTCCAATTCTTTGATGATTGTAAACAGTTCTTTGGTGCTGGAGTTGGATTGTGCGATCCTCTGGTTATAGGATTCTTGTTTGGCAGCTATGATTTCTTTTTTCTAATTGGCCTTGATTTTGTTAAGCAGTAGCTTGTTGTGGTCTGTGGGAGACTGTCTCCAGACTTGTTCCATTTTACTTTTTTCTAGTCGAAGCGCTTTAAGGTGGCTAGAGTACGATTGGTTGAGGTGCTTTTTTGGTTTGCTTTTTCTGAGTTTCAGGGGTGCAATGGAGTCTAAGGCTGTGCGCATGGTGTTATTATATCCTTCTACGAGGTCATAGGGGTTGGAAGCCGGGAGTCGGTTGAGCGTAGGGAGGATGAGTGGGATCAGTTTTTCC
Organism: Ambystoma mexicanum; assembly: GCF_040938575.1. Lineage (NCBI taxonomy): Eukaryota > Metazoa > Chordata > Amphibia > Caudata > Ambystomatidae > Ambystoma > Ambystoma mexicanum. Next base: position 1,123,028,135 of record NC_090931.1, read on the forward strand.
ACTGTGATATTTTTCTTGCTTGTCGTGGGGATGGCTGCGGCTAGCGTCGAGTTAGTTATGGGGCTTGAGGCTTCAAGGGAGAAGGAGAGGAGATGATGGTCAGACCAAGATTGGGATGAGTTAGTGGTGATAAGTGCAGCACAGTTATGGTCTGCTACCCAGTTGAGGGTTCTTCCTTTGTTGTAAGTAGGACCGGATACTTTTTGTGTGAAGCCTAGTTCAGACAAGGTGTTATTAATAATGGTGGCCTGGTGGTCTTTGGGGTCTTTGTAGCCTAGGTTAAAATCTCCTAGGAGGAGGCATTGCAAGGAGTTTTTTAGGTTATTAGTGAGGATGGCACTGAGGTCTTCCTCGAAGGATCCCAGGGGTCCAGGCGGTCTATAAAGTAGGTGGATGGATATCGTTTGGGAGTTAGCAGTGGGCAGCTTGGCTGTGAGTGCTTCGCATGATGGAAGGTGTGTAGTGGAGTCTGGTCTGATGTTAAGGTGAGTTTTGGCGATGATGGCCAGGCCTCCGCCTCTAGATTCAGTTCTGTCTGCTCGGATGATGGTGTAGTCATTGGGGATGGCTAGCGATAGGGCTGGGCCTGCGGCTGCATGGAGCATGGACTCTGTTATGGCTAGGAAGTCTAGGCCTTCGGCTAGAATGAGGTCTGCGATGTCCGTGGCATGGGCAATTACGGAGCGTGCATTGATGAGGGCCCCTTTTAAGGGTGTGGTGGTGGTTTTTGTAGGCGTAGGGGCGGTCGCTGTATTGCTTGTTTTGTTTGTGGTAGTCGTAGTATTGAGTGACTTTGGTTTGAGGTTTTTTAGCGTGAGGTTAGCGCAGGTGCTAATGGTAGTTCGGTTGGTAAATTTGGATTGGGTGGAGACTCTGGCTCGGGGCTCATGTAGTCTGGACCGTAGTCTGGTAAGCCTGTCTGAGAGGCTTGGAGGAGAGAATTGGGGAAGCATCAGGGTGTTGCTAGGCTCTATGAGGCGGGGTAAGGTGTAGCTGACAGTACTGAGGGCAGAGCTATGAGGGTATGCGGATATGAAAAGGTGGAGGATGATTCTCAGCAGTATTGAGTAGATGCCTGGGAGGAACATTTTGTTAACTCAATAAGGAGGTCATGAAAAAGGTTACAATACAGTGTGTAGGTGGATTGAAATAGCTAGTGCGGCTTACCTAGATTCAAAATTCCAGCAATGGGGCAAAATACAGTGTGCGGGCAGGCAGAACTACTTCAGAGAGTAAGCAGGGTGCCCCTAAATTCAAGCTTACCGGGACAACCAAAGTGGCGTTGAATCACAGTGTAAACAGGGCGCATCTAAATTCAAATCTAGCAAGACAACCAAAGTGGCGTTGAATCACAGTGTAAACAAACAAAACAATTCAAATCTAGCAAGACAGCCAGAGTGGCGTTGAATCACAGTGTAAACAGGGCGCATCTAAATTCAAATCTAGCAAGACAACCAAAGTGGCGTTGAATCACAGTGTAAACAGGGCGCATCTAAATTCAAATCTAGCAAGACAACCAAAGTGGCGTTGAATCACAGTGTAAACAGGGCGCATCTAAATTCAAATCTAGCAAGACAGCCAGAGTGGCGTTGAATCACAGTGTAAACAGGGCGCATCTAAATTCAAATTTAACAAGACAACCAGAGTGGTGTTGAATCATAATGTAAACAGGGCATATCTAAGTTCAGAATTAGCAGGGCAGCCAGAATGGCACTGAGTCACAGTGTAAACAAGGCATATATAAAATCAGAATTTTGCATTGTGAGTCAGACTGGTTAATGAACAGATACTTTGAAGCAGATAGCTAGGGCAGGGCAGCGTGGCTTCAGTATGGTGGGGTAGCAATGGGGGACTAGTAGACTAGCTGGTGTGGAAACTTTGGGTTAGCATAGCAATCAAACAAGGTAGCTCACGTGGTAGCTCACAGCTGCAGCAATCGAGTCTTGAGTTACAGTAATGCTTGTACCTGTGGGAAGTTCAGGTTGAAGGCAGGTTGCAGGGCTTAGAGACTGGGCGCAGACCGCAGCACGTTCAGCTCAGTCAGGCTCAGTCAAGAGGAGCCTTGCTTCGTGTGCCTTCCTGAGTTGTGCCGGCTACGCCTGCCGGCTTGTGATTGGTCCTGAAGGCAGGCACTGGGACCAATCACGTCGAATTCCTGGGTCAGCCATGGAAGCTGGGGAGGGGCAGCTTAGTGGTAATGGCGAGCGGCCATTTTGGACTACCTAGGTCCTCGTGTTAGGCAATGGTGGTTACCAATGACCCGTGATGGTATGCCTGTAGGGCAGGGGTTCGCAGCTTCGAAAATCACATAGGGTCGTCTGCGGCGGGTAGAGGGGAATTCCAGTGTTAAATGCGGCAAGAATGCATCGGACGAGCAGCACTTTCTGAATGCTGCTATAGTAAGCCAACGGGCTTACCTTTGGTGCCGGAGGGGTCCCGAGGTCTCTGGTGCACTTCAGTCTGTGAGTAGACATTGGGCCTCATTATGACCCTGGCAGAATGGGTTTAACGACGCTGTTAAACCCATTCCGCCCTATTACGAGGTCCCCTTGCGGGACCCACTCTGGACGTCTGGTCAGACCAGACCCTATGGGGACTTAAATGGGAATGGGGATGGGCAAATTGAATGAGGAATTACCGGGTCCTCCAAGGTTGGAATAGCCCGGTAATTCCTCATTCAAGGAACCCGGAGCTGGACCCGAGTTTGGAGGCAGCCATGCCCTTATTAAAGGCATGGCTGCCTCCAAACTCGTAATGAGGCCCATTGTAAGAATAGGCAGGTGTAATGAAGGGACCAACAGAACACACAATAACAAGTCCAATACCATTGTTAACAAACCAACATATATAACTACCTAATGGATCCCGAGTTTCAAAGTTTCAGGATGTAATGAAGGGACCAACAGAACACATGATAAGAAGTCCAATACCTTTTTTAACAAACCAAAACGTAGATCTAGCTAATGGATCACGAGTTGCAAAGTTTCAGGATGGCTAATAAAAATGTATTGTGACAGGGCCTTTTTTCAGACCGTGTTAGGGGAGGGAGGGAGCCATAGAGGCCTTGAGGACACATCCATTAAACCACCAGGGAGATCTTTAGACCTGAAAGAACCGATCCCTGTGAGTCCCTACAGGTACGATGTCCGAAATGCTGATTAGCCACATGAAGTGAGGGGAGGGTTTGCAAGCGTATTGAGCCTTTCCAAAGTCCTTCTCATATCACACCTCTCCAGCCAGGTAAATTGATTGGTTAGGGGTAGTGGACCAATCCTCAGAGGAGTTGGGGTATTTAAAGGGAAGCCTGGTGAGTGTGCAGCATGGGTTATTTGGGTGAGGACAGGCAGTGGAGCAGGTTGTCCGAGAGACCACAGAAGGTGAGAGCGAAAGTAGTGCGGAGGCTATTGGAGCGAAGGGTCGGTGAAGTGTTTGTGAGTGAGAGTAAGGAGTGTGTGGAATAGCGACAGAGAAGGAAGTAGTGGTAGTAGAAGGTGGTGGTAGTAGTAGCTGAGAGGCCGTAAAAGAGAGAGGGAGTAGCAGAATAAGAAGTGGTATTAGGAATAGATAGACAATAGTAGTAGTGGAGGAATAGTGGAGGCAGCGAGGTAGCATAGGAGGAAGGAGAGAGGGGAAGATATATCAGAGATAGTAGTGATTGGAGGAACTGAGAAGCAGGAGGAAAACATATATCAAGGGATGGAGGTAGGTGGAGTGTGAGAGTCAAGGGACAGCAGATGGCCGGAGGAGAAAATCCTGGGACCCAGTGCAGAGAAGGGTTAGGTGAGACCATGTGGGCAAGAAGAGCACTTGGAACTAGGTGAAAGGAGACACCAACTCATAACACCCTTAGAATGCTAATTGGGGCAAGGTCAGGGACAATAATAAGACCCCTAGGGTCTAGCTAGTCACCGTCTTAGGGGCAATATTTGTAGCCATAAGGAAGTACCATTGACAGAAGGGGTCACCTGTTGATATAACTAAGATCCCGCTACAGACGCCTGGGCTAGGTAAGAGGGAAAGGCTTGGGTAGGAGAGTTAGAGAGGGATGGCCCTACTGCCAAGATCCTAAATCTCTCAGTTGCCTTAAAAATATTTTATCAGACCCACAGCCAGTCCGTCTGTAATTTTGGAATGAACACCCTTGGAACATTACTGGGGTGTCAGAGTGATTATTTGTGACAGACAACCTGTCACAGCATAAGGGCCTATCTAATGGACACACTGTCCTTTTCAGGATACAATGATTTCAAACACAGGGGATCAGAGTAAATTGTGCACCACATGCAGATACATAGCATCCAGCCCACTTCTTGACCTCTGCCCTGGCTCCAGAATTCCTCTTTCCCACCGTTATTCTCACCCTCTGGTCATAGCATTCCTTCCTAGGCTTCTTGGCATGGTAGAAGCGCACCCATACCACCAAGTGTTACTTACCCCGTTTCCTCATGGTGCAACCTTCAACATACCAGCAAGTATTTCTACTGCTATCTCCCCTTGATAGGGTACAACCTAGAATTTACCAGCAAGTCTTACTTCCGCAATCAGTGCCCACTATCAGTGCCAGGCTGAAATATTTTCACTCTTCAGCCTGGGGTTGCCATGCTGGGTCAATGCCTCCAACCTCAGAATATTCTTGCCTTTAGATAAAGAGGTTGCATTCAACTTTATGCTTGGTTATCACCTATAATAAAGAAAATGTCTTTCTTTCTTTAATTCTCAAAGATTACAGTGCTTCTTATATATAAAAACGTATCATTGCTGGTCTTAATAGTGTTTTGTTTATATGATTATGTACATCATTATAGTTCTTGACATGTAGTTCACTGTTGTACAGGTTCTTCATGGAAATGCTACTGAATGTTGTTGATACGAACTTAACAGATCCTTCGACAACAATATAGGAGATCTGTTCCAGATACTATTGGAGCAAATGGCTGTAAGCAGTAGGTTGTGCACCCTGCGATATGGTAGATGTACAGTGGGTACCTTCTTTGTGATTGTTTTACTGTATGGAGTAACCAAAAGCATAGTTGAAAAACACCCTCTTTATATTATCTGCATACCTGCCTTGGCAACATTGGCTTTGATGTGTTTATCTGTAGCACATAGTAGCAAATATTTTGATTATCCAACTGGTAGCACTTTTCAGACCTTTTAAACTCTACTGACACTACTTAACATGATTCTTGGGTTTACCTTTGTATCTCTGGTTGCTGACATATTTTTGAGTTACTACTCATAAGGGACTATCAGATGTTGGGTGTCCTTGGTTTCTGGTCTCAGTCAGGATCTCGGATATTACCCCTAGCAGGCTTATGAGGTCTATTCTCCTCTCTGCTGGTTCTTGACTTTACCAATATGTGGGCTATTGACTCCAGCAGCCCTCCCTGCTCACACCCTCTCTTGCTCTGTGATCTGTGACCCTCTGGTATAATGTTGTGGGTTTGTGGTGCAAATACACACTTTGCATTTAAGGGGTGTGAGTCAGACCTGTTGCCTTTTCCTTTAGCCAAGCATGCGGATTATGCCATCTCATATTGGTTAAAAAAGAATAGGTTCTTAAATTGCTCCTTGGCATCCCTCACAAGACACCTTTTTGCATTTATGGCACATTGAAAAATGTGCAAGTTGATTTTCTGCTCTAAAATAACTGAACACGCCTTATTTATTTTGAGGGCAGAGATGTGCCTCAACCCGACATTCTTCATAGAGTCTGCTTGGTGTACCTTTCAACGAATCCTGAATGGGTGCATTTGAATAAGTAGCTGATGTTGTTCATGTGAATGACTGCAAGGAGGTGCCACCTTTGGGAGGTTATTTCAGTCTCTTTTGGGAAAAAGCTTTACACTGGAAAAGAGGGAGTGTATAAAGTGTGCTTCTTGTGCAAAGTGCATGCACTCGAAAATTGTACCCCAGTCCTGGAATGCACCCTGTTGTTCTGCCTCGTTGTATACTTCACTACATGTGCTATCCTCAAAAAGAGTTGAGTAACTCTTCAGACTTGAATGAGGGAATGCAGCATAATCTTTGTAATGTTCTTCTTTATTATTACCATTATAATGAGTGAAGGGAGGATAGCAGAGGGGCAACATGCTGGTCTTGGAAGCAAAACCACGCAGAGTAACAGAGGTTTGAATCCCAGATCTGTGCTTAGAAATCAAACTCAGGTATTAAGCACCTTATAAAAAACAATTAAATAAATAAAATACATTATCATTGTATTTATTGAGCACAGACCTAGCTTCGGGGAGTAGTGGTGCGCTTTACACAGGTATACAATAGTGCAGATGCATAACAGAGTGCTTTGAGAGGTAACTACAGAACAGATATACAGCAGAGCAGGGGGTAGGATACAGAGAGTTTTTCATTGATATCTGTTCCTGTGGAAATTAATGGTGGAGACAATGACTCTGTGAATATTGTGAACGGAATGGATAGGTGGTCTCATTAAGATGGACTGGGGATCAAATTGTGATTATGATCTCATTGCAGACATCTAGCATGTGGACACCATTTTTCTTAGACAAAGTGTGGTGAGATTGTCAGTGAGGGATCTCATGATGAGGTGTCTTCTTTCTCGATGCAGATATTGAAATCTCTGAGTATTGTCAGCTAGTGGAAATGTACAGAAAGGTTGGTGATCTAATCTACGTGTTTGTCAACAGTGATTGCACTGTAGGACGGTGATCTTAGAGATGAGGTGTGAGACATGGAGCAGATAAGTACACGTGATTCACCATCTGGAATGTTGTTAACAGAAGGTTTTGAGACTTTGAGACTTTGATAGAGTCTCTGTGGACCAGTGTTGTGCCTCTATCCCTTCTATTGGCATGGTTTTCACATTTGTGCGTGTTTGCCTATCATAATCGTCCTATTCTGGACTGAAAACCTTGTAACATCTTATTCATTTCCTCCATTTCGAACTTTGTAAGGAGCTCCATGAGGTTTTGGGTAGGGCCAAAATAATTTAAAATTAAAAATTAAATAAAAATAAAATGAATGCCTTCATGAAGGGCTGGCAAAAGATTATCAGCGAGACAGATCTCTGTGATTAAGAGTAAGTTTATTTGGTCCTCTCTGAGGAGGTCTAATATGTCTAAAGTGTGGTTGGCGATTGACTGTGTGTTGATCAAAAGATATCTGGTGCCCGCTATTCCATGGAGAGTATTGGCAGTGGGAGGAGTTTTGGTTGGTTGTATGTTGCTGTGTTCAATGCTTTCCAAGGCCTTTAGGTTAAGGCTTTCAAATCGAAAGAGACTGATTAGGGGTTTCCTATGGCTGCAATCATCGTCTTGTGTGCTTTAGGGTGGCTCAGACTTTTGTCTGCTGTTTTGTGAAAAAGGGGTTGGTAGGTGATGGTTCTTGCTTTTGTGGTATTGTAGAAGATCAGTTGCTTGGTGGAGTGGGTGAGGTAATTAATTTGGGTTTAAGTTGCTTCCTGTTCCTCTGTAATTTTATTAATGGAGCGGGTGACATCCCCACAACCCCCGGTTCCAAGAACCCCATAAATTATCCCCACTAATAATATTGCCTATGGCCTTACCCCACGACCATATATATGGCAATATTATTGGTGGGGATAATATTACCTGATACCACTGATCTAAGGGCATTGTTAGGACCAGTACTATCACTTTCTTTCCGCTTTCTTCCATTCTTATGATACTGTCTTTGTGGTTTCTTGGCATCTTGGGTATCTTATTGGCCTGCTTGTATAGAATCTAGGCTGTGAACAGATAATTTGTGCACTGGCATTCAAGATGAGCAGTAGGAATTCTAGAGGTTCATTAATAAATGTTTGTGGTGCCAAAAAACTTCAAGCAACTGACGGTGCAGACTGTTTTCGCACTGTCACATGGCTATCATGATCATGTACCCCTCAAGCACAATTAGCTGAATCACAGCCCTCATATATGTAATGCCACAGGATTGATGAAAGACTGCATTGGGCACATATGGGAAAACAGGCAAATCACAAACATAGTGGCATAAGCACAGTGGTGTGATAGAACCACCACCATCGCAATTGAACTGTTTGGGATGCACTGCAGGGAATTGTCATGGGATGCCGTGCTGCCATGGCAATGTCCTGAACCAGCAGGCCAGATGGGGGTCCCCCATTTAACACTTGAAACACGACAATGGGCAATCAAGAACCAGCCCAACATTGCTCTGGAAGGAATGGGGGGTTTGGGGGATTGGCAGGTATTGCTCATGTATGAACTAGAGGATGGGACACCCATGGTAAAGGTACCTTCTTAAAATGTTCAGTAATCATTTGATATCTGGGTAGACTCACCACCCTATCCCCCTAGAGGAATCTGGAAGTACATCCTGTGTACCTCTTGTGACAAATATTTGGAGCATAGACTGTCTCTGCTAACTGTTTTTATCACAGCTGCAAGAACTGACAGAAGAGGCCAACTACTTGATTGGGCACCCAACCACCATCGATTTTGACAAGGTATGTTTAACACATCACTTGCTGCAGGCATGATTGTCCACACACATCAGTATACAGCAAGGACTATGACAACATTTGGTCATGCTGTTCACACAATCTTCTCCATGCTCACACCAGACCATGCCTCACCACCTCTGACAGCAGAATGCAGGACAGACCTATTACAAATTCGGGAAGGCTGAAAACATAGCGAGTCTCTAGCACTCACGCCATCATCCGACTCCTCTCAGCACCAATACACATGCCTGTTCTGATAGCTTGGTTTGCTTCTCTATCAGAGCCTGGTCAGCCCTGCTATGCCTTTTTTGGCCAAATACACACACGCATCCTAATCATACTCCATGCCCTGTAACACTCTGGACTTTGGTCCCCCGAGGGCGTTCCCACTAACAGCGCATTGAGACTATAATAATGGTGCTACACAAATGACAAGTACAATACAATTAGCAAGTAAGTCAAAACAGCTTTATTTTTGTCAATATCTTACTTATCCTGTGAAGAATAGATTATGCCAACAGCATCTATGTTGGCATGGCTGACTACCTCACCAAAATTACAACGAATAAAGAACACAGCAGCAAGACTCCTTCTAAGAGGGAACCCATCATTTTAGCACCAGAATCCCTACACTGGCTACCAGTTAAGAAAAGGATCTATTTCAAAACACTCTGCATTGTCCACAGTGCAATTCACGGCCAAGGAGCAGAATTCCTGCTATAAATAATCTCCATGTACAGAACAAACAGAACCCTGAGGTCTAGCAATGACATATTTATTGTTGTTATTTATTTAAAATAAGGTTTTTATGACTTTTTCATCAGTCTTTGACCTTTACACTAAGATTCACAAAATGATTCCCAGCAGACAAGCCTTGATGAGTATTTCTGAGGTCCATTTAATTCCTCCTTCTCTGTCCAGGGTATGGCATCTTCTTCGTTGATACGTTTAAAAACTTTGTCCAAGTATGTAACCAGGGCAATTACATCCTTTTCCCCTGCATACAGACCTTCCACCAGTCATTGCTATCATGTGTTTTAAATTCTTCAAAGAACTATCCCAATGATTCAGTTCTCTGCACAGTTAGCGCCTTGCAGGATAATACCAGATGTTTTAGGGTTTCTTTTTCATTTTTAACCCTACATAACCTGCAGTCTATGTTTGTTGGGTCATCTTTTGCACTCATAGCTAGGACTTCCTGAGTAGGATGTAAGTTTAGTCGAATTATCATAAATTTGGATATGATCAGGGGGCTTGGGCATTTCAACAGAAAGTTTGGGAAAATGGAGCAGTGAAAAAGAGAAAATCTGTTTTAAAAGTGAAAGGCAAATTTTACTTAAACTAGATTTATTGGCTAAGAAAAGAGGAATGCCACCCGTGAATATCAAAGTTACGCTGCAGTAGTAACCCTTCACGCAGTGTATCCCTTTTCTTTAGGGAAAATTAATGTATTTAATCAAAATATTGCTAATGACTTATGATCTATGCAGAACAAATGGAAAATAGGAAAGTGGCGCTAATGCTGGGAAATTCAATGACAGGGTGCACAGAGAATTCTAACAGTTTTAACAAGTTACCAGGGTAGGGATAGGATTGCTTGGACAGTGGAACAAAGACAAACAGATCAAGATTGGGTAGACTATGTGTTATGGGATGTGGGATACTCACAGTCCACACTTGGGTTTGGGAATATTGGAACAGTCAACGGGGTTCTGGTCACTTCACCGCTCGGGTCACCAGGTAGCGGACTCTCCTGGCAAAAGACAGCTGGGCAAAGGTCTGGTCACAGGATGGCAAGTGACCAAAAACAAACCTCACTCTACCTTCCAAGTCTCTCTCTATTCACCAGCTAGAGACCTCCCTGTGATATATATCTAACCCCCAGTCCAGAAACTGCATTCCAACTGAGTGTTTTCCACCTGTTTTTTGCCAACGATGATAGTTTCCTGGTGGCATAATGTCCCCCTGTTTATTTTTTCTAGAGTCTGAATCCAGTCCTGTCTCCAGAGTTTGATTTTTATTGAATTTGGGTTTGATTGCAACTGGTCCTCAGTAGTTTTCAGGTCACTTAGGACTTTGTTACATTCTGTTCTGCAGTTGTGTAGGTCTTTAGCCGGTCCTCCTTTCATTCCCTCCTTTAATGCTCCAAAACTTCATACTGGGTTGTCCTGGATACAATTACGAAAGAGGTTCAGCTTCTTCCAGGTAACTTGGGCGTGCAGAGAGATGAGGCCTAGTTCTTGCCTTTTTACTGGTGCTGGCATACAGTTTGGAATTTTCAACAGCTTTTTCCAGTATAAGCCTTCTAGTATGTCCCATGTTTTCACTGGGATTTCATTAAACACTTCAGCCCCAAAAGTCACCCACAAGGCAACCTTCATTTTGTATAATGTCAGAGTAGGGGTAACTGAAAATGTACTGTATTCCTCTCGATCAATCTGCCTTCATTAGCCAGTGTCTGCATTTTGGATCTCAACATGTTTACTTGATGAACTTCTCTTAAAGAGGTGCTTATGCAGCTCCCCATGTTACAGGCATGAGGACACTTCTGGTAGCCCAACATTCTTGATATGCCATGTTTCTTTGCCCTGCTTCCTTGCCCTTGCCGATTAAAGTGTCAAAATCCTTGATTTACTTACATTAACTATCAAGCCGTTGACTTGAATATACTTGTTAAGTGCTTTTCACTGTAAGCCCATTGGGTTTTGGCCTATTAGGACCAGATAATCCGCGTACATCCGCATACATCAAATGGTCGATGATAGTTGCAGTGATGTTTGGGGGGTAGTACCTAACTTCTTTTAGTGCAGCTGTGAGGTCTGACAGGAAAAGATTGAACAGAGATGGGGCCATGGGACGATCCTGTTTTAGACCTCTGGCTGTTGGGATTGAGCGAGACAGGGTGCCTTGCTGGTCCATCTTTATCTTTAATACCGTGTCTGAGTGTAGGTCCTTGATTGCATCGAGGGCAGCCCCATTTGCCCAACTTGGTCCAGAGCCTGTTCCCATTGATAGAATCAAATGCCTGGGATAGGTCAATGAAGGTGACATATACCTTCTTTTTGAGAAAAATGTACTGATTTTTCAGTAGGTTAAGCAAGAATACTTTCAAGGATGTAATCATACCTCTTAAGAAACCAGACCGTCATTTGTCCAATTGCCTTGAGGTTAGGGTCCACGCATCTAAGGCCTCCAGGATCAATTTAGCAAATATCTTCCCCATCACGTCCAACAGGGCGATCGGCTGGTAGTTGCTGGGCTTTGTCCTATCGCCCTTTTTGAGGATGTGGACAATTATAGATCTTTTCCAGTAAAACAGCACTTGTTTCAGAGTCGTTATGCGTTCAAATAATATCTCCATACATTTTGATCAGAGTTCTGGTTCTTTGAGAATGGTGTTTGTCAGGCCATCAGGCCCTGGAGCTCTCAAGCTGCTGGCTTTTATGATTAGATTGTAAATATATCAGCCTTAGTTTTAAAAGACCACTCTGCTCCGCCGTTAGAGATCGTTGTGGGTGGTTGATCTTCTTGCGCGTTAAACACCTTCTCAAAGTGTGATATCCATGCCTCTTCCTCTACCGCGTTAGTTTCCAGGGTGGCAGTTACATGATTATTTGAGTTTAGAAGTTTCCAAACTTCCCGTTTGTTTCTTACAGATTTTTTGCATCATTGATTCGGCATCTTCTTGAATCATCAGGTACTTATGGGCTTTTACCCAGTTTCTGTATGCTAGTGTCCTTGCATTTATCAGCTCAGTTGATGATGTAGTATTTCCTGCTCTGATCCTTTTTATGTCCGATCTAATTTTTTTCCTCTCTTTGACAAGAACTGAGTTAAACGAATGACATCAGTAGCTTTGGGTATTCCACTCTCCGGCCTTTATCTCTGTTCTTGTTTTGTGGGATTTACTCCAGCTATTTCGTTAGTTTCTTGATTCTTTCAACATCTATTTTTTGTCTGTTGCCCCCATGGTTAATTACCACTGCGCAAATATAGCAATTTCTGGGATGATTGGAAACTCCAATACAGGACACCTTGATTATGTTATGGTCACTCTAGGATGTCAAGGTTACTTTGAAGGGAGTGCAAACAAAGAAGTAAGTTTCCAAACACAAAAAAGAAGTCCAGGACATTTATAGAGTCTCCCCGCTTCCAGGTATGACAGGCTGGCATGTCTCCCCTAGTCTGCACGTTCAACAGATGTAAGTAGCGGGGCTCCAGTTCTGCTGTCCACAGCCTTCCCTTGGCACATCCAGCGGTTTTATGGCCCAGATTATCATATCCTGTCACCTGATGCTCTTCCAATGCATCCATGTTAAAATCACCACATATGACAATTAGTGGGTTTGGTAGAGAGACCATTAAGTTATCTAGCAGTTACATGATCTCTTTGACGAATATGATGTTATCTAGCGTGCTGAATTCCAGTAGACATTGCATAGAATCAACCATTCAGGTATGTTGGACCTTATCCTTGATCTATTAATTAAAGTCACTTGCGTAAACTGGTTTAGATTTGATATTTCAGAGACACTATACCGGTTTGTTATTTTTATTAGTGTTAAGAGTCCCGATGCTGGTCTTCTTTTTAGGCCTTTGGTGGCAGGGTTCAGTAGGGTGGTAAATCCATCTAGGACTGGTGGTGTTCTCAACCAGGCTTCCTGGAGGCAAATTAGATCGTTGTCGTCCCATCTAAGTTCTGCTTTGCCAAACAGATGGTGAAACCTGTGGTAGTCTAGCATCCAATTGTCCACGCCATTAGTGAGGGGGACATGTGTTGCTAGACTTTCCCTTTTTTCACCACCAAAGTTTCTGCCAACCATCCCCAGGAGTCCGCATCATCCCCTCTTAGAGTCTTGTTTGGGTGGGCAGTGACTCTCCTTTCGGATGCAGCAGATTAATCTACAAAAATACACAGGGGAGACAGGACGTTCTCTTCTCTGTCCCTTTCCTCTTTGACGCTTCTTTAAGAAGCCATATCTCAGTCCGGGTTGTTTGCGGTGCACCTTCTGCCAGGTGAAATCTAGTTGTTTTATTACAAGATTTATTAAAACTTGCCTTTATAGGAGCAAAGGCTCACACAATTTGCAATTACATGTTCCAGGGATTCAAGGGATGCTATCACGTTGTCACCACAGAGTCTGCACATACATTCAGATCGAAGGGTTACATTTTTACCACCCTTTATTTCTAAAACATCAAAAACATTAAATTTGAGCAGTAGATACTGTCGAATAATATCACTACTCGGAAAAGTAGCCATGTATTTAGGCTTACTATTGCGGTCACTTCAATAGTGGATAAACAGAGCACTATTTGTCTTAGTAGATAGCTGTACATTGTGATTATCAAGACTGTAGATAGTTAGCTTCTGCTTTAGCCAGCGTTTGGTCGCATGGATAGAGCTGGATACAGAGAGATGCTCACAACCAGTATGCCAATTATTGTAGAGAGTAAATATCTTACCCCAGGTCCCCAACGTATTATATTTATCAAGACACAGGAAGGCCTGTGAGCATATTTTACCATTACAGCGCCGTTATTAAGTGCTTGCAGGTTTGCAAAACACAAGACTGCCCTGGATATAAAAACAGACAAGATCCAAATCCAGTCATTTTCGAGGTATAAGTATTCAACAGATAATGGTTGTGGCATTCTAAATAGCCTGCACAGAATTTTCGACTCAAATTTGATTAGTTCTTCACTAAACCGATGCCCCCCTATTTTGATACCATACGTCTAGACTGGCAAGATATTCAAGGTTACAACAGCAAGATGGTATGAGCTGAGTAGCCCCTGTTCTTCCCAATAAATGCACTTATGGTATTTACCATTATCATACATTTGGCTTTTGTTTCATTCCAGTGTATATTCCACTTTAAAGAGTCCTCAACATATAGGCCTAGATATGTTTAGGATTTTACACATTCAAATATAGCACCATCCAATACCCAGTTAGTTTTAGGTTTCAATTTAAGTTTGCCAGAGAACACCATATCTTGCTTTTATCGATATTTACTTTCAGACCATTATTTTGTGCAAAGTCACCAAGTGCATTGATCGTAGATTGCAAACCTTTGGGGGTATGGTCAAGCAATAGGCGGTCATCAGCATAGGCAAGCCAACTGATTAGTTGTGAAGCAACTTTAATTGGCCATTTATTTACATTACTAAACGCTAAAGTCTGCTAAGTAGAGGTTAAACAGGCTGGCAGCGATGATGCAACCCTGCTTCACGCCTCTACCTGTGGATATGGGTGCAGACAATTTACCAATACCATTTAAGCGCACCCTGGCACTGGTGTCAGTATGGAGCAGCATAAGCATTTTTAAAAGCTCAAGTGGAATATTCCAAGCCACCACTTTTTCGCCATAGTCTGTTCCGCATCACAGTGTCGAAAGCAGCACTGAAATCTATAAAAGCTAAATATACTGCAGTCTCCCTTCTCAGCCACGCATATTCAACAGCGGATACCAGAATAAGAGTGTTATGAGACGTTCAGGTTTTGTTTCTGAAACCGGTCTGATTTTGGCTCAGGATGTTATTCTCATATATCCATGAGTTCAATTCAGCCAATAATACCTGAATAATGTTTTGCTGGAATGTCCAGCATAGCCACCATATGATAATTAGTTGGAACATTCCGGGGGCCTTTTGTATAGATGGTTAAGCTATGACTCTCACAGTAGTCGGAAGTATACCAGATATTCCGATATCCAGGAAGAGTAGATATAGAGCATGCGCCCACAGGTTTGGAGACAATTTATGCACGCCATTATACATACCATCCGGTCCAGCAGCAGGAGACTTGTTTAGGTGCTCTATAATTATGGTAATGTCAAGAATGGTCGACTTGCAGATACATAAAGGATGTGGGATGTCCATCTCCTCATCTACAGTGACGCTGGCCCCCAAGGAAGATTTGCTGTGCTCTACCCAGGTTAGCTATGGGATGCAATTAATTGGCAAGTCACTTTTTCTGGCCCCCCTCATTTCTTTTCAAATGTTGGTGTTTTTACTAGTGGTAGCAAGATTTAAAACATATGTTAGATATACTGGTTGAAATGTGTTCCACCTGATGGACAATTTTAATGTCATCCGATAAGATGACTCTTAAAGCAGCAACAGAATGTAAAATGCTAAGTACTGCAGATCTATTAAGGGGAGGAAGAAGTTCTTCAGTAGACACTGGCTTTCCTTTTTATACTTGGAACAACCATAGGGGTGTTAGTTAAAGCAATAGTGGCATGTAAAGAGGGTGTAGCCCAAATGTCAGTTAGTTTAGTTTGAACAAAATGATTAGGAGGGAGAGGGAGGCTAGGTGGCAGGATGGCGCATATGGTTTGAAGTTCAGCAATCACACACAACCCCTGTGGGGTGTGCGTAGGACTCTCTACAGTCCCAGGTAATGGGAGCAGATTTCCCACTACAATGGTTCGACCTAACGCCCCAACTTTAGACACTGGCATTCAGTAGACACTGCATCAAGAAGCATAGTTTTGTTACATATCACAGAGTCAATCGATTGAATAAAATTCCCAGGACCATTCCTCTCAGAAACAATACAGAAGTGATGCGTTTTTTAAAGTCTTTTGGCATACATAAAGGCCTGGGATGTGACTTTAGATTTACGTTTAGTTGTTTCTTCCTTAGATGGTATAATAATCTTTGCGGATCAACAAAGGAAATGGTACTAACATCAGTGTAACCATTCACAACAGTGACCAAATCCTTAGGTGTAGTGTTTGCACTACAGACATGCCCAGATAGCTCAGTGTTAGAACCATGATCTCTTACAGTCTTCAGAGCGCGATTATTGCTCTTATGGAGAAGGTGAAATTGAACATTGAGTTGATTTTTCAACCGCTCACACTTCTCAACCAGGGTAGTCAGCAGACATTCAAATGCCATAAACATATAATTCAAGGTCATACTCGTCACACTAACATCATTCGTCTCAGAGTAAATCAGCACACTGGTCCGAGGGTCAACCCTGTCTTCCCTGATGTTGTCAGCCGGGGAATTTATCAAGGGTTCATGGTTAGTTTGACCAACAGGTAAGACCTCAGCAGCACTTGTGGGGATATGTCTAATGTCATAAAACGTTATGGGGTCGATCGTCAAGGGGCAAAGAGTTGATGTTATGTCCATTAGATCACCCAAATATTCTACCTCTGGGCCATCGCTAAGAATATTTAAGTTAATGTTAAAGTCAGAGGGGCTAATAAGCTCTTAATTATTCTCTTCATTAGTAGATCTATGGATCATAGTAACAATAGTTTCTTTTACGGGTGTTTCCAGCGATCAAGGTACAATCAGAGTTAGGTAGACTAACCAAAATACCTGAGTATCAAATTAATTAGTGAGTTTCACAATCTCCAGGACCAAGACAGCAGAGACCAAAAGCTTTGGTACCGCCTCTACAACAGGCGCAGGTTTAACACACACAGAGATTACACTGCCAGCTTTGATCGCAACAGCCCAGCGACTAATTTAGGTCAGCAACAATATCCTGAACAGCATTTTCTTCATCAATCTTACTTAGGGCACCTGTTTTAGGGAAGTAAGATGTAATTTTGCTAATTTTAGAAACCGTCAATGATCTAGTTAATTTTTCAGAGGACATATCCACCTACAATGCCGCAGGGGCTAAGAAACTCCGGGATCAGCAGCAAGGGCAGTAGCATCGGTAGCGACAAAGTCACATGACACAGCCAAATGATCATCATACTCCACAGACGTAAACATGAAAGAATGAAGGCCAAAGATACCACTAAAGATATAAAAGTTCTGACAAAAGGAAAATGATCACACATAAAAATATTACTTTCAAGTGAGGCTATACGTATTAACCGCCTAGTTCAAGGTGCTTGATGCGAACAATGAAATGAATACCACCGAGCGTAAATGCTTGAAACCACACTTTCACACTCTCACAACGGGTTCTGTTTTTAACTTCACAGTGATACAACACATACAGGCCACTTTAACATCTGATGTTTATAATGGTATGTACCAACAGAAAAGCAAAAGGCCAAGCTATAAGCAAACTAGCAGCTCAGGCAACTCAGAAGGACTAATCGGAAGATTTTACCTACGGGAATATAATACTGCCACTACTAACAACGACAAAGCAAACAGCTAACAGCACTTGTGCAGGCACTTCCCAAATGCACATGCACAAATGCATGCGCACGGACCCTAATATAGTAGTTATGAGGTCAAAGAGGTGGGGCTTCACACTTTAGCGAAATTATAAAGCAATGCAGCAAATCTTGTCAAGTTGCAGAGTATCTTGTTGAAGCAGGGGTCCACAGCAGTCACAGCTAACAGCACTTGCCCTTGACCTTTTTTGTGTGACCCATATTGCTTCCAAATTGCTTGTCTGTCAGGCATTGTGGGTTTACTTGTGTGCTCTTTTTTTGGTTCTTCAATTTATCAAACAGCCGGTAATCTGTAGCAGAGTTGGGTAGGAAGGCAGATGAAGTTGCCCGTCGGGTCCAAAGGATTTCGGCATCCTTGGTTGTAGTATTGGAATGCTCTGACTCTTCAATTAAGGCTTGTTCATCTTCGGTCCAGAGGAATCCTTTGGGCACACCCACAATAGCCTCTTGCTTCACTTCCCTACTTGTCGCCATCTGCTCACCTGCTTTTTGGTTGATGTCATTTGTTATTTCTGGATCCTCCATCTCCTTTTCTGTGACTATAGCAGGGTTTCCTGTCCCTTACCTATTTGGAGGGATTGGAGGTGGTTGCGGGTCCACTGGGGTCTGTGGTCGAACTGATGAAATGCCTGTACTTTGGTTTCCTTTTTTTGGGCTGCATGTCGAAACCTTTTCTCTTCAAGTATTGGGTCTAAGATCCAGTGTAGCATGTTCGTTGTGTTTTCTTTGTGTGTCTCCAGTTTACTTTGTACTGCTGTTATAAAGCCTTCCACATATACCATTTTGGAGTGAAGCATAGCACTAACGGTTGCCTGGTCTTTTACACGGTCATCAATTGCCTCGTACAATTTCATAAATGGTGCCAATACAAGTGTGAGTGCAGCCATGTTACTGGCATTAATTGATATATCCTCATTAGCCTTAATTTGCTTGCACTTGTGTCTTCTTTTACTCTTTTTTTGGACTTGGTATTAGTGGGGGTTAACCCCAGTTCCTCCAGTGCCTGGGTCGAGGTCGAGTCAGTGGTTGTGGCCGGTGGTGGTGGATCAATTATCACGAGATCCTCGTCTGATTATTCTGAAGAGAACTCAAGTCTGCTGCTCTTTCTGTCTTTTGTCGCCATCTTGGTTTTAGGTAGGGGGTTCACTCCAACGTTCTCCAGAGCCTCAGTCCTGGTCATTAGTAATTGTCCTTCTTGTTTACTACCCTGTAAGTGCGATGGTCTGCTTAGACTGCCCATTTGATTGGGGAAAGTCAGTGCGACTCAGGAGTTTCCCTTAACAGGTGGGCTTCCTTCGAATTCTGTAGTGTGAATCATGCTAACCAATTCAGTTTTCCCTCTTGGATCTTTGACTGTTTTAAGAATGTGGCTTTCAAGTGCAGTGTTTCTTTTTGGTGTGTCTGATCCAAGGCTACAGCTAGTTGCCATCCGAATTCTTCCTAGCAGGTTCCAGCTCACAAGTAATGTCGAGTTTTCGACCTCCACAAGGCCCTCCTCTTGATCAGATCAGGCACTTGTCTATTATTTCCTTGCTTTGGAGCCAACGCTCCTGTAATGGAACCTTGTTGAATTTGTGATGTTATTTATTCCCAGACCTGGTGGCTTCCATTGGGAGAGTCCCTTGCAGAGAGTTTTTTGTATAGGTTTGTGGGGTCTCCCCGTAGAACTCTCTCCATTGATATTGAGGATTCTGGGTCTCCGACTGGCCCCACTAATGGCCCCTTTCCCATTGTGGGGAATGGTCGTAATTCCAAAACGTGTGGCCCTTGTCCCACCTTTGAGCCTGAGCCCAATGAGTGGGGGTGATACATCTGTTCTGGGCCAGCAGGGGTGTGTGGCTTTGTGCCCAGGATTTCATGAATATGTGGGACTAGGTCCCTCATTTCGAGGGCTCTGCCACTAGGTTAATGTTAAAGGATATTTGTACGGTGCACTATCACCACTGGAGTGGTCCCCTGGCACTCTGGCAGCTCTGGAAAAGGGAAGGGGGTGAGTTAGTGGGAATAAGATGGAAAAGTGCAAGAGAGCAGTGATGTGCTGTTGGTAGCCTCAACCCGGTAACTCCGATGGCTGAGCTAGGGGTGTTTTCCGGTCGGTGGTTGTGGTGTGCTGTTGTGCGAGTCTATGTGTGGTTTGTTTTGTTGTTGCAGTGTAGTGAAGTTTGTGCGGATTGTTGCGTTAAAGGCTTGTGGTTGTGTTTGGTTAGAGTTTGAGAGGTGTATGCAGAGGGGTGAAATTGTTAGTGTATTGGTTAATTGGGCAAATGCTAACAATCACAATTCTATCTAAGTGTGGCCTATGCTGACATCCACGATCCTATCCAGATGCGACGCCGGCTAATGTTCACGATCCATCTAGATGCGATGCCGGCTAATGTTCACGATTACGTCTAGGTGTGGCATATGCCAATAATCACAATTCCATCTAATTGTGGCACATGGTAACAATCACAATTCTATCTAAGTGTGGCACATGCTGACCGTCACAATCCCATCTAGTTACGATGCCGGCTAATATTCACGATTACGTCTAGATGCGACGCCGGCTAAAATGTTCACGACTACGTCCAGGTGTGGCATATGCTAACATTCACAATTCCATCTAAGTGTGGCATGTGCTAATCCCGGTACAGTGCTATCTGGTCCGTACGGTACTATACCGGTACGGACCAGACCCATTTGTCTCATTAGTAATGTTAGCTGAAATGGTGGCCTGGGTGCTGCCAGCCTGCCACAATGTTTCCTTACCCCCCTTCCTGCTGTCTCTTGTGTCAATCAATGGTGACGTAGCCTGCCTTGAGGCTTCTGCCATTGATTACTGGGTACACTTGGTGGAAGGGCAGGTTGTCAAAGATGATAAGACACGATCGAAAGGGTATGAGGCTGTAAAGGCAGTTACAAGAATTCTTGGCATCAGAACAGAGGGTGCGACCAAGCCAAGGTTGCTGCATATATTACAGTTTGTGTCTCCAGGGGACTTTGGGATGCATCATTTTAGTTTATAGCAGTGTCACTTTCCAGGTCTGTTGGCACCATTACTTCACTCACCTCTAATGAAGGGTTCTTCTCCCATTCTCCCTGCTGCCATCCACTTAGGGTAGACCGCAGCGGGATGTCTGTCTTTTTCATTGATGGGGTAAGTCGCTCAAGGCACGACAGAGACAGGTGCTCAACCGGTCTTCAGCAGGGTGACAGTAATGGGAGCGACGGGCCAGCGAAGCCATCCAGCAGTGACTGCAGAAAGCTCTGTTCTCACTCCACACAGCACTATTCGGATCCCAGGCTCACCACGCGAAGCACAGGAACACAGCAACACACTCTCCAACACTCTGCTACGCTTCGCTTGAAGTAGCAGGTTATGAGAGTGCAGGTCCGCCTCCTTGCTTGTCACTGAAAATACACTGCCAAATCCAGGTAGAGGATACAGACTTGCAGGGCAGCGTGACTACACAGCAACACACTCTTCAACATTCAGCTATGCTTCACTTCCAGTAGCAGGTTATGAGAGTGCAGGTCTGCCGCCTCGCTTGTCACTGAAAAGAGACTGCCAAATACAGGTAGAGAAAAGAGACTTGAAGGGCAGCGTGACCACACGGCAACCCACTCTCCAACACTCTGCAATGACATATGCCTAGAAGATAAACATTTGAAAATATGGTGGATCAGTGTTTTCACACACCTCAATGGAACTTTGAAACTTCCTCCACCAGGGAATATGCATAATAGAGGCACACCTGATCTTCAGGAAAGTAGTGAATAATAAGCAGACCAAGGTGACTGTCAAAGAGCAACCAAACATAGCTGACCATTAGCCAACGAGCTGCCTGCTTCACTGCAACTTAACCCAATGTCTTTAGGAACACACAATGGGTACACAAGGCCACCAACATCGAAGCAAATGCCTTGCATGCCTCCACCCCAGACCACCTAGAAGCATACCCACACACAGTAATTGTTTATTTCTGAACTGAAACTACCAACACCATAGCAAAAGCACTTGCGCTCTCTCCCTCTCCACTCACCTAACAAACTAACCCCTCTCTTACATTCAGATACACAAAAGTGCATTGAGACCTTGTAAATGGCAGTGGTGCATGGTATAAATCACACTTAATTAACATTACATAACATAAAATCACAACATGAAAAAATTATCAGTTTATACATCCCATACAATATACACAAAAATATAACAAACATTATGATATACCATACCCACCCAGTTGATCACAAATATAAAGTGCCTGTGTAGTTTCCTACAGATAAGACAATTCATATTATAGGCAGCATTAAGCCGAATACATAACACAAAAAGAAACATAAATTAATAAAATCCCTCCCAGAAGTAAGACTCTGGCATGAAAGGGTCATGGTAGTTGGCATACATGTTTCTTCAAGTGAAAAAATGAAAAGAAAACCCTATCTTTCCCTAACTCTAAGAGGGGTTTCCCTGCCTCAATCAAAATAATTAGCGTCGCCGTCAGGATGTCAAAAACAAAAGTCCCAAGGTCCAATGTCAGAATGGTATGTCCCTCACACTCTAAGTTAAACTAAATAAAAGAAAGGTCACCCCAGCCCAAAGCAGTGACTCCCTTCCCCTGGACAGACTCCCTACCCCTGGACAAAAAGACAGTTCTGGAAGGTTCAGTTCTTGAGTGTTGGGGGAATGCTCCGTCTTCACATACAGGTTGTAAACTGCTGGGAGTGATTGCTTTCCCCAGCCTTCTTCAGGCATGTAACACAGTTCAACAATCGGTGTGGAAATGTCTATGTTCCCCAATTGGTGCCTTTCAGGCTTCTTCTCTGTCTCTGGGTCCCAGACCCTGATCGGCATACCTGGTTCCTTTCCACCAGGCAGTGTGACAAAGAAAAGGAGTTTGGATGCGTCTCCAAACTGTGATCGGTCCCTGACCCTGGTAAGTTCCTTTGCGTAATCCCTGCGGATCTGCATCGCTTCCTCATCTCAGTCCTTTCTAGTTTTGAATCATTATATTCATCCCTATTCTTCCTTGTCTCAGTCCTTTCTTTTTCTTGCATACTAAAGAGGTATATGGGATAGGAAGGTAGGGGTGAAGGAAAGTTGGGGCTGTTAAGTGCATACCACGTTCTCCCACAATAGTTGTCACCGGTCCCACAGGGGGAAGCCCCTCCCATGAGATCCATCCACTGAGTACCACCCTCAGAGAGACTTTCGGGTAGCAGCCTCACCTCCCTGGCCTCATGGGAAGGGGCTGCCATATGGAAGCAGTTACAAAATCCTGGGATTCATCACACTGCATACACCATCTAGATATACATATACAAATTTTAAAATGACACTATGCTAAACCATAATGCATCATTGGACGATGATAAATTCAAGCACTGCCTTGCTTAACTTCAATAGCCATGCCCTGAATCAATATGGGATGGCATTGTAATCATTGTGTTCAAATGGCCCCTGGAACAACAAAAAATGCCTCTTTGACTGCAATAATGTTGCAGCTACGAAACAGCAGAACAAGGAAGATTCTCCTCAAGGAATCGTACCATTGGACATAATATTAATAAGTGGGTCAGATTTTCTTTGACATCTGGACAGAACTTGCAGTAAATTCCTTTATGATCAGGTTTTTTGAATTTGGCAGTAGTTGTGCCCAGTGTCAGAGCCCCCAACCTCATCTTCAATTATCGATTAGTGACAGACACATTCTCAATATCTTGTAAATATGTTTCAAATTCTAGGCTACTTTTCATTGTCAGGTACAATTGCAGTGGTTCGCTTGTCAAAGATTTCTTTATAATATTAGCAATACGATTTTCATTATTCCATTGCATGATCGCTGCTTAGCTAGCTCTACAAAAGCTGCAAGAGTAATCCCAAAGATAATGCTTATTTACAGCTGCATTGCCTCTCAGATGTGTGCAAACCATGGTAATGACCCTGACCCTTGGAACCTGAGTAAATCTTCCATAGTTTCCCCATAGGAGGCTGAGGACGGGAGCTCAATAGTTCTGACCAATATAAAAGGGGTTTTAGTCTAGCCTCAATCTCTATCTCTCTAATTCCCAGTACGAATGTCATCTCAACATTAGGTGCGCTTGATTTGCATAATAAAGATTGTAATCATGTATTTTCTGCTATCTCAAGCAAATGCAACTGGCCAATTGCACTACTGACTAACATTTTTGAGAATCTCATTGTGCCCCCCTGCCCCACTTGGCCAGAATTAGAGCACTCTTCTTACCCGGGGGGAGCCAGCTTTCATTTGGAAATCCGGACCCCTGGGTAATCAAAGAATGCTAGCTTTTCCAGTTTGCTAGTGGAGAGATTAACAGAGAAGGTATGTTGTTTTATCCGCATACCACACCCCATGTATTTAAAATGTTTAAATTAATTTATATTTCCTTCTCCTTACAGTGACATTTTAATAAATCCTGCTTTTTCTGGAGCTCAAGCAGAGTTTTAGAAATAAATATTGCATCATGCCTCAATAGTAATCTACCTATTTTCTTCCCTTTCAGGGAGGGCACCTCAGCTTCCAGAGCACTAATATCTAGTACTAGACAGTTTATATGCAATCAAAACAAGACAGGGGTCAAGACACATCTCTGCCTGACCCACCGATCGGGTGCAGATTATTGATCTCTGCGTCCGAGCTATCCAGTAGATTTGTGATTCATGGTGTTTAAATGGTGAACACTACTGGATGTATAGGAAATGTGAAATAATAGGGAGACCAATGTGTCAAATGCTAATAATGTCCTTCGTATACCTTTGGGTAGATAAAGACATGTAGTAGATTGTGCACTTACTTATCCCTTGAGTACTATTCTTCAATCAAGTGAGCATGTTTTACATTTTGTGAGTTTTTTTATTCATATGCTTTTGAATTTTTGTATTTTATTTCTTAATTTAATGTTACATGTTTGAAAACGAAGACATTTAACATTTAACATTCTCCAAATCGATAGAGAATAGGTTAAAAAAGCAAGTCATCACATCATAAAACACTTCTAAAAGAAACGATAAAAACAAATAAAACACTTACAATTTTGTATTTTATAAAATTATTTTGAAGGGGGGAGTAAATGTTTGTGACCTGAAGACAACTAAGATTATAATGATAAATGGTGTATGTAAAGCTCCTCTCAGGAGCTATTTTTTTTATGTAGAATGTATCCCGGTGAATGAGGTAATTCTTTCTTCCGGGTTCAATTATTTGTGGACTTTGACCCAGTGTTCCACATGAAATCTTTTTGCAGTTTCAGGCTCACGTCCCAATCTGATTTGAGCAATATTGTACTTGTAAAGAGGACATACTGCAGTTATTAGGGGAGATTGAACTCCCAGCCTAATCAGTTTTCTGCACAGATATGCTATTGGGGCAGTAACAAGCACTGTCTGCAAATCTATAAATACAAACTATAATGTTTGCGCTCGTAAAACCACACATTTCTTTTATCAGTGAAAACAACCTAAACATCTGGTCAATAATAAAAACACCTTTTCTAAAACCAGCCTGTACATCTACTAAAATATTGTGAACTGCCCGTGCCTCAATGTGGACCAATTCAACTTTACCATACAGTTTGACTGAGGAGGCTTGAGGAAACAGGACACTAGCTGGCTGGGTCTAATCAATTTCCGATCTTCAAAATCGGAACTCTGTTGGCACTACTCGAATTTTCGGGAAATCCATGTCCTGCATTCAAATTATTAAATAACTTTGTCAACAATTGACCCAAATATTAGGCTTGCTTTTAAATATATAACCCAGAATCTGATTAGCCCCAAGTGCTTTATATGATTTCTGAGCAATTATTGTTAACTTCACTAAGGTCTTAGTAAAAATAAGATGGTCGAAAATATTGGGTTCCTTCAGGGTTTTTACAGTAGAACTGACAGTTCAAGTAACAATAGGGTAGATCTTGGAATTACATTTGCTATGTACTGGAGTGCAATGGTTAATGAATTAAAGTAGCTATGCAATGGATTTGTGGCAGGAGATGGCTAGTAACAGTGAATTTAATACAGTTCTACAATGGCTTCACTGGTAGTTTGAAATCATGTTAGATATGCAGACCATTAGCACAATAGGTTGAGTAGTGGTTTAATCCAACTATTCAATGTATTCACAGGTAGTGCAATGGGTGGAATACTGACTCCAACTTGCTATGCGAAGGATTGTCTGGTACAAGTTGAATGTGTCTAATGCTATGAATTCACAGATATCATAGAGTGTTTAGTCTTTGTTTGTATTTGATTTAAAGGTGCTATTAGTCCAGCTATCGATTGGTTTCAGAAATCAAAATAAATTGATATAGCTGTGCAATGTATTCCCTGGAAGCACAGTGAATAAAGCAATGAATACATCTAATTAAACAGTGGGTTCACCGGGAGCACAGTGAACCAGTCCGGCTATACAATGGGTTCACTGTTAGCACAAGGAATAGAACAATGACATGGTATAGCTATGCAGTGGATTTTCAGAGTGCATGATAGTTGAGATGTATTCACTGTTAACACAGTGGGTTGAACAATGGAACACATCTGGCTTTGCACTGGATTCACTGGTTGCAGAATGCCTGGAGCAGTGGGATTGAACTTGCCATGCAAAAGGAATTCCTTGATGGCACACCGAGATTAACTAAGGATGCATTGCATTCTTTGGTATACACATTAATACATCTATCTCTGCAGTTGATTCAGGGTTAGCACAACTGATGGACCAATAACTGAACTAGCTATTTAAGGGTCCACTGGTAGTACAGTTAGGGTAGTCTAGCTTTGTTTTTGATTCACAGGAAGCACAATGTGTCAGCCTGCCTATGCAATGTATTTATATATTTTTTATTATATAGTTGAAAAAATGCAACCTTTAACCAGTTACATATATCATTCAAATATAAACATCAAAGACATTAAACATCTTTTAAAACAGGGAATAATACACACATTTCATATATATATAACATTACATAATCAAATAAGAAGAGATAAAAGAAGAAAGAAAAAACACCCTAAAGAAAAAGAGAAGGATCCAACTAAGACCAATAAGTCTTAACAAATTCATAAAAAAGGGAACACATTTTAAAAGATTGAAATATCAATGGTAATCAGTATCCAAATGCAATGCTCTAATGATTCCCATAACAGCGACAACTGATGAAATGGTTCAGCCGGTCAAGAGAAGGGTCCATATCAATTGATTTCCCTCATCCAAATTAATTTAATGAAATTCATAAAATGTCCTTAGCTATATAGAACGGTGTTGAGAGAGTGCCCTACAATCTAGAAACCAATGTTTTAATGTATAAGTACCTCTTATATAGAATCTACAACAAACTTGATCCTTCAGGATGATACCATATCGTGCAAGCAGCTGTTTTGAACGAGTAAATACTGAGAAATGGGGCTAGTGTACCTAATTTTTATGTTCCCCATGAAGATGGCAAAGGGAACTGTAAGAATGCAAACACTCTCGCGTTTTTAATACTATCCCATCAAAATAATTGAAGTTTTACTTTCATAGGATTTTTACTCAGTTCCTCGGTTGAATTCCCTATGTCCTCCAAAATGCCAGAACATAGCTGTTGGATGCTTTTCAAGTGTACACAGTCTTGGCATAGATAGATTTTGTTCAAATCTACAAATAGCTAATTTAGCTGAGGGCAAAGGATCTTTCTTACTAATGAGAGAATCTTCCAAAATGCCCTTGCTGTAAGGGAGACTATACCAAGCTCATATCTTATTGCGACAATAGGAAGGGACTTTGGAACATACATCACTCTTTTCCAGATTTTACCCTCCAAAATGAGGAAGTAACTCTAAAATCTTAAGCAAGTACACCTCTATTCCATATAACGGTTTAGGAACTATCTTGGCTTTGTAATAATATAGTGCAGGATTTAATGAAAATGTACCAAATTTAGAGTCTACTCTGGCAAATTGATCAGTCAGGGCAGAAGCTTGGGTTTTGAACCAACAGTATACATTAGACAAACTAGGACCAGCATCTACCAGGAACCCCAAATGCATTAAAGAGTTCACCTTCGCAATTTCCGTATTGTTAATAAACCATCTCTGGTTAAAGCGCTTCTTTGATTTAGTCAGCTGGAAGATTTTAGTCTTTTCAGGGTTCACTGTTAAAGACAGATCTTTCACATAGGTCACAAAAACATTAATCAATCTCTGTAAGCCAATTGCAGTGATATCAAACAGAAGATAATCGTCTGCATAAGCCAGCCATCTAAAACACAGCCCACTAAGTTTCAGAGAGACGAGGCCAACAGTGGTCGCCAATATCAGCTAGATTCAGATTAAAAAGGCAGGGTGCTAACATGCAAAGGCAGAAGTAAGATCAAGTGAGGCCACACATATACTCTCATAGTCTCCATTCCAGGCAAGGGACTGCAAACAATTCACCACTACCCCATTTAAGGAAGTACCCATGTTGTGCCTGAATCCTGTCTGCCATTTCTCGATTCTCTCAGATACTGCTAACCATTACTCTAGATGGGATAGCAGGATAGATGAAAAAAACGTACTGTCCACATCCAGAAATGTAAGTGGATGATAATTCAGGAGATTGGACCTATCGCCTCTTTTATAGATAGGGACCACATGGCCAGTTGAACAGGTTGGAGGATATTCCCCCTTCTTTACAATATTCTGGAAGGGAGACGACAAGACCTCTACCCAGAGGTGAGGGTCTCCTTTAAACAGATAATCTTATAGGCCATTCAGCCATGGGGCATGAGATGTACTGATTGTATGCAAGATTCCCAGGACAATTTCCGCTCTAAAGTCTTCAGGGATTAGGTCAGTCAAGTTTTCATCTAGTGAGAGGAATTAATTCTTGCCTGAGAAAGCACTTTCAAAGACTTTGGTAAAATTGGAAACCCACGTAGATTCTATGACACCATTCATCTGAACATTTGGTTGAGATAAATCAACAGCATTTATGAATTGCCAGAAAACACATGCATCTTTATCCTAAAGGCAGCATAGCATCACCTTTGCATCATCCTGGGAACTCCCAGCCCTAGACTGAAGTAACCAGTTCTTGTAAGTTTGTCGTGCCTTTCTAATCCCCTCAACCCTTTCCCCCAAAGAGAGAGAGAGTGTTCTTTTGAGTTGGGAGAGCCTTTGTTTCATTGATTTTTTACAGGCAGCACCTCTTCAATTATGTACATGACAGTGGGTGGTGGGTCCACGCCGAGGGAGTCCCCACTTCGTGGTTCCATCGCCCAAAAGCAGAATGGCTACAAATTTCCTAAAATAAGCAGGGCTAAAAACTTGATATTTCCATGCCTCAGAGTTTGTTGCCATGTATATGGATGGTTGGTGATTGAACTTCCTTACGATGCCCCTAATCCAGGAGATCCTATTCCCACGGTTATTGGATATTATGGCTTTGGAGACGGCTAGTATGGGCTGATCTTGCTCCAATAACAATTCACTCGTGAAAACAGTTTCCACCGTAGCGTGTTCACTATAGGATGTAAAATTAACCCTGAAGTCAATACATATCAAGGAGAGTCACTCATCTGGGACAACGTATGCAAGCACTGAGGTATGTGACCATTTGTCCAGGTAGGGGTAATGGTTGAAACCCTTTAATTTAACAGAGATAAACCAAAACCATCCAGACATGTAGACCAAATCTTCCCATTGCTTTTCTTACTCTTGCTCCTGGGTTCTCTTTTTGGTGAAAATTCCCATTCTTCAGTATACGAGCAGTCACAATGTAAATCACCTGACAAAATAACATGCCTCCTTGATGGGCTCCTCGAGCACCATACCACTATACATTCTTCAATACCCAACAGAAATTCTTTCAACTAAACATGCCGGTCGTGCCAATACACATTAACCATAACCAGCTCCAGACTGCCCTCTTTAGTCATAGCTTCAATAGTAGTAGCTAATGCTCCTCTGCATACATCATTGGAGCTCAAGAGTTTAAGTGAGCTATATGGCTTTTTTAAAGTGAGTAGGCCCTCCGAAGGGCAGCCCTTAGGACCCTGAATGGCTGGCTGTCGCGTCACATCATATCCTTCAAAAGTAGGAGTTTGCATGAGTCCCGTTTCTTTTAATACAATAACTGAATAAGAGTGCCAGATCTTAGTGGCCTCCACATACCTGTGTCCTCTTGTATTCCAACAGACTAAATTGATCTGCCTGTACTTGTGGGGATCTGGTTCATTACAGCCCCCTCTCTCGTTCACTCGTCATTCTACCCGTTTAGTAGCCAAGATCAATCATTCGATGACTCAGATTGGGCCATCTTTTGTTGCAGGATTTGGATCGCGACGGGGGGAGGGTGGTCACCGAGGTTGTCCTGATTACAGACCTGCTTCTACACATTCTCATAGGACGATGAAACATCAAAGCCCTGAACTCTAATGCTATCTCTAACTATGCAATCGAATCTTTGGTAGCACAAGGATAAGAATGACGTAATCTAACTATGCAAGGACTTCAAAGGCAGTCCTATAAAGCAATCCAGTTATACCATGGGTTTGCCAATAAAAGTGGATTAAAGGATTAATGAGTCTAGCTATAAGATGGATTCACTGGTAGAAAATTGATGGAACAGTAAAATGAATGTAGCTCTAAAATGGGTTCACTGGTAGAATGAAATCACTGTAGATATATCATACATTGACCTTATCGCAGATCATTGAATAATGGTATCATCGAACTATGCAGTTTGTTCACTAGTAGCACAAGGGGTGAAACACTCACGCACAGTAAACAGCACAGTAAACAAATCTGATTCTACAGTGGATTTACTGGTAGCACAATTAAGTCAGTCGAACTATTCAATTAAATCCCAGGTATCACCATGATTTAATCTTACTCTGCAAAGTTTTCACTGGTATGATATGATATTGCATTTATAACAAGCCTATACACAAGCGTTTCAAGGCGTGACGAGGCAAGGGAGGGGAAACAGAGGGAAGTCAGAGACAACGTTCCTTCGAGGCCAGGTGACATTGATATCGTGCAAGTGCAGGGGAGGTGCAAGGGGGAAAGGGGAGGGGGCAGTGCAGTACATAGGATAACAGTGAAATAAATAAGGAGAATGAATAAAAGTGCGGCCAGCTGGTGGCAAGTGCAACGGTAAGTACAGACATCAAGTATCAAGTGCTAGTGGGGGCTGCAGAGATACAGAAACAGCCCCGAGTGCAAGGGTTGCCAAGGGGGCAGTGCAGGTGTGCGACTGGTGGGAGGACGAGGGGGCTGGGCCTGAGATCAGTGGGTAGCCAGGTAACCAGTGCAGTTTCAGATTCAGCCAGGGGATCAGCAGGGGGGAGGAGGAGAGAAAGCAGAAGCAAAGAGGAAGGTCTTGAGGTGCTTCCGGAACCCGAAGATGGTTCTCCTCAAGTTTCAGAGAGGCAGGGAAGCTGTTCCAGAGAGAGGCCCCCAGCAGAAGAAAGTGATCTACCACCAACTCGCTGCTTGGAAAAGCAACTAACCCTGAGGGAGTGGGAGGCGGATGAGCGAAGAGCTCAAGAAGAAAGATATTTAGGAAGAGAGAGTTGAAGGTATTAAGGTCCCAAGTCCCAGATGGCCTTGTGGACAATGCAGAGGGTTTTGAACTTAATCCTCGTCACCACTGGAAGCCAGTGCAGAGATTTTAGTCCTGGGGAGATACGATCCCTGGGCTTGAGGCCAAGGACAAGTCTCGCAGTCCTTTTTAGAATGGGTTTCAGAGGGCGTAGAGTAGAAGCAGGAAGATTTAGAAAGAGGCTGTTGCAGAAGTTCAGCCTAGAGAGAACCAGAGCTCCGGAGACAGTGAGCTTCTGGTGGAAGGAGAAGAAAGGAAGAATACCTCTTAGGAGGTGCAGCTGGTAGCGTGATGTCAGAGATGTGAGGAGAGAAGGAAAGTGTGGAGTCGAAGATGACCCTGAGGTTTTTTGGCTCACAGGTGAGAGCAGGAAGAGGGCCAAGAGAGGCCGGCCAGAGAGTGACAGGAGGGAGCAGGTGTGTGTTGCACGATGAAATCAGTCTATGCAATGGATTCAGGAGGCACAAGGAAAGTGGTCTAGCTATGTAATGGATTCACTGAATGCACAATTAAATAATTCTAGGTATACAATGTATTCCAGTGGATCAATGTTGTTAGTCTAGCTATGTGATAGATTCACTGGTTTGCAATGGAATGAGATTTAGCACAATCTAACTCTGCAATGGATTCACTAGTAGCACACTAAAACCAGTCTAGTTACGCAACAGATGCAAGTGGCACAGAGAAGTTAGTCTATCAATTTCTTTATGCATTATTTTATTTTATTTTTTACAATCACTAACTTTATTTGACTACAAGCCATCAAAGCAAAAAACAAAGTAAAAGGCACCCGACATCCATAGCCATATTCGTGATGTATTAAGGGTGATAAACAGGTGTGATCACAAATTCATGATACATCAAACTTTAAAGATGTTTCAAAGATGAATATTCAGATGAAACGACTGAAACTTCAACATAGAAAAACACCACACGTTAAAAATGAATTAGCTAAAAATGATAAGCCAGTTCAGTTCAATAAGATTTATTTCGACAGAGTCATAAAAGCATGCATCAATAACATCACACAATACATAGGATTAACCTCATATTTCGGTAAAATTGCAGATCTAAGTAACCATGCAATTATTAAACATTCACCGGCAGCTTTTTTGATCTTATTCTCCATGCACATTTAAGAAATTTAAGTGGCAAACATTGCTGCGGTATCTGTTGAATTTAAACAAATTGCCATGGCATCCCCTACATACCTATAGCCACGAATGCAAAAAAGTGGCTTTAGGAAACGCTTCCTCAGTGGCAATGTGACCGGACACGGCATGCAGTAGTGATTCTTGTCCTCAGTCGGCACTAAGTGGGCACACAGGAGGGGCATCATTAAAACGTGCCAAAGACATCACAGAGATGTCATGCTGGGCCTTAGCAAGAGCAGCACCTTTTACCATGACTTTTGAGTACAAAGTAATTAAACTCAGGTACTCCAGTAATCCCTGAGATCCAGATCCCCCATGGACCTCCTGACATGCGCAGCCCACTTCAAAGAGGTGCCCCCTGGCTGTGCTAAAACATTCACCATAGTGTGTCTGTATTTAACAGGTTTCGTTGGACCAGAGCCGAACCCAGAACAATACCGGGCGAAGCTGGCAGATGACCATATCCCCTGCAAGCCAGTCTCTAATAGCAGCAGCAGATTGGGTGTGGAAGAAGGTAATCCCAAAATGTTCTTTAAAAATGTGTTTTCAGCTATCGTCAATAAGTGAGTGTCCATATGCCCCATAGCTCTGCCCCGTAAATGGCAGCCTGTCTTGCCTGGCACTCATATGCTTCCAACGAGACGTGCCCCATTACCATGTTCGGCAGTGAACCATGCTTATGCACCACCATATCTGCCCAGAGTAATCCTGATCTACCATTGGTATGGTCCATCTACATGATCCCATCACTCTAACCCCCGGTAATCATAGCGAGATACCTGCTCTATTTTGCACTCCTCCAGTGCCAACTTGTGAGCCTTACATTTCCTCCTGGTACTTGTTTTAAAAACCATAGATTTAGTTTTCGTTACATTGTGTGATAAAAATGTTTCTTGCAAAAGGCAACAAATACGTCCAACTGCTTGCGGATGCCAGTAGGTGTTAGGGGCAATAATACTGCCACGTCTGCAAACAGCAGGATCAGTATCCTGTCGCCAGCTGTCTTGAATGCCAACAAATCTTCGAGGACACCATTGATAAAGATGCAGAATAGTTTTGGGACCAGAACACACACTTGGCGGACACCCTTTTCAATTTAAATGCTACTAGAGATCCTACTACCGGTTTCCCACCCTACCATCACTGTATTACCCGTATGCAAGCTCTGAATGGCATTCAGAAGGACTGTTGGAATGCCAATCCCCCACAGCACCTATAGTATCAAATGCAGTTCTGCAGTTCTCAGGTCCACATAAACTGCGTAGAAACTGACCTTCCTGAGAACTGCATACTTATCAGTGATCAGACATAACTGCAGGAATTGGTCTACTGTGCTCAGACCCTCACAAAACCCTGCTTGCCGGTGGTTGATTATCTGATTACTATCGACCCATGCCTCTAGATGGTCCAATAGGGCCCTAACATAGGTTTTCCCTCCTGCATCTAATGAGATTGATCTATAGTTAGAGGGCTGGTCTCTTGAGCTTTCCTTGCAGATCGGGACAAGCTCATCACTGGTCCATGACGTGGGTACCATGTTATGACTCAGGATACTATAGTATAATTTTGTTAAATACGGGAGCCAGATAGCAGGTTAATTTGCATAAAAGTCTGCCACAACCCTATCGAGACCTGGCACCTTTCCCAGCGTTTGGCACAATAGTGCTCTTCCAATCTATTCACTGGTCAACACCAGTGGTGTATAGTTATACCCCTCTCCATGCCTTTCACCTGTTCCCTCAGGGGAAATCGGTGCATCAATATGGGCCCCATCATCGCCATAGAGTCTGCTGTAATAATCCACCCAGGTGTGCTCTGCGATACAGCCCTGCATCGTATTTAATCCCACTCTGTTCCCAGTCCCATTAGGCCCCAGAAGCCCGTATAATACCCCTTACTAATAGCATTGATTAGAGTACTCCAGGTATCTTCATGCCATGCCCTCTTTTCCCCTAAGCAACCGTTGATATTAAAGTCTATGACCTTTGTCTATTTGACAGTATTTCAGACCTGGCTGTGCTAATCCATTGGCCCTTGGCCTGTCTACACTCCTTGTCATATCAAGCAGTGGATGTCTGATTTGGGTATTGTTTTGGAGGGCCTCGAGGCCTGGGACCCCATCTTTACTACTATGCTCTTGTGCATGAGTACTAATGCATCTGCATCATCGGGGTCTAGTGCAGACACGTCATCCAAGGATGGAGCAATTTCATGATAAGCCTGAGGCAGGATTTTCTCTAGATCAAGCTTGCCCCACCTGATGTTACACCTGGCAAATCCCTGCACTTCCAATTGGACTGCTCCTTCCTCAGTACTGGATGTTATTCTTGCCAGGATCCCCCACATCTTCTCATTCACCTCCATGACCAGGGGGTGATGATCACTCTCAATCCTTTTAATGACTGAGAAAGGTTTTCACTAATTCCCAAATCTCGATGTTTACAAAAAGATAATTGATCTTACTTTTTCTCTTACTGGTTTCAAAAGTTACTTTGGCTGGGGCATCGTCCAGGAATCAGCCATTATAAGCCCTTCAAAAGGCCGCCATTAGCAGGTTTCTTATGGCTAAGGTCTTAATGGGGCCAGAGGGAGATAGTCTCCAATTCAGGACCCAGGCCGCCAGCCTACCAGTCAGCTCTACACCCCTACCGGGCAGGATCCTATTATAAAAATTCATCAACAGCATCATGGAATCATTCCTCAATTTAAGCTGTAGTTATAGTAAATCGGACAAGCCAGTATCCACTTGTCTAGCTGATTTGAATAATGCAAAATCCACCCATATGACTTATCCCCGCTAGGGCGAACCTTCTTTGCCTTTAAGTGCCGGGATGGCAAAGGTGGCGTACCCTTGAATATGGGGGGCCTCACTATCTCCTGTTTCCTGGAGGCAGATTACCCCATCGCCTCAAATGAATTCAAGCCACTCGTTGTCTGTCATATATTTATTTATCCCCGCTATATTCCACGAAAGGACCCACACCCTAGGCTCGATCTGAGCAAGGCCTACACCAGGATGTTGATTAGGTATGTTCCGAACAGCCCCAATAACCGGCTTCTGCTCAAGCGTAAGTTGTGCTTGGTGCTGTTCTAGCCCAAGGTACCCAGCCAATCAATTCCAATGGAATCGCTCATTATGCCTACTGAGCTGCAGCAGCCTATGCTGGATCCCAGATGTGGGGATTTGAGTGATAATGCAGCCCTCCCCACGCTGGGTGCCAGAGGTAGTCCTAGGTTCTACTCTTCAGTGAGAAAAGAAGGCTTAGTTTCAATGTCCAGCACCAGAGTTCTCAGCCAACGGGATACCCAGCTAATTCCCTTTGTTCCCTCTGTTTTTTAGGATACCTATGCTGGCAGTTTTAATGAACGAGGGAGGTGACATCAATTTCATAAAAATCGCTAAGCCATTAAGTGGCAATGACCACCTCCTGAGTGGGAATTTTAATAATTTCATCACTATTTGGTACACTACAGTTGGTGGTAACTTTCCTGCCCTGAGGACCCCTTTTATTGCCATCTTTCCTCCCACTACCTGGCCCTTTACCAGTTACTCTGCAATCTCATGAATCAGTGCATTGGCCTTCTCAATGCAATCTGCAAACTTTGCAGTGCGTTTCCAAACTGAGGTACTATGTGGGGATCTTACCACCTTTCTTTTAGACATGGTGCTGTTAGCTTTATGTGCAATCAAGTGAGTATGTACCAGAGGGACTTGAGCTGCCACAAGCCTGCAGTAATTAATGTGTCACCACTCAAGATCTCTAAAACGATGAGCCGTCTGCAATTCCTAAAGTGTCTACAATTTTTAGCTGCCTAAAAACCTAAAAACCTAGAAACACAATCATAAACAATGAAAACATCATCACATTCATTAAAATATGCATGCAAAACCCATTCAACACCACTTATTAATACAGTTTTTAAAACCCAATGTCTAGCATTAGGATCCATTGACAAAATAACCGGATTGTCTTCTAACCCAGGGTGGTCACAAGGACACAAGAACGCCCCCACGCCCCTAATTGGGCCACAATCCACACCAGCCTGGGCCTAAGCAGATATGTTTAGCAGTCACAGCAAGGGGAATAATACAGATAATATAATTCGTTTTTCTAGTTCAATTTCAGAGAGAGACAAACGTGGAGCAAGGCATGCCTGGCAGCTTAAGGGGCTGCCTTAGTCCAACCCCCTCCCCCTAGCTCCCACGTGTCAATATAACAATGCACAGGTTTTTTTATTAAAAATGTTATAGTTTACAATAAACTTTTCATTTTATCAGCTTTTGAACTTATCTCAATTATTTATAAAAAATATTTTAAAAATGGTACTTTTAATTTAACCTTAATTTCAGATTCAGCCATTTTCATAATTCTAGTCCAGAATTGTGTGATTGTATAGATCAAGTTTTGATCGTGTCCTAATAGCATCTGGGCCCATCTGGTTTCAGCGCCTGTCGTAGTATTGTCAATCTTGAAGAAGTTTCTACATAGTAGTCTCTCCTGTTTTAATTCCAGGCACTCCATGATAATGTGGAAGATCGTCTCTATTATTTAAATGTTCTTACAAAATCTGCAAAATTTCTGTGAGGCATTGAGTTGTTTTGTTCGTACAAGTCTCGATCTTGTGGGTTATGTGCAGTGCCTGTCTGTGGCGTGCCTTGTGTATGTGTGGTTTGGTAAAGGAGGGAGGTGTGTTGTGTAGTGCTTGTCTGTGATATGATGTAGCTGGTGATGTCATGTGGAGTGTTGATGGGTGAATGGTGGAATGTTCTGAGTGAGGGTTCTCAGCGGTGGCAGTTAGATCTGTGTTGTGTAGTCCCTGTCTGTGGTGTGTCATGTGTATGTGTGCTTTGGTAAAGGAGGGAGGTGTGTTGTGTAGTCCCTGTCTGTGATGTGATGTAGCTGGTGATGTCATGTGGAGTGTTGATGCGTGAATGGTGGAATGTTCTGAGTGAGGGTTCTCAGTGGTGGCAGTTAGATCTGGCCTGCCTGGGTGATGGGAGCAGGTGTTGTCTATGTATATATCTTCTATGTCCTATGTGGAGGGAGGTGTGTGGTGTAGTCCCTGTCTGTGATGTGATGTAGCTGGTGATGTCATGTGGAGTGTTGATGGGTGAATGGTGGAATGTTCTGAGTGAGGGTTCTCAGTGGTGGCAGTTATATATGGCCTGCCTGGGTGATGGAAGCCAGTGTTGTCTATGTATATATCTTCTATGTCCATGTGGAGGGAGGTGTGTGGTGTAGTGCCTGGCTGTGATGTGATGTAGCTGGTGATGTCATGTGGAGTGTTGATGGGTGAATGGTGGAATGTTCTGAGTGAGGGTTCTCAGCGGTGGCAGTTAGATCTCGCCTGCCTGGGTGATGGGAGCAGGTGTTGTCTATGTATATATCTTCTATGTCCTATGTGGAGGGAGGTGTGTGGTGTAGTCCCTGTCTGTGATGTGATGTAGCTGGTGATGTCATGTGGAGTGTTGATGGGTGAATAGCAGAATGTTCTGAGTGAGGGTTCTCAGTGGTGGCAGTTATATCTGGCCTGCCTGGGTGATGGAAGCCAGTGTTGTCTATGTATATATCTTCTATGTCGTATGTGGAGGGAGGTGTGTGGTGTAGTGTCTGGCTGTGATGTGATGTAGCTGGTGATGTCATGTGGAGTGTCGATGGGTGAATGGTGGAATGTTCTGAGTGAGGGTTCTCAGCGGTGGCAGTTAGATCTCGCCTGCCTGGGTGATGGGAGCCGGTGTTGTCTATGTATATATCTTCTATGTCCTATGTGGAGGGAGGTGTGTGGTGTAGTCCCTGTCTGTGATGTGATGTAGCTGGTGATGTCATGTGGAGTGTTGATGGGTAAATGGTGGAATGTTCTGCGTTAGGGTTCTCAGTAGTGGCAGTTATATCTGGCCTGCCTGTGTGATGGGGGCCGGTGTTGTCTATGTATATATCTTCTATGTCCTGTGTGGAGGGAGGTGTGTGGTGTAGTGCCTGTCTGTGATGTGATGCAGCTGGTGATGTCATGTGGAGTATTGATGGGTGAATGGTGGAAGGTTCTGAGTGAGAGTTCTCAGTGGTGGCAGTTAGATCTCGCCTGCCTGGGTGATGGGAGCCAGTGTTGTTTAAGTATCTATCTTCTATGTCCTAAATGTAACAGTAACTCTAAGACTGGTAATAAACCTACTTGAAGCAAGCTTAATGAGCCTGGAACCTGCTTCATTTCCTTACAGACAGGGACTACACAACACACCTCCCTCCTTTACCAAAGCACACATACACATGACACACCACAGACAGGGACTACACAACACAGATCTAACTGCCACCACTGCGAACCCTCAATCAGAACATTCCCCCATCAGCACTCCACATGACATCACCAGCTACATCACATCATAGACAGGGACTACACCACACACCTCCCTCTACATATACAACACCGGCTCCCATCACCCTGGCAGGCCAGATCTAACTCCCACCACTGAGAACCCTCACTCAGAACATTCCACCATTCACCCATCAACACTCCACATGACATCACCAGCTACATCACATCACAGACATCACATTATTGAGGCCAGAGATTGTATGGCAACTCCTAAGCGAATTCTTGAAGCAGGGAAAGAGGATTGTAGCATCATGATTTTGTGGCAAAAAAATAGCCTCAATTTTTGGACATATCTTTGGATTCATATTTATCATTGTTTCTGTTCCATATGATACACATGGGACTACTTTACTCCTGTAGAAGGCCCAAATTGGTTTGTATGTATATTTTCCATATTTTCCATGCAGAACCATTCCTTGCCGTGCTAATGAGTGTATTTTTTGGACCATCTGAGTTTCGCATTCTTTTTCATCCATCGACTGATTTATCCACATGCCTAAGTTTTTAAACTTCGATACTACTGTGAGTAAAGTACCCGCTTGCCAAAGTCACCCATAACGGCTAAAAGTTGGCTAGTCTTTGGCTTTGCCCAAAGCCAAGGGCAGCTAAAGACTAGGTTAAAGCGATCCAATGATGCTATATGAAAACGCTGCATAAACCAGGCACCAGACACCATTGTTACACTGGGTTCCTTTTCCGGTCTTTCCGACTACTAATCTTTTCGGGGGCTCCTCTTACCAACAGCTCTCAATGTATAATAACTGTGAAGCAGCTTCCAGGGATTACGCACTCACCCTCTGCACCCGACTCACCCAGCTCTTTCATGGCTCCTATCTGACTTCAAGCTAAATCGTACACCCAGACATTGGCTTGATCCCACAGGCCGACCGATAGCAGGGTGGAAAGTTTTTTTTTTTTACCTACCTAAAATGCATGCCACCAAAGGTTCGAACTTTTGGTGTTCAGACCTTGTTGGCATGCATTTACAACCTTTTTGTATAGGTCGGAACTTTCGGTGCAG
This sequence comes from Ambystoma mexicanum, assembly GCF_040938575.1. Taxonomy (NCBI): domain Eukaryota; kingdom Metazoa; phylum Chordata; class Amphibia; order Caudata; family Ambystomatidae; genus Ambystoma; species Ambystoma mexicanum. Next base: position 1,123,067,869 of record NC_090931.1, read on the forward strand.
TCATTTTGGCCTATACCTAAATGACTACACGCAATGCATACCATGTGACTTTTACTGGCACACAGTCGTCTTTTCACCAGCCGGTGACCAGCAAAACCTGCAAGACTGCAGGACTGCCCTTTGCAGGGCTTGGCAGTATCAGGGTGTTTTAAAGAGGTGGCAGGTGCGAAGCAGTGGCATCCACTCATTCTCCTTCTGTCAGCACAGAGTCCACTTAGAAATGCACTTTACTGCCCTTCACTGGGCTTCACCGTCCTAGGGTGTTTTAAAGAGATGGCAGGTGTGAAGGAGTGTGAGCCACTCCTCCTCCTTCTCTCAGCACAGACTACACTGCAGGATTGCCCATTAACACTCTTTGCTGGGCTTCACCGTCCTAGGTAGTTTTAAAAAGGTGGCAGGTGTGAAGCAGTGGGAGCACCTCCTCCTCCTTCTCTCAGCCAGAGTCCAATGCAGGACTGCCCTTTACCACCCTTACTTTAAGAAAACAGAAAGCATCCTAAAAATGTCTGATCCTGTGCTTTTTGAGTTGGGGGTCTAATCCATTCATGCCTTAGATTAGTACACTTGGGGAAAAAGAATATACGATGGGTAACTGTTTCCCCTGTAGTACCTCAAAACGGACAAGATGTGGAGTTGTCTTGCCCCCATTTTGACGTGACAACTGCAATTGGAAGAATATCGAGATTGAAATGGGGAAGTAGAGTCATATGGGCTGTTTTTTCAATCCAGCTGAGTTACTGTTCAGGTCCCCAGGTATTTTTATACTCAAGTATAAATAAGATTTTGGGCCGATATTCCTATGATCGATAAAATGAGAAGACACCCAATGTTGAAAGGATCTTTTCACTATTGTTAGAGTTTAAATGTTCATACTAGTAGGGTTTCTCCAGAGGTAGTTAAGACCAAGTACCATCATCATTAATTTTATACATTTAAGCCATCTCCAGTTGTGGCCTTGGAGATTATTTGTAATGGACTTTTTTAGAACCAGCAAGTCAGCACTAATATTTATGCAGACCCAAAAAGTAGGATTTTCCGATGAATATCGTGCGTCAGGGTTTCCGACGCACACTGCTGGCCAGACCTTGGAAGTTAAGGGGGATCTCTATCCCTATACCCACCCTTGTAAACCTTTCAAAAACAGCAATCTGCTCCACGTTGCCACGCTTAACTGTCAAGCAGTCATCTGACATCTGCCACCTCCTTGAACTCCTCGATGTCCGAGCCCTCACAGAGACCTGCTTTAAGGACGGCTCTGTCACGAGTTTTGACACACTTCCCCCTGAAGCCTGCAAGATCCTCTCTGAGTGCAAGCCCAACAGGCCAGCCGTGGAGTAGCACTGATCTTTCCAGAGTGGATCCCTGTTTCCATCATTCCCACTCAGGCCTACTCTTCCTTTGAATGCCTGGTCTGCAGGCTCTCCCTCTCTCCTGTCTTATCTCTTAATGTGGCCACTTTCTATAGGCTGCTGGCCCAGCCCACCCACTTCCTCAATGAATAGGCTGACCTGGCCTCTTCTCTCCTTTCCTCTTCACCCCAACTCCTATTGCTGGGGGATCTTAACATCCATCATAATTCTCCTGACTCAGGTCCTTTCTGCAACCTTTGCAACTCTCTTTCTCTCTCCATTCCACCTTCTGGGCCGACGTACACCGCTGGCCACACATTGGATGTTCTTATTTCCACAGACAAACCTCTCTCTATCCCTCTCACTACCTCACGCTCCTAGACCGATCATTCTCTTCTATCTACTAACCTAAAGCTCTCTTTTCCTCTACCACTGGCACACCCCACACTGCCCCGCCTTTTCAAGGTCATCCGACCCTTCAAAAGATTGACAGTGGCTGACTTTGCCTCAACCTACACTCCTCCTTCTACTCCTGCTGCTGACTCCCACCCTGACACAGCCCTCTCTAACTTTCACCTTTCCATTTCCAACACTCTTAACCTTCTTGCCCCTGTCATGAGGGTCCAACTGAAGCCTTCCAAAAAGTGCAACCCTTGGTATGACTCCGATCTGGCTGCCCTTAAACGAAAGTGCCGAGTAGCGGAACGGAAATGGGGATCTTCAGGTACACCATCTGATATCTGATAAACTAGCCTGCCACCTTCTTCAAAAGCAATATAGACTCTGCATCCGCTCCAAGAAAAGAGTCTATATTCAAGCCCGCATCTCAGCGGCATCCAACAACACGGGCAAACTTTTCAAAGTCTGCAAGGAACTGGCCAAACCTACTGCAGCCTCCTTCTCTTCTGCACCCACCCAGGCCCTCTGCTCGGCCTTGGCCAGATACTTCACTGCCAAAACTCAGGACGTCCTGTCCTCTCTCTTGCTTCCACTCCTTCTCTTGCACCCACATCTCTTGGGCCTCCCGCGGCCACCCACCCCTACTCTCCTCCCTCTTCCCTGTCACACCTGAGGAGGTCTCTAGACTAATCTAGTCTATGAATGCCTCTTCCAAACAGGTTGACCCATGCCCATCTAAAACCATAAGGGACAATATTTATTCTCTTGCTCCAGTCTTGGCTGTCCTCTGCAACCTCTCTTTCACCACTGGAGTTTAATGCACTTCCCTCAAGCACTCTCTAGTGCACCCCCTGCTCGAAAAACCCTCTGCCGACCCTTATATTCTGGCAAACTATCGCCTGATCTCTATCACTCCTTTCCTGGGCAAACTCCTGGAGAAGTTGGCTATTTCTCAGCTTACCCTCCACACCGAATCTGTTGGTTGACTCCATGACCATCAGTCTGGTTTCAGGGCATCCAGAGGCAAGGAAAGTGCTCTTCTGAACACCCGCGAATACCTGCTCTCAAATCTCGACTCTAACCTCCTTCTGTCCTCATTCTTCTTGACCTCTCTTCTGCCTTCAATACGGTAAACCACAACATCCTGATCTCCCATCTCTGTGATATCCTGGGCATTACAGAACAGGCCCTGGTATGGCTTGCCTCCTTTCTCTCTGACCATCCATCCCAGATGGAACTTGGGTCCTTTCTCTTCTCTCTTATTCTCTCTACTTGTGGCGTCCCCCATGGATCGATCCTATCCCCCTGGTTCTTCAACGTCAAGATGGCCCCTCTGGCCCACAAGATCTCTACCTTCACATCTAACTTTGAGTGTTATGCGGATGACACGCAGCTCTCGTTCAGGCTACCCTCTGCCTCTTCCTGTCTGCAATTCAGTCTTGATGTGCTGCAAATGATCTCAGCCTCAATGCCAGTAAGACAGAGATTGTTCTCATTGGGTCCCCTGCTCTGGCTTTCCCACTCTCAGTCTGGCCAGCCTCCCGTGGCTCTGCACCCCCACTTGCTAGTGAGGCAAAAAAACTGAGGAACATCTTTGACTCCACTCTCGCCTTCTCTGCTTACATCTCCGACATCTCCAAAAAGTCCCAGTAACAGCTGCACCTCCTCAGAGCTATTTTACCTTTTCTCACTTTCCCCCAGAGGCTCACCTTTTCCAGAGCCATGGTTCTCTCTAGGCTGGACTACTGTAACAGCCTCTTTCTCAATCTTCCTACTTCCACTCTCCGTCCTCTACAGCTCATCCAGAAAAGAACCACAAGACTTATCCTTGGCCTCAAGCCCAGGGACTGCATCTCTCTGGCACTGAAATACCTCCACTGGCTTCCTGTGGCTGCAAGGATCAAGTTCAACATCCTGTGCATAGTCCACAAGGCTTTCTGGGGCCGGGGCCCACTCTATCTGCAAAGTTCTCTTCCTAAATACCCTCTTTCCAGAGCCCTCTGCTCAGCCTCCTCCAACTCTTTGCAGATAGGCCGTTTCTCCAAACAGAGAGTTGGGAGTCGATCTGTATCCTTTGCAGGTGCCTCCCTCTGGAACAGTCTCCCCGTCTCCCTCCATCTTAAGCCAGAGCTCCTGAAGTTCCAGAAACTCCTCAAGACCTTCCTCTTCTCGTCCTCTTTCTCTCTCCCTCACCTCTCCTAACCTCCTTCTTTCTCTCCAGCTTTCCTCCACCTTCCCTTTCCTAACTCTGTTCAGTTTGCTGACTGGTCACCTGGTGCACCTCCAGAGCCATACCGGTACCAGGATCCCCTCCCAGTCTTTGCACTTGCCTACGGGCCTTTGAACTATGCTCAGCACTTCTGCTCTCTCGGTCGATGAGAGGGGTAACCTCTCTGAACTTAACCCAGGGCCCTGCCAGACTGGGTGCACTTGCTTCCCCTCCACTTCCCCTACTTCGCACTTCCATCCGCGCACTTGCATGATTGTATGTTCTTTCCCTCGTCCCCTTTCTCTCCTTCCTTCTTGTCATACACTTGCACTAGCAGAAATGCCGTCAGACCTAGGATGCTATATTTATTTTTTCTTAGATCATTCGGACACTTCAAGGCCTAAGAATGACTACTGTATCCCCTTGCTCCCTTCCCGCCTTCAAGCAGTTTGAAGCACTTCACCTGCATATAAGCGCTGTACAAATAAACAATAAATAAATAAAATAAATAAAATATCATACTTAATCAGGCGAATAGCTATTTCATGGTACATTGGGATTGATGGAGCTGAGAGTGGATGAGCCAACATCTGTTGTAAGAAGTTCGACTCAGCCAGACCCAACCCATCCATCATCAAATGACCCCATAGTTTTGCCCCATATACGGCTGCTGAACTCACAACAGCTTTACAGGGCCTAGAGAATGTCACTGACCCCAATTTTATGCATCAGCAAAACAGTTGCCCCTCCCCTTTGTCTCAATTTACAATTGATACATTTCGAATGATCATTCCACTCTCCATTTGAGGAAATCCGTGTGTTTAGCTAGTTGAATGAATAAACTAAAACTATCTTTTCGCCATTGAGCTCGAAGTGAGATTTCATTTTCCTTGCACGATTCTGCTCAGACACCATTGACATTGTTTTGTTATTATTTGCTACAAGTTTGAATTCCTTACTAAAAGATTCTAAAATCAGCAGATGCTTTCTGTTTCCAGAAGGTGTCTTAGAAATTAAGACGGCCACATAGTCACCATAGAGCAGGATCCAAAATGTCTCCCATCCATGCTTGGGACATCACAATCAGAATGTTTTATCTAATTAACCAGTTTGTTGATGTAGATTAAAAATAAAAACAGCGCCAACACCCATCCTTGGCGCACTCCTTTAGTTACGGAAAGAAATTGGTGTATTTGCCATTATGACCAAACATGACTATAAAGCATGGAAGTCATTTGAGCATTGCCAGGGGATGAGGCTGTGAGCCCTGTTGACTCCCCTGTAACCTCTGGCACTGCCTCTGCGACACCTAGACAAGGATTGCAGAGGCAGTAAGGAAATTAAAATAGAGTGGGTTCTTACAACATGCTTTCTTTTCAGTAATTACGCTGTGAAGTTTTGGGTTTCTCTAATGTGCTATGGAAACAAACGTGCCCCTGGAGATTATAGTTTGAAATTAAAATCATTGGATAGGAAGACTGGATGCCCCAGATCCAGAGCTTCTTATTTTGAGTTAGCTTGATTATTTCTGAGGCCTATCATTTTGTGCAAAACTACTCTCACGTTTTTATGTTACTGTGGCCTTGATTTTCCCATATCCAGTTAATATAAAGCGCATTATATCATTTTTGTATTTTTTTATTTATTTATCTTATTTATACTGCGCTGGCAGACGGGCCTGGAGGCATAATAGCGCAACACATAAACAGACATACATACAAAACAAAGAGATAACCACACAGCAAACAGGCGGTAGAAGAGAAAGTTCAGAACCAGGAGAGCAGAGTCAGATAAACGTTGGCCATTATTCAAAGAGATGTGTTTTCAATCTACTCTTGAAAGGTTGACGATTGGTACATGACCTCACATTTAGTGGAAGCATGTTCCACAGCCGTGGAGCTGCATGTGGGAAGGATCTACACTCCACGTAAGCCAACTGTGCTCTTGGTGTTTCCAAAAGGCTACTAGAGTTAGACCTGAATACTCTACGTGCCGGCAGGTGCGAGGTACGACTACCAGATACTTAGGCGCTTTCCCTGCGAGACAGTTATGCATGATACACATTGGACGATAGATGATCCAGCTGCGAATAGGGAGCCAATATAGAGCTCTCCTAGCTGATGAAACATGATCTCTCCTCTAAAGCCCTGCCACAATACGCATGGCCTTATTATGGATCACCTGCAGCCGAGTCATATCCTACTTGGAGATACCGAAAAGCAGAATGGAACAATAGTCAATCTTGGTAAATATAATGGCCCGAGCCACTGCAGCACAATTTTCTGAGGGTAGAAAGGTCCATAACTGTGCTAGCAGTTTAAGGTTGATAGAATATGCTGGACACAAGGAAATTGACTGAGGTTTCATGTCCAATTCCTGATCCAAGAATACACCAAGGGCCTCATTATGAGGTGGGTCGGTAAGGGTTAACGGTCATTGGTAAGGAGACCGATGCTGGTAAACCTTACCGCCCTATTCCGAGGTCCCTTAGCGGGTCCCGCTATGGGCGCCTGGTTTTAGCAGGCACTCTTAGCGGGAGCCGCTAAGGAACCAGGGAGCTAATAACGGGCCCGCTAATAGCGGGCCCGTTATTAGCTCCATCCTCATTCCCATTGAGCCCTATTGGGGCTCGAATGGGAATGGGGCATGGTTTTCAGAATGGGGACTTACTGGGTCCTCCAAGGTTGGAATGACCCGGTAAGTCCCTATTTCGCCAACCCGGACCCGGAATGCGGTAAGGGGGTAGCCATGGTGCAACCACCATGGCTACCGTCTACCTCGTAATGAGGCCCCTTGTGAATAACACAATCTGCAATTTTAAAAGATGTATAATCGGCAGAAAGTTGCCGTACCTAGCATAAAAGTTTAGTCTTGGAGCTGTTTAAGGCTAGTTTGTTTAAATGCATCTTTCATAGATGGGATTTAGAGAAACAGTGTTGCATGCATAATTGTCAGTCAGGGGACACAAGACACTGAGTGTTGTCCGCATAATTTGTGTACACCATACCCAATCTGTCAAGTTGTTCAAATAGCAGAATCATAAAGATATTAAAGAGGGTGGGTGCCATACATGAGCCCTTAGGAACCCCGCATAGAACAGAGAACTCCTCCGCCCTGATGTTTTCAGAAAAGACCCTGGCCCTACGATCCACAAGAAAAGATTTTACCCATTCCATTGCTGGCACAGAAAAGTTTGCCGATGTCCCTAATCTCTCTGCCAGCACAGAGTGATCCACAAGATCAAACGCGGCAAAGAGATCTAACAGCATAAGCATCATGGTGTTGCCCTCTGCCATCGTTTGCATTATAGTCGTCTTGAGCTCAAGCAGGGTGGATTCAGTGCTGTGAGCTTTTCTAAAGCTTGATTGTTTAACCCCCAAGATGTCATAAGTTGCCAAAAAGGTTTCAATCTTAGATGCGCCACCTTATCTAAGATCTTCAACAGATAAGGCACGTTTGTGATGGGGCGGTAATTGCCCGGTATACCAGGGTCAAGAGATGGCTTCTTGATAAGTGGAGAAATCCATGCTTGCTTTCTGTTTTTTTGGAACAGCATTTTCCCTGAACGACACAGTAATAAACTTAGTAATCAGAGGTACCAAATGTGAAGCACAAGCCTTGATGGTAATTGCTTAGCAAATATCACCCCTACAGTTTGTAGGCTTCAGTTTGTCCAGAATCTCAGACAGATCCTGCTCTAAGATAGGCTTGAAAGAAAACTCTGGAAAATATTAAGGGCTGCTTGGTCTGGGGTAGCTATCCCCTCCAATGGATAGTCGATAATGTTCTGCTTAATATTTTCCTGTATTTTGCCAAGCTTATCCATGAAAGCTTCCTGGATATTATTGCACCAGGCAGCATCCTTTACCACCTGACTAGGTGGTGATACAGGCGTTTCCAACTCCTTAAGGGTCCGAAAAAGTTCCTTAGAGCCGGATGCTGCTCCAGAGATACGGCGGTCGTAATAGTTTCTTTTGGCATGAACAATGACCAACTTATAAGTTTGGCAGCTTGCACATAGATGAGTTTATCCTCATCGGTCTTGGTTTTATCCCCACATTTTAGTGCCAACTGTGCATTATTTCTCAGAAGTCGCATTTCCAGCGTGAACCATTTATTATTGTTTGGAGGTTTTACAATTATGCGCGATTTTCTGGCGCAAAATTTTCCACAGCTAATTGCAATGTCTTACAATAGGTGTTGGAAAGTTCTTCTACTTTTTTTTTTTATTAATTTGTTTAGTTGCATAACAACTTTTCAAATACATGTAAACATACAGTTATTTCATTTCATTCATTTCATTTAAGATAAAATTTTTCAATCAAATTTCATATTTTTAAAATGCAATCTTTAAAATTTGTTTTGTTATTAAACAAAAGCTCACTTAATTCACATACAAGAAAGGGGAAAGACAAGCGGGCAGAATGGAGGGGAAAGGATAAGGTAAAAATGCAAAGGGAAGGGAGGAAGGAGGGCAAGATAACAGCTTTAACTTGACTTAATAGGGGTATTAAGAGTTGTTTTCCTTTAGTACATCATTATTCCCATCCATCCTTTCTACTTTGACTAGATTCAGGTACTATCCTTTCTAAAAAGTGAACAATTGCTACTTTTACCGATGTTTTTGGGCATGAGAAAACCCATTGCCAAATTTCCTGTGCATTCATATATACTGTAAACTCCAATACTCTTTGAAAAAATTGTTTACGTATTGCAATCAAAGCAGAACAATGCACCAATAAGTGTTTCAATGTTTCAGGTTCACCTTCATTTAAACAATAACGGCAATATATTAAGTTTTTCGGGATTATTCTTCTGCGAACCAATACTTCGCGAGTATGCCATAGGTTGAACCTAAAGCGCATGTACTGGAGAGGGACATTTAGTCAAATATTCCGCCATTTGTCTGTACCTTTTTACTCCAAACAGTGAAGTATCGAAATCCTTGTATTGAGCACAAAACTCCATATTCTGTATCCAATCCAGTTGACAGAGTTTAATTTTTGCTCGTCCAGGATTGGTTATTAATAGTTCTAAATTGATGGCTGCTTCCGTCATAGCATTATATGTTATTTTACACCAGGTTTGTGGTAGTGTGTTACAATCTGATAGTAAATGTTTAGCTGCTATTCCCAACACATTATGCATTTGAATACTCAATATACATTTACGGAGCAGAGAACACATTTTCCATAGTAGTTGAGAATACAAAGAGAGTGACCCTAATTCATACCGAATCAAGGGTAGGGGGGTGCAGTTAGGCAGATTCAGAACTTTCTTCCAAAAACTGGCTTCCATTTTATTCCAATCTTCTTTTTTTATTATGCAGAAGGCCTCCATGCCGTATATCAAGATTGTGAATACTTTCATTTGGTAGAATGACAGGACATGCTTGAGTGAAAATTTCCCAAACTTGTATGCTAGTATTTTAGCTTGTGAGGTTAAAGCTCAAAGTTTGGAATTTAGTTCGATTCTGTGATGGATTTGATTAATAGTGTTTGAAAACACTATTCCAAGATATTTATAATGGCCAACCACGGCCAAACTTGTGTTTTAGATTCTCCATGGGCCCTCTTGTTTTCTTTTCTTTTTTGATAAACTTGGCGTACATACCACCAACTGAGATTTGTTGACGTTTATAATCATGTTGTTCTTTTTTCTATATGCGTCTAACGCTTGCAATCCACTGGGAGTTTGGGACATAATCACCAAATCGTCGGCGTACGGTAGATATTTTATTTTTTGATTGTCTAGCTTTGGTATGTCACAGATGATATTAGTGAATATGTCCCCTATGTCCAGGATGAAAAAGTTGAATAAAAAAGATGCAAGTGGACAGCCTTGTTTCAGGCCCTTCTCTCCGTGGCTATCATTGCTGACAGGAGGCCTCCATATGTTAAGCGTACTTGCATTGTGGTGTTCGTGTGGAGCAGCATAACCAAGGTTAATATGGAGGTGGGACACTTATGTTTTTTCAATTTATTATATAGCATAGTTCTGTCAATCGAGTCGAAAGCTGCCTGAAAGTCGATAAATGCCAGGTACAACACTTGGCCTTTTTCTGCATATTGCTGTTTTATCAGGTTTAGGCATAAGATGTTAGGTACTGTACCCAACCCTGACACAAAACCTGCTTGAAATGGATCAATTAGATGTTGAGCTGTGGTCTATTTGTTTAGCTCTTTTAATAGAAGTCTTCCATAGATTTTGCCTGGCACGTCGACCAGTGAGATTGGTCGATAACTAGTTGGAAGTTGACGATCCCCTTTTTTAAATAGGGTTACAGTTAATGCATGAGTCCAGCTGTTTGGGATCAGTTGCTTTTGATTTATGGCTGTGAAAATTGTGTGCAATATGGATGCCCAGAGTTCCGGATGCAATTTCAACTGATGGTTAGGTAGCCCATCAGGTCCAGACGCCTTCGAATTACTTGCTGATTTGATGAACAGTATATCCTCCTGATCAAATTCTAGATGGAATTTTTGCATAGTTTTGTCATCCTTAGGGCAATTATTGCCATCTGGACCGGCATAAAGTTTTGTAAAGTGTTCTACCCATTGTTGTTCATTAACTGCATTTGCTTGATTTGCCACCTGTGAGCCCACCGTAGCTTGGTTTATGATTGACCACATTTTTGCTGTGTTTTTCGTGGCTAAAATACTTAACATGTTCGCACCATCATTTTGATAAAATTGGGCTCGATGTTGTTTAACCCAATTCTTATATCGGTTTTTAGCCTTCCTGATTTGCAGTACCTTCTGACCCGGGAAGTCTCTAATGATATGCCTTACTTCTGCTCGATATGTTCTTTTTCTCGATTTCAGTGCCAAATCGAATGAGTGGGGATGAGGTTTGGCTAATGATTTGGTATATGTTGATTTGGGCTGCTGATAAAGTTGCATTACATTGCTATAATCCATTCCCAGATAGCCCACACTGCCTACTTCCATAGAAATTGAATTTGTCAGAAGTTTATTGAAATGTTGTAGGTTTTCCTCAGACCATCTCAGGCGATTCATCCCAGGATTAGCACATAGGAGGTTTTCTTGCAACATCTTATTACAAATTATTTTTGGGTGCTCGCACTCCCAGGTCATTGTTAGAATATTGTGATCACTTTTTTCTGAGTACAGCACTTCAAACCCTACTACCGTTGAAAATAGATTCTCATTTACATAATTGTAATCAATTATGGAATGGTTATTGCCCCGTTTCCACGTTGCATGGGGTGGCATATCTGTTTCAAATGCACCATTGAGCATATGAAAATTCCGATGTTTCATGAATAGCTTCCATCTGTGTGTTTTTATTTTCTCACTTTGTGTTTTACTTTCCCAACAGTTGGTGTTCAAGTCACCTGCCATTACTACATAAGATACTGTGACGTCGGATTCAATTAGATCAAGGAGCATTGACAAATCATGATAAAATTTCGTTTCTGTGATAGCTATGCTTTTCCAATATATATTCAGAATTGCATAACCAATGTTCCCGATGACCGCCTTTACCAAGAGCATATGGTTATTTGCCATTGCCCATAATTCTGATGATGTAACCCTCGTGGATTTGATAGCAATTAGAAGACCCGATGATGGTCTTCCAGAGGAATGTTTGATTGCTGGGTTTAAGAAAATATCATGATTGTCCCATACTGGAACCGACGTCAGCCAAGTTTCCTGTAGCAATGTGAAGTCTGTAGCTCCTAAATTGCTGTCATCATTATTGAGTAAATGGGTGAACCCTTTTGTATTCCAACTTGAGAGTGTCGCTCGATTTTGATGCTTTAATCTGTCTAGTTATCATGATTCCTCAGAGCATTTGCATTGACAGATATGAGGCATTTGATGTCTTATTTTATCCTCTTTCTCTTGAACTGTGTTTCTTCTGTGATTGATTGCTTGATTTGATTCTGCACATTGCTTTATATTGATAGTTGTTTCAGGGCTTAACTCAAAGCCCAGATCATGTAATGCTTTTTTTGATGACCATATTACATTTTGGATGACGCGTGAGTTTAGCCAAAGCCATACCAAATTTAATCTGCCATCTTTAGTAGATTCTACACAGTCAATGTCAGAGGATGTAATATCCTCTAATTCTGGTATTTCTGAGAAAATGGCCATGACAGATCTCCTGTTCAGATCATATTGAACTCCATGGGGCGGACGACATGCTAGGGTCAAGGAATATGTTGCCAAGCGTTTTGGACCAGGTTTGAGACCAGAATTTACTTTCTCATTCTTTTCGTTTTTCTTTTCCTCCGGCTGATGTTTGGCCAACCTTCCTGATTTGTTACTAGCTTCAATAGATCTCAAAGCTGCTTCAATTATGTGTAAAACTTCAGCGTTCTTGTGAGAGCTACTAATTGCATATTCATTGTTCACCAATTTGGCTGTATGTTGGATGTCTTGTATTGCTGCCGGGGCTAAAATGAATCACGCTGGTATGAGGGTATTACGCCCCTATGTTGAATATGACTAGTCTCTTCATCACCCTCATGCACCCTTCCTTCCCACAACCTAATTCCAAGCTTCTCTGGCTCAGTTAATGTCTTCTGCGGTTCATTCGTTACGCCTTGTTTATCTACTTCCGGTACTCTAAGGGTAGACATGTAGGCATCCACCGCTTTCCGTATTTCTAGTCTGTGTTGGTTCAGAGCTTCCAAATTGCGAGCTTCTGCTACTGCAATTGCTCCGGCCCTGGAACTATCTGATGTTACACTTTTTGTCGCTTGGTCATTGGGCTCGACGGGTGAGTTTGGGTTATTATTATCGATGTATTATATTAAATCGTCTAATGGTTCGTGTGACATCTGCTTGACCAGAGCTTTCTTTGAGCTTTTATTCTCCTTTGCTAATGTTTGTTGTTTATATTTTTTCTTTATCGCTTGTGGGGCAGAGGTTGTATTTTTTTGAGGAAGGGTGATGGCCTTGAAGAATTGCTTCATGCTTGCTGTTACTCCCCTTTTTTCTTTTCTTGAGTTTTTAATGAGCTTATTTGTGTCTTTTTCTGCAGGGGTACCTGTTTTCCCTGCCTTGAAGATTGTATAGTCCATTTTTGACGCAATTTCTTGTTCGCTGTTGGTAACTGATTCTCCTGTTATTTTTTTGCTTTGTTGAGCTGGGCATGGCTCCATTATCTCCACTATAACTTTTTCAATGTGTGGTAGAGTTATACTTGTGTTTGTGGAAACCCCGGACTCAAGGAATGTATTAACATTAGAGGTTTGGCACGCAACTGCTATCCCCAGACTTTTCGATTTTTTGACTGCGGACTGCGGCAAAATTCTAGTAATGAGGTGTTGCTCAAGTGTATCTTGCCAAAAGCGTATATCTTCCATATTGGCTGACTGTTTGGCCAATTTTGAATCAATAGACTCATATAATCTACCTAATGCCTGAATCGCCATATTCATGGCCTGCAATGTCACTTCAAGTAACTTTCCATTATTCATTTCCTGAGGAGGTTCTATGTCCGTTCGCGGCCCATTTGGAGGTTTTCTAGGTGTTGGTTGCATAAAGGAGACACTTGCAGCTGAAGTACTATCCTCCTCTTCCGGGGAGTCAAACAGCATTGGGGATTTGGACAGATTGTCTGGCAGTGCTTGTATTGAGAAGGCAGAGCCTTCAGGGTCTAAATCTATCACTGCTGCATCTACACTCAGGCACTTTGTTATATTTGGAGATGCCAATTTAGCTGTTGCCGGAACAGCTTATAATAGGGCACTGTCTGAGATTGATGAGCCTTCAGGGGGGATATATAGATACCCTGTGGTTCAGGCACTGCAGGTGTTGCAGTATCTTGAAGCATTTGATTAGGTTGACATATTTCCAATGTTGTGCTCAGTGTTTTAGTTCCAGGCAAGGTTATGATACCTTTGTTTCCGGTTTGCAACTGATCCACCCTCCCACCAGTAGTAGCAATGGCCTTTTCTCTTGCCTCTTTCCAGAAGATGCGAATATCTTTACAATTCCCCAAATTCAATGGAGCCATGGCTCTTTCTTTTGATCTACGGGAACGAGGAGTAGAACAAGTCATACTTGCAGCGCGCTGCCGTTGTACAGGGGTTAATAGTATTCTTTCCCCTCTGACTGCCACTGAGTCTGCTGCGGGAGGGATACCAGTTTTTAAAGTACGGGGTTGCATCTTACTTACGGTTGACGACGGGTACTGCCTGCGCTGCCGGAAAAATCAGCGGTGCCACACTGAATGACTGCTTGGGGCTGCTCCTCTTGCCTCCAGCGCCAAACAGCTACACAACAGCTGATGGCCTTTTCTCCGCCGGGCTTAAAGCCGCGAGGATGAATGCGGATGCGTTTTAAAGTGGCTTGTAGTCACGTGACGATTCAGGTGGGCACCAGCAAACTCCGCCCCCTCCAGGGAACAGAGATCGAGCAGCAAGAGTCCTTGTTGACTCGCAGTGCTGCAGTTCACTCAGCAGTCTCCCAAACGTTCGGTGTATGTGAAATGCTTCTCCTTAAATACAGAACGCACTGCTCGGCTGAATGCAGATGCGTTTTAAAGTGGCTTGTAGTCACGTGACGATTCACGTGGGCACCAGCAAGCTCCGCCCCCTCCAGGGAACGAAGATCGAGAAACAAGAGTCCTTGTTGACTCGCAGTGCTGCGGTTCACTCAGCAGTCTCCCAAACGTTCGGTGTATGTGAAATGCTTCTCCTTAAATACAGAACACACCACTTGGCTGAATGCGGATGCGTTTTAAAGTGGCTTGTAGTCACGTGACGATTCACGTGGGCACCAGCAAACTCCGCCCCCTCCAGGAAACGGAGATCGAGCAGCAAGAGTCCTTGTTGACTCGCAGTGCTGCGGTTCACTCAGCAGTCTCCCAAACGTTCGGTGTATGTGAAATGCTTCTCCTTAAATACAGAAAGCACCGCTCGGCTGAATGCGGATGCGTTTTAAAGTTTCTTGTAGTCACGTGACGATTCACATGGGCACCAGCAAGCTCCGCCCCCTCCAGGGAACGGAGATCAAGCAGCAAGAGTCCTTGTTGACTCGCAGTGCTGCGGTTCACTCAGCAGTCTCCCAAACGTTAGGTGTATGTGAAATGCTTCTCCTTAAATACAGAATGCACCGCTCGGCTGAATGCGGATGCGTTTTAAAGTGGCTTGTAGTCACGTGACGATTCACGTGGGCACCAGCAAACTCTGCCCCCTCCAGGGAACGGAGATTGAGCAGCAAGAGTCCTTGTTGACTCGCAATGCTGCGGTTCACTCAGCAGTCTCCTAAACGTTCGGTGTATGTGAAATGCTTCTCCTTAAATACAGAACGCACCGCTCGGCTGAATGCGGATGCGTTTTAAAGTGGCTTGTAGTCACGTGACGATTCACGTGGGCACCAGCAAGCTCCACCCCCTCCAGGGAACGAAGATCGAGCAGCAAGAGTCCTTGTTGACTCGCAGTGCTGCGGTTCACTCAGCAGTCTCCCAAACGTTCGGTGTATGTGAAATGCTTCTCCTTAAATACAGAACACACCACTTGGCTGAATGCGGATGCGTTTTAAAGTGGCTTGTAGTCACGTGACGATTCACGTGGGCACCAGCAAGCTCCACCCCCTCCAGGGAACGAAGATCGAGCAGCAAGAGTCCTTGTTGACTCGCAGTGCTGCGGTTCACTCAGCAGTCTCCCAAACGTTCGGTGTATGTGAAATGCTTCTCCTTAAATACAGAACACACCACTTGGCTGAATGCGGATGCGTTTTAAAGTGGCTTGTAGTCACGTGACGATTCACGTGGGCACCAGCAAACTCCGCCCCCTCCAGGAAACGGAGATCGAGCAGCAAGAGTCCTTGTTGACTCGCAGTGCTGCGGTTCACTCAGCAGTCTCCCAAACGTTCGGTGTATGTGAAATGCTTCTCCTTAAATACAGAAAGCACCGCTCGGCTGAATGCGGATGCGTTTTAAAGTTTCTTGTAGTCACGTGACGATTCACGTGGGCACCAGCAAACTCCGCCCCCTCCAGGGAACGGAGATCGAGCAGCAAGAGTCCTTGTTGACTCGCAGTGCTGCGGTTCACTCAGCAGTCTCCCAAACGTTAGGTGTATGTGAAATGCTTCTCCTTAAATACAGAATGCACCGCTCGGCTGAATGCGGATGCGTTTTAAAGTGGCTTGTAGTCACGTGACGATTCACGTGGGCACCAGCAAACTCTGCCCCCTCCAGGGAACGGAGATTGAGCAGCAAGAGTCCTTGTTGACTCGCAGTGCTGCGGTTCACTCAGCAGTCTCCTAAACGTTCGGTGTATGTGAAATGCTTCTCCTTAAATACAGAACGCACCGCTCGGCTGAATGCGGATGCGTTTTAAAGTGGCTTGTAGTCACGTGACGATTCACGTGGGCACCAGCAAGCTCCACCCCCTCCAGGGAACGAAGATCGAGCAGCAAGAGTCCTTGTTGACTCGCAGTGCTGCGGTTCACTCAGCAGTCTCCCAAACATTCGGTGTATGTGAAATGCTTCTCCTTAAATACAGAATGCACTGCTCGGCTGAATGCTGATGCGTTTTAAAGTGGCTTGTAGTCACGTGACGATTCACGCGGGCACCAGCAAACTCCACCCCCTCCAGGGAACAGAGATCGAGCAGCAAGAGTCCTTGTTGACTCGCAATGCTGCGGTTCACTCAGCAGTCTCCCAAACGTTCGGTGTTTGTGAAATGTTTCTACTTAAATACAGAACGCCCCAATAATAAGTAAATAAAGAAAGAAATATCCCAAACATATCATCAGTAGGGAGGAGCTCCTCACTACTGATGAGGTCCAACCAGACCGAAACACGTGTCTCGGGATGCTGTTGGTACTCTTGTTCAGAGGAGAATTGCCTAGCATTTCGGTGCTGGACTGCCCCAGGGCAGGACAAATAATTATATGTTTGGGATATTTCTTCTCTGTGAAAGATAGTGAGCTAAAGAGTCTGGGTAAGTCTCTCGTAACCAGGACTAATGTCTGGCAGAGAGACTCCCAGGACCCCCCTTGTCAATTTGCATATTCAAGTAACTTTGGGTCTCACCCTAAATTACTAGGGGAACCCTTGCTCACTATTCTTAGAGAGGCACAGCTCCTCCCTACTGATGAGGTCCAACCAGACCGAAACACGTGTCTCGGGATGCTGTTGGTACTCTTGTTCAGAGGAGAATTGCCTAGCATTTCGGTGCTGGACTGCCCCAGGGCAGGACAAATAATTATATGTTTGGGATATTTCTTCTCTGTGAAAGATAGTGAGCTAAAGACTCTGTTTAAGTCTCTCGTAACCAGGACTAATGTCTGGCAGAGAGACTGCCAGGACCCCCCTTGTCAATTAGCACTTCATATCTGACTTCTAACCTCTCCTGCTGTAATTAATTTAATAGTATTTTTATATTGTGCTCCATGCTGGACTCAATCCTCTAAGCACGGTATCAAACCCATGCTGCTTGGCTCTTGTTTCCCAGGCGATTGCCTTGCCCCTTAGCTACGCACTGTAAACATAGGGATTATTGCTACAAAATGTAATAGTATTTAATGTATTAACGCCAGAAGGATGACGGGCTGGTTTAACCCTGCCTATATGTGAACTTGGCAAGTGCAGACTGGCACATGTCAGAGTTGAGCTTTTAACATGCTGAGCTATCCAATTGTGACACAGTATGTTGTTTAATCAATTGTGCAGTTAAAAATAAACATTTATTGTGCTACCTACCCACCGCCCTCTACTGTCCCCCCAGTCCTTTTTTAAAACAAAACATAACAATATTATTATCAGGTTTACTAGCTGTAATAGTAAGTGTCATGCAATAAGAAATGTAACCCCCAGAGCCCATGTGTTACCAAAGGCCGTGATAAGCACGTTTAAGGAGCAACTTCTGGTAAGATAGCTCAGTGGGCTAAGTGTTCAATGCCGTAATCTATGAGTGCTCCTCCGGTCACAGGTTTGAATCCTAGCAAGGTCTACTCAAACTTTAATCCTTCTGCGGTTGACAGATGAGTATTCATTTTCGCTGGAGGGTAACAATTTTATATAATAGTGTTTTATGTGAAGCGCTTTTTGGCAAAAGCACAATTTAAGTAATAGATTGTTTTAAATGTGTAAATGTTAGCATCAATAAATCCAAACATAGGATCAGAATAATGTTATTGTCTAAAATTAGTATTGCTTTAAAAAGTGTTTCTTGCTTCCTTGAGAAACCTGTGAATCTTGTTTTATACTGGCATGCCTGAAGCTGAATGAGGCTGGGCTACTGCCATTTCCTTGGGTATTTGTTGAAACACATCACCAATGGTAAAGATACCATACATCAAAGGCTGCACATATGGTTACCATGCCAGGTTTATGAGGCATTAACTGGCATTAGGTGGCATTACCGGACACTCAAGGATGCACTTAGTATATGAGAGTAGCAACTGGATATAAAAAGCTGTAACTAAAATATTTTGAATGTATGTAGACTCTAAGGCTATACGTTTTCCATGCAGTATTATGGCAGTTTTATGGCAGCACCTGGGAATATAGGACTCACCTTGGCATGTGATTACTAGACCTGACATGCACAGCTATACTTGGTATAAAATGGCATTAATTGGCCATATGAGTCTTTAGTGACATTTGCATGGCTATGCTCCTCGCCTATGTTGGTTATACTCACATGACATCATTCATTGCATATCAAGGCTGCAGCCTAGTTGAATTGTGGTTGCTATCTTAATCTTAAAAGTCTTATATCTGCTTTAGCGCAGGTTTGTTATTTCATTCAACTTATATTATTTTTTTAACACCTGTCAGTTGCTTCAGGTGATCTCATAGAGGTTAGATGTCATGTGATGTCATTAAATGTTAGGTCATTGTGGTCAAAGGTCGTATGACATCACATCCTGTGACATCATCTGGTGTGTAATGTCACATTCGCTACCCCTGACATTTTGGTGAACTGCCGTACCTGCTCTACAGGTCATCTCAGAGTAAAATGCCCCTGTTTTCTGGTCCTAACCCAAGCCAGGGAGCATTCATTCCTTTCCTAGGTCAGGGGCAGTCCCCATGGGAACCACCCTTCCCACCTCCCAGACCTGCTTGATAGGGAGGGGTACTGTACCTGTAAATAACATTGCTGTTAAGAGGAGATGGACTATACCCCGAGTTCTTACCTTGCCAATTGGACACAGACACCAGGGTGAATTTTATAGGGATTCCAAAGGGAATCCCTCTTCATTTCTAAAAACACAGAATTTTCCTTAAACATTTGTAATACCCTTCCTAACATCCCCCTGACATGAGTACCATCTAGATGGGGATCTGCTACATCAGCCCACCCTTGCTTGGAGTGGTCTCGCCGACCCGTTGGGTGAGTCTGACACAACATACCATTCCCTAACTATAGGAACAAACTCCATGGGGTGTGAAGCCAGAGGATGACTACTGTAGGTGGCCGCCAAGTCATCCTGCTACCTTACGCGAGAGTGCCTCCCCTCTACTCCCTAATATATACTTAATATCCTACACCAACATAACAGTCCTACTAGCATTCCCTCTACATAATCCCCCATTCTGCTTTTCCCTCACTTAATCTTTTCCCTACTTAACATGCATTGCATACATAAATATATATGTATACAATGATATACAACATATAAAACATATCATACATTATATCACACGGGGAGTGACTGCTGCAGTCAGCCACCCACTTACAGTACTTTCTATGGCTGTCTCTGGTGGCTGTAGCGATGGGGCTGACTAGGCCTGTCCCCTGGTGTCTTTGGGGCCTGGCTCAACTTCTGTTCTTTCTTATGTGTGGGTGGCCCCTCTTCATGATGGAGCCACCCTGAAGACTTAAGATGGCTTCAGGTGCGGTGGTAACTGCAGGCAGACACCCAAGGGCCACCTGAAGAGATTAAAGACAGCACAGGACACAGTGATTGTGGGTGGCCCAACCCGTGGGGATGACACCATGAATCATTTCCACATCGCACACTTCACCCGGGCTGTCCTGCGCAGCAGCTTGGCACACGCTGCCTGGTCCCTTTACTCATCTGGGTCCCACAAGTCTTGTCCTTGGGCGGCTGACTAACACCATTGCCCTGTGGGCAGCCGGGCTGCCCCTGACATGCAGCCCAGCGCCCCGGATATCTTGTTGGAGGGGATCCAACATGTGCACGGCCAGGCGCCTTCCTGTTTTTGTCCCCTGGGGGCCGCTCAAGGCATTGGCCGCCAAGACAGTTATTTTCTTTTCATTTTCTCCCCCTCCCTGTTTCATTTTTCTTCTCCCCTTCTCCTGTGAATCCTTCTTTCTTTCTCTTTTTTTTCTAACTGTCTTTTACAAATGTCAATTCATTCAAATCCACTTTGGATTCTTTTTTCCCCAGACCAGCCTATTCTTGGGCAGGGGAGTTCTGTTTCTTAGTTAATTTATTTTCTTTTTATCTACATTCCATCCAGCCCTGTGGTAGGCTGAATGGACTTTCCCAAAATAACTGCACACAGACAAAAACATAAACTAAAGTACTTTTATTAACCCTGGTATCTGCTTCATCATTTCTATGGTTTGGCCCAAAATGGACAAGCATGTAGCTCCTACCAGAAGCCTTGCTAGAGGGAGGCTGAGGGGGCTATAGCTCCACGTGTTTTGATTGCAGCCCCAGATATAATTTCACGGGTTACAACTAAAAGGCAAGCTAGCCCCGAGTCCCAAGAAGTCCTGACATTATTTTAGCCCCAGATCTTTTACAAACCTAGCAACACTCCTGGCTCCTACTAACTGGCCCGTTATGGGCAATGGACTAACAAAGTGCCTGCAGTACATCCAATAAATTAATTGTTAAACCTTAATCATTAAAAACCTACTAAAGTTGTACTCTGTCAACAATGTTGAAGGCAGATCTAAATCAACAAAAACTATATACAGTGATTATTTTTTTTTAACTTTGACTGATTTAAAAATGAATGCAACAAGAATAAATGCCTGTTCAATTGTACCCCTCCCCTCCCGGAAACCTCCCTGACAATCAGATATAATAGGAGGATGGTGCTATTTTGGTCCAATCTTCCAAGCAGTCCAAAAGGACCCTCTCAAATATTTTTGAAGTAATGTTGATTAAAGGAAATTGGGTGCTAGCCTGTTGGAGAAGGCCTATTGTTGGCCAGTGCTGCCCCTACCCTGCAGGTCATAGAGTGCCTTACAACGTTCAAAGATTTGAAGGGAGGAGGTGAAAATGACATTAAAACGTATTTAGAACAGTATAGGAAAATTATGATACACAGGGGAGGACAGGGGAGGTGGTGGGCTGAATTAAGTTTGGTGAAAGAGGTATGTTTGGAGGATCTGGTGTACTTATGGAGTAGTAGGGTGCAACAGCCTCTGTGTGAATGCTTGTTGTTGTGTGCATGTTATCTTTTAGAGTGGAATGCATTAGATATTTTGTTTGGCTTCTCTGGTGTTTGTTTGGGTGATGGGCTTCAGTTTGTTGTGAAAGTAGGATGAGTTTTGAGGTGAAGGGTTTTGTATATGATACAGAGGCCTTTGCAAGCAACTTGCTGGGATGCTAGGAGCAAGGCCCGGTTTTTCAGCAGGGGAACCTTTCTGTGTATACTCCTGCCAGGACCCTTCACTCTGCAAAACTCGGTCCACTGGTGGTTCCCTGATTTAGGAAGACCACTTTTGGTGGCAAGGCCTTCTCTTTAGCTGCTCCTCGTTTGCAGATTTCACTTCCTCCTGCCCTGAGGTTAACTGGGGATTTTCTTAATTTAGGAAACCGCTCAAAACCTTCTTATTGCTCAAATGATCTTCTTTAGCTTTTCTGCGCCTACTGTTGAAGGTTTTTTCCCGTTTAGCATCAACATACCCCTGGGGGATAGTGTGCATTAGAAATTACTATACCATAACATAACATAGTGAAGCTTGGGAAAGAGCTGGGGGATGTGTGAGTTGTTGAGTATGTGAAGGATGAGTCTTGCCACTGAGTTCTGAATGTTTCGCTGGGAAGGTGCTGTCGGGGCGTTCAGTGAGGAACGTGTTTCAGTAGTTTAGCTTGGAGAGACCTAGGGCTTGGAATGAGGTCTGGAAGTCGTCAGGGTGAAGGATGTGTGTTTTCTTGTATAGGAGGTGTAACTGTAGCTTGCATGCTTTGGTAACAGAAGCTGTGTGGTGTGTGATGCATAGATGTGGGATGATGGTGAAGCCTTTGGACTTGACAGGTGTGGATAGGAATATGTGGGGGTTGTCTTCAGTGAGTTCTGTGATCCCGGGAGTGATGTCATGTGCGTGCAGATTAAGAGGTATTCTCTTTCGGAAGGGTTGAGTTTGAGGACGTGAGTAGCCACCTAGGAGATGATAGCGCTGAGACAGCTTTTAAGGGTGTTGAGTTGTGAGGGGCAGGAAATTTGAACGTTAATTTGTGTGTCATCTGTGTATTAGTGAAAATGGACATTGGGTTTACTAAGGGTCTGTCTGAGGGATTCTACAAGTAGGTTGAAGAGGAGGGGAATAGAGAGGACTTGGATGGAGTGGGGTCGGATTGATAGAGAGTCAGGGAGACAAAGTTTGTCTTGTCAGTAAGGAAGGAAGTGAACCAGTCACGAACAGTACCTGAGAGTTTCATCCTGTGGGATAGGATCTAATGAAACACTATGCAATTAAATCACAGGTAGACCAGTGAGCTGATCGAACTATGTGATGGATACACTAGTTGTACAGTGAGGATAGTCTAGCTACGCAACAGTAGTTCAGCAAATTAACCTAACTCTGCAATGGATTCAGTGATAGCCCAGTGAAATCAGGCTAGCTATGCATCGGATCCGGTTGGCACAATGAAGTTAGTAAAGTTATGTAATGTGGAAATTGGCATACCAGTTCTGCCTTATATATTAGGCAATTTGGAAACTTCTGTGAGAATGAGTGTAACACATACTTGGGGAAATGTTTGTTAGTGGCATGGGAATGCAATTTTATACACAGGGACAACATGAAAATGACATCTTAATTTAAATTTCCTTAAAAATGGGTTGGAGCCCTTCAATAGGAGATCCTTTAAATAAATACCCAGAATAAATTTATCTGAATTCATTACCTTATTCCAGAGAGATAGACTTCACTTGACATATTGTACCCACTAAGAGATCAGTCCCAACTCTGATCTAATAACACTAATTGGGACTGGTCTTGGTATCCCAGTGTTTGTTTTTAAATTCTGCCGTCCGATATATCCCAAAACCTCCTGTTTATAAAAACCCCAATTCTCTTCCATGAAGGACTGTCACCGACACCTTTAGTCTGTAAAATTCAATTAGGGGTTTCAGTGAATACACACAGAAATTGCTTCTTACTGCCTTCATCAAGAAAAGGCAGGAAAGGGTCTTATCCTCCATTCTAAGTTTATATTTCTCCAGCTGACTTTTTTGATGATATCACAAACCCTAAATAACACAGTTACTCAACTTGTTATTATTGCATTATTCAGCTTCCAAACAAGAGATTCATATTTTTAATGATTACTACAAGTCATAGTGTAAGATTTAGTTGGATTAATGACTAGTTGATTTGCATTCAGATAGCTCTCTATCCCACATAGCCTTCTCTGCAATCTAGCCGGTGTGTAGTCCAGTAAGATAGGGCCATCTGCATAAGCTATTCAGCTAACCGTCAAATTGGACCACCTGTGTGAGTAATCCTGCCAGTCCTATGCCCTCATACCATAGATACGCCAAGTATAATTTGAACAGATTTGGCCTGAGAACACACCCTGGCGCACTCCCTTCTCCAAATGGAAACTCCTGGACAAATCGCCAATGGTATTTAATTGAACCTTTGCAGAATTGCCAGCATACAACATCTGGTTCATCTGTAATATGATGATATGATATGATATGGCATTTGTAACGCGCCTATACACAAGTGTTTCAAGGCACGACGAGGCAGGGAGGGGGGAACAAGGGGAAGACAGACAACGATCCTACTAGGCCAGGTGTCATTCAGACCGCGCAAGTGCAGGGGTAGGGGGAAGGGAAAAAGTGCAAGGGGAAGGGGGAGGGGGGGGAGTGCAGTACAAATAAGTAGAATAGAAATAAAATAATAAATAAATAGGGCCAGCTGGTGGCAAGTGCAAGGTAAGTGCAGACAAGTGCTGGGGGGGGGGCTGTAGGGATACAGAGACAGTCCCGCAGTGCAGGGGTTGCCAGGGAGGCAGTGCAAGTGAAGAGTGACTGGGCCCAGGACCGAGGTCGGTGAGAGTGGCCCAGTTGCAGAATCAGTGCAGTTTAGGTGAAGAATTTAGCAGGGGAGAGGGAGAGAGAAAGCAGAAGTGAAGAGGAAGGTTTTGAGGTGCTTCCGGAACCGGAGATGATTCTCCTCAAGTTTCAGGGAGGCAGGAAGGCTGTTCGAGAGGGAGGCCCCTGCCGCGGAGAGAGATCTACCCCCAGCTCGTTGCTTCGAGAAGCGGCTGACCCTGAGGGAGTTGGAGACGGATGAGCGTAGGGATCGGGAAGGAAGATATTTAGGAAGAGAGAGTTAAAGGTATTTAGGCCCCAGGCCTCAGAAGGCCTTGTGGACAATGCAGAGGGTTTTGAACTTAATCCTCGCAGCCACTGGGAGCCAGTGTAGAGATTTCAGTCCTGGAGAGATACGGTCCCTGGGCTTGAGGCCAAGGACAAGTCTTGCAGTTCTGTTCTGGATGAGTTGCAGAGGGCGGAGAGTGGAGGCAGGCAGATTAAGATAGAGGCTGTTACAGTAGTCCAGCTTCGAGAGAACCAGGGCTCGGGAGACAGTGAGCTTCTGGGGGAAGGAGAGGAAGGGAAGAATACCTCTGAGGAGGTGCAGCTGGTAATGTGACTTCTTAGAGACGTCATATATATGAGGAGAGAAGGAGAGTGTGGAGTCGAAGATGACCCCAAGGTTTTTTGCCTTGCAGGTAGGAGCAGGGAGAGGGCCAAGAGAGGCCGGCCAGAGAGCTGCAGGGAAGGAGGGAGTGGGTGTGCCGATGAGTAGGATCTCAGTCTTACTAGCATTAAGGCAGAGGTCATTGGCAGCACACCATTCCTGGATAGCAGACAGACAGTCAGAGATGAGGGAGGGAGAGGAGGAGGCCGAGGGTAGCCTGAAAATGAGCTGGGTATCGTCCGCATAGCACTGAAAGTTGGGGCAGAGGGCGGCGATGCGGTGGGCAAGGAGTGCCAGATACTGGTTGAACAGCCAGGGAGAGAGATTAGATCCCTGGGGAACGCCACAGGTGGAGAAAAAGATGTCAGAGAGGAAGTACCCAAGTTGGACCTGGGAGGGTTGATTGGAAAGGAAAGAGGTCAGCCACGCCAGAGCCTGACCAGTGATACCCAGGTTATCACGGAGACGGTTGAGCAGGATGGCATGGTTGACAGTGTCAAAGGCAGAAGAGAGATCGAGCAGAATGAGAACACACGGAGTGTTGGAGTCGAGGTTCAAGAGCAGGTCCTCACGGATATTCAGGAGAGCAGTGTCCGTGCTTCTGGCCGCTCTGAAGCCAGATTGATGGTCATGGAGACTATCAACAGCTTCAGCATGGAGGTTAAGCTGGGAGATGGCCAGTTTCTCCAGGAGCTTGCCCAGGAAGGGAGTGATGGAGATTGGGCGATAGTAAGCCGGACAGGAGGGGTCGGCAGAGGGATTTTTAAGGAGAGGGTGCACAAGGGAGTGCTTGAGGGGGGATGGGAAGATTCCAGAGGCGAAGGAGTGGTTGCAAAAGTCAGCCAGGGCAGGAGCCAGGGAGCCGATGTGGTCCTTGATAGTTTTGGAGGAACAGGGGTGAATCTGTTTAGACGAGACTTTCATAGATCGGACTTGTCTGGAAACCTCGTCAGCAGAAAAAAGGGGAAAGGCAGAGAAGGAGGGAGGAGGGGTGGCTGCAGAAGGGCCAGAGGAAGAGCAGGGAAGAGAGGGGGGGAGGTGATAGGAGGAGAGTGAGGACAGGATGTCCTGAGTTTTAGAGATGAAGTGGGAGGCCAGTGCAGTGCAGAGGGCCTGGGAGGGGACAGGAGAGGTAGAGACTGCAACAGGGTTGGCAAGCTCCTTGCAGATTTTAAAGAGTTCAGCCGAGTTGTTAGATGCCGCAGAGATGCGGGCTTGGATAAGGGCTCTCTTGTTGGTGAGAACAGAGAGACGGTATTGCCTTTGGAGCAGGCGGCAGGCCAGTTTGTCAGAGGATGAACATGAAGCACGCCATTTCCTCTCTGCCACCCTGCACTTGCGTTTTAGGGTGACGAGATCCGAATCATACCAGGAGTTACATTTGGCTTTGGGCTTCAGGCGGATTTTCATGACAGGGGCAAGGATATCAAGAGTATCAGATATAGCAGAGTGGAGCAAGGAGAGGGCTGTGTCAGGGTGGGAGTCAGCCGAAGGGGGAGGGGGGGCGAGAAGGTGGCAGCGAAAGCCGCAACTGACACGCGCTTCATGGGTCGGATGACCGAGAAGGTGGGTGGCAATGATGAGGGTGGCTTTGCCTGTGGGGTAGGGAGGGTCAGGTGGGAGGATAGGAGAAAGTGATCACTCCAGGAGAGAGGAGTGGAGAGAGGGACAGAGAGGGGAAGGTCAGAAGAGATCAGAGCATCAAGAGTGTGCCCTGCAGAATGAGTATGCCCAGACGGGAGAATAGAGAGTGAGAGAGAGTCGCAGAGGTCACGAAAGAGTCCAGTGGGGGGACAGGAGGCATCTAGGTGGATGTTGAAGTCCCCAAGAAAGAGGAGTTGAGTGGTAGAGGACAGGAGTGAGGAGGAGAGGTCAGCCCACTCAGAGAGGAAGGAGGAAATTTGACCAGGTGGCCGATAGATAGTAGCCACGGTAAGGGAATGGCTAGGAGAGAGAGAGAGTCGGCAGACAAGACATTCAAAAGAGGAGTAGGTCTGCATGGGAGTGACAGTGGCAGGAATCCACTCAGGGAAGATAAGGGCAACACCCCCCCTGCACGGTTGGGCCTGGGCACAGAGAGGATCTTGTAACCTTCAGGTAGGAGTGTGTCAAAGCTCGTGACAGAGCTGGCTGTGAACCATGTCTCAGTGAGACAGAGGACGTCAAGGTCCAGTTCCTCAAGAAGGCGACAGATATCGGAGGAATGCTTGATGGCAGAGCCAGAGTTAAGAGTGGCAAAGTGGAGAAGGTTGCCATCCTTGAAGGACTTCCGGGGAGGGGTACAGATCAGAGGTACGCCCTGCGGAGGTGTAGAAGAAGGAGGTGAAGAGGGAGAGCGAGAGGGGGCAGGGAGGGAGGGTAGAGGCAAAGTAGCCTAAGACAGGGGGGGACAGCAGGGGAGGAAAGGAAGTTGATGAGGCGAGGGAAGCGTCTATCAAAGAGGTGAAGGTTGGCCTGAGGGCCTTGGACCAAGACGGTCCCATTAGCGTAGACATTAATGATGGCCTTAGAGGAGCGGAAGGGGGCCAAGAGGACATCCCAACGGGTGCCACCATTAATGGGAGAAGAGGAAAAAGGAGAGAGCACAGAGACCATATGAAGGGTCCATAGGTCAGGTGAAGGCACGAAAAAGAGGATGTCAGTGAGAGTTTCCTTAGAGCAGGCACTAGTGTAGGTGTCAGCGATAGGGAGGCCTGGGTTGGAGACCAGGATGTCCTTTTTAAACTTTTTCCTACCAGATTTAAGCCCAGGTCAATCCCCCAACAGGCTAATTTCTTCCATAATGATATTATGTTAACATGATCAAACGCCACCGATAAGACAATTGCACCAACATATAATGAACGACCGAAAATACCACCAATACTGGAAATACAGGCAGATAGGGCAAGACCACACAATAGGGTTACCATCCCCTTTCTAAAACCTGTTTGTAGTGGGTTGAACCTTTGTTGCAATCAATGGTAGCACACTGAAATCAGACTAGCCATGCAACGGATTAAGTTGGCACAATGAAGTTAGTAAAGATATGTAATATGGAAACTGGCATAGCAGTTCTGCCTTATATATCAGGCAATTTGGAAACTTCTGTGAAAATGGGTGTTATACATTCCTGGGGAAATGTTGGTTAGTGGCATTGAAATGCAATTGTATAAACAGGAACAACATGAAATCAACATGACAATAGTACTGTGCATACCAGCATGATGAAATTAGTAATGCATGCTTCATACACATGATGGTAATGTGCATGCTGCATGGCAATGGTGCACTGCATATTTGGCAGTGTGGAAGAGTGTTATGGACATTTGCTTTACATATCCAGGTGAACTCTTGATTCTGGTTAGGTACTGTATGGCAATGGTGCACTGCGTGTTCGGCAGTGTGGAAGAGAGTTATTGACACTTGCTTTACATATCCAGGTGAACACTTGATTCTGGCTAGGTACTGCATGGCAATGGTGCACTACGTGTTCGGCAGTGTGGAAGAGAGTTATGGACACCTGCTTTGCATATACAGGCGAACTCTTGATTCTGGCTAGGTACTGCATGGCAATGGTGTGCTGCGTGTTCGGCAGTGTGGAAGAGAGTTATGTTAAATGTTCAATGTTAAAGGTATTTGGATCGCGCACTATCACCAACAGAGTTGGTCCCCAGGCGCTCTGGACACTTGCTTTACATATCCAGGTGAACTCTTGATTCTGGCTAGGTACTGGATGGCAAAGGTGCACTACTTGTTCGGCAGTGTGGAAGAGAGTTATGGACACTTGCTTTACATATCCAAGCAACCTCTTGATACAATTAGGATATAACTTGTGTTCACAATATCGGTGTAATATGTTCAAACAATTTAGGCAGACAATACATTTATGATTTCTTAATGATAAACATCAAGACAACTTTCTTTGACTTCTTAATTTGTAGTTTTATTTTTCAAGATTAGCCCAACGCAATTCGAGAAAAACGTCTCTTCTTCAGGGGCATATTCAATATTTCAATCAAATCTAAGAAAGAATTCCAGAAAACATAAAGTTACTATTTGCGTTGGACATAAAGTTATTAGTTCTGTAAGAAATTTCAAACGATATTCATATTTTGAAAAGAAACGGTGGCCCTCATACAGGTTTTACATATTCTTAATCATCTCTCCGTATATGCTTTTCTTATTCTATAATATTTTGTCATTATCACACCTCTTCTGGTATATACAATCATCTTCAATTTGTGAATGAGTATTTTATAAATAATGATTATATATATCCGGGGACTACTCTCTACAGAATGAACATAGTGAAGAGCCCGAATATGATAAATTGGACATGGTGAGTGTCCCAGATAGAATCCTCAGGGGATGTTAATTAATTTGGCCAATGATGTCTGTAGTGGATAGTAGCTACATGTTGAAGACATTCTAAATGGATGTCGGGAAACCATATATGGAAGGATAGTGAATATAATTTTTTATACAGTGATGGGCGTACAATCTGAGGCCAATGTAAGACAGATAGATTGTCTGTGGGTGTTTTATATAGATACAGAGTGGATGTAATAACATCTGAACCCGTGTGCTGGTACTGTATTTAAATTAAATTAAACATTTTAACATTAACATTTGCTAAAACTCCCATTCTTTACTCTAGAATCAGTCCGTCATGACAACGCGAGGTGTTCTGTCTCCTGGTGGAGACTTACATTCTACAAAGTACTCGTCTTCAAGGTTCAAACGTTACATCAATAAGGAGGCAATACCTCTGGTAATCTGTCTCTCCTCGGGAGATTTACAATCTTCGTCATGCCTATGATCCTGGTTTTCTGTCTCTCTAGAGGAGAATTACAATCTTGGTCAAACCTGTAATTCTGGTTGAGTATGGACAGGAAGTAATACGGTTTTTGGTTACATTAGGGTCAATGGCGTTCACTGGAGTGACATGGGGTTATAAGCTTAGTTTGGCTAAATGTGTTTACAGAAATGGCCCCAGGTAAAAGTCTTCATTCAGGCCCAGCGGGGACATTGAGTCTAATTTGTGTATCCAGTCTAGCTCCCTTTGTGCCAGTCTTGTGGCCAAGTCTCCTTCTCTGGGGGATGCTCGGACCACCTCGAGTATTACCACCCGTAGTTGGACTGTGGTGTGGCCATTTTTTTAAAGTGTCTGGCTACCGGGGATTTGATATTCCCCGTTCTTATATTAGACTTGTGCTCGGTCCATCTCTCTCATGCTTTTCTTATGGTTTTCCCCACATAGAACCTGTCGCATGGGCATTTAAATGCATAGACCACATTTTTACTTTCGCAGGTAGCGAAGTCTCTCAGCAGTATTTTCTTGCCATTGTTGGGGTGACTGATGTGGTCGCCCTTAATGAGGCTTGAATAGTGGTGACAATTGAGACAGGCGAAAGTTCCCTTTTTCTGTTCAAGAATCATGTATGTACATGTGACACTATGGTCGGTTAGTGGGGTAATTCATTGAATTTCGCGCACAAGTGGCGCACGCGGCTGGCGCACAGTGTGCGCGTGTGAATGTCTGTGCCAGCCGCGTGCGCTAAAATCGATTTCTGCACACAGCGTATTCATGGATTTTAGCCTCCAAAACCAGCTGTGGCGCAGAGTGGCGCAGCGACCCTGCAGCAGCGCCAGTTACGCCCCCAAGAACGCCCTCGCGCAAGGAAAAGCCATCAAAATCCCAATCCAGCGCAAAGGGCTGCGCTAACCCTGGACCAGTTTACAGGGCTGCCAAACAGCAAACGGCAAGCGGGGAACGTGTATTACTGGGGTTCGTGTGAAGTTTCACACGCGAAAGGGCCTGTGCAAGTGGGGTACATGTATAACTCGGGTTCGCGTGAAGTTTCACACGCGATTTCAGCAGGGTACATGTATTTCGGTGGTGCGCAGGAAGTTTCACACATGAAAGGGCCTGTGCGAATGGGGTATGTGTATAACTGGGGTTCGTGGGAAGTTTCACACACGATTGGAGAAGGCTACGTGTATTATGGGGCTTCGCGGGAAGTTTCACACGCGAAAGGGCCTGTGCGAATGGGGTACATGTATTCTTGGGGTTCGTGTGAAGTTTTACACGCGAAAGGGCCCTGTGCGAGTGGGGTATGTGTATTCCTGGGGTTCGCGTGAAGTTTTACACATGAAAGGGCCCTGTGCGAGTGGGGTACGTGTATTCCTGGGGTTCGCGTGAAGTTTTACACGCGAAAGGGCAACGCCCGTGCGCGATACGTCACAGACGCGCTTTCGCACTAAGGGCCTTTGGTCCAATGATATTGTGTATGTGTGCTGACCTGCTTACGTGCTAAGAGCCTTTCCTCGAATTACACGCTGACGTGCAATCTTTTCACATGCCAAATCACTCTGTATCAAGCTGGCCATGCATACACACACGGAAGACCACGCTCCTGACCTGAAGGCCATTTTCCTGCCCCCCAGAGCCCTGAGCACGCTCCCACCTGCCATCTGCTGCTGCCTGACTGTCTGCTGCCCACGTGCCCTGCTATTTGGTGCCTGCACATCAGCCATCTTCAGGGGTCCAGTTGCTGTGTCCACCCCTGCTGGAACAGAAGACTCCCGACTGGGATCCCATTGCTCCACAGCCCAGCCCCAGCACCCAGTTGCCCACCCACTTCTGCCTCTGGGGTTGCCATGTCGGGCACATCTCCATCTGGCACCACTGGCAACCCCCAGCCAGAGAGGCAGAGGGCCACCAGCTTCACTGCCACCGAAGTTGGTGCCCTGGTGGAACATGTCCTGGGGCATTATGATGCCCTCTTCGGAACATCACGCGCCAACAAGGAAGGACGGGAGAGGATCTGGGACGACGTAGTGGTGGCCATCAACGCGGAGGGGGTGGCAACCCGCGACATCAAGCACGTCAAGAAGCGCTGGGAGGACTTCAGGTCCAGGACCCTCCACAAGGCCCGGCGCCTCGTGGAGGGGGGCTGTGCACGCATGAGTAACATCCAGATGAGGGTCCTGGAACGCGTAGGCCCAGCGCTCCACGGCCAGATCCTTCAGAGGCAGACCCGTCTGGAGTTGAGCGGTAAGTGGCCAAGCATTGCTGTGTGACACAGGGCATGTTGCAGTGTGCTGGTAGTCTGATGCTTGCCTGTATGTGTGACATAGGCCATGTATGGATGTGTGTGTGCTGGGACACCATGATCATGCATGTGAGACCAGTTATGTGTGGACCACATGGTTGGCGCATGTGTTTTAATGCAACATGGGGAGCTCTATGCGGAATGCACACATGAAAGCATGGCTGTCTCTGTTCCTGGACATGGAGGGAGGGTGAGGAATTGGTGCTGATGTCATGTACATGTATGGTGCACATGTGTGTGTGTGTGTGCCTGAGAAGTGTGTGTGTGACTTTGAAACGCCATGGATGCATGTGAATTTGAAGGCAACATCTTGGTTTACAGGGGCCCTTCTACATGGATGTTGATGTTGATTGCAGGCGCCAGGACTGTTTCTATATGTGTGTTATGTGCATTCACCCATGTGTTGTGGAATGACAGGATGGAAGTGACATTTGACAGTGCCACTCATGTGTTATTGCTTCCTGTCTAGGGTATTTTGTACTGTACCCTGATGCTTGTGTTCTATGTCTCCCTCTACGCAGCGTCAAGTGAAGAAGAGGGCGGAGACGGTGCTGTGGAGCCAAGAGGCGGGGATGCCTCCACTGGGCGGCGACGCAAGGCCCAGCCACCCTCCCAGGAATTACCATCATCCGGGAGCGAGGGGGCTGGTTCTGCGTCTGCCACAACGGCTGTGGCAGAAGGGCCGGGTGAGCCCCCACAGGGGCTTCCAATGGCGGAAGACAGTGTGGAGACATCCAGGTTGGTGGTCTCCAAAGAGGAGGAGCCCGCTACTAAGCCGCACATGGGGCCTGGTGGGGGTAGTACCACTGGTGCAAGTGGTGCAGTCCAGGGCCAGGGTCAGGAGGCAGCACAGGTCACCACGGAGGGGCCTGTGCATGTCGCTGTCCCTGACCCTGTGACTGCAACACCATGCACCAGCAGGGAGGCCCCGTCCCAGGCCCGTCCGCAGGTAGGGGAGAGTGCCATGTCATCTGCCTCTCCACTACCTGTGGAAGAGGGGTCCCACGAACGTATGGGTTCCGTCCTGGTTGGTGGGTTCCTACATGTCTCGCGCACTCTGGCGGACCTCTCCTCCTCTGTGGAGACTATGCGCCAGTCGTTCTCCATACCGTCTTCCGGCCCAGATTCCACCAGGGCCCCCTGTGGACCTGGCCCGACCAACACAGCCAGCTTGGTGGAGCTCACATGCCTGCCACAGTCGGGAGTCGGCGGCCCAGCAGGAGTGGACACCACAACTGGAGACCAGCTGATGGAGGATGTGCAGGCACCATCAGACACGGCACATGAACAGCAGCAGCAGGAGCAGGCTCTAGGTGGGAGCAATGATGGCTCGGGGCCATCAACATCGGAGGGGCAGGCATCGGCCAGAGGGCAGGAGGACCCAGGAATGGGAGTGTCTTCCGTGTGGCACTGGTTGGGCCAGCAGATAGGTGCGGAGCGGCGGCGGGTGGAAGAGGCGAGGCTCACCATGGTCAGGGCGGAGTTCTCCATGCGTCGGGCTTTGAGGCGGGCAGAGTGCCTCGAGGCAACTCGCAGGGATTTGGAACAGGCCATGAGTGCCTCCCTGCAAGACCTCGGGGCCAGGACAGAGGCCCGCCTCCAGCAAATAGACATGGAGTTCGATGATGCCCTGGCCCGGGACACCACAGAGTGAGATGCTGGACTTGCCCGCCGCCATTGTATATAGATAGATAGTGTTAGGTTTCCTTTCGTTTTTTCTTTATTTTGGTGGCGCTTGGACAATGCACCACGTGTTTGTATATAGTTTTTTATTAGGTAGTATTTTTGATAGGTTTCATTTCATCAGTTGGGCTCATGAACCCTGGATTGTTCATCTGTACATAGTTCACCATTGGATTGTTCTCTTTTGTTTTATTTTCACCATGGAGCAATGGTTTTCATTTTCTTTTTTCCCTTGGATTTGCTTTGTTGGACTGTGACTTTGGACACCATTTCTTTTGGATTTCTTTGGATTATGATTTCTTGTTTTTTATTCTTTTACGGACATGCAGCTTTTCTTTCATTATTCCCATTGTTGTGTGTTGGATTTAGATTACATTCATGTTGTGTTCAATACATTTTTTCTTCATACTTTGATGTGTGGTATTATCTCATTGGTTTCATGCATGTAATGATCTGGGTTTTCACATTCACTTGCACCCATTGTGTGTGTGTGACGGACATGTGTTCATTTACATACTTGCCATTGGGGTTGCATCATGTAATTGCCTTTTCTATGTGGGTGGATGCAATACTTGGTTGGGTCTTTGGGCTGGGGAGGCTGGCCATAAGGGCCACGATTGAGGATCGTCATGACCTGGGGGAAGGGGGACATGAGTGGGACATGAGTGGGGGCCTGCTGGCAGGTGCCCTGCACTGCTGGGGGGTGGGGGTGCAAGGGGACATGAGTGGGGGCCTGCTGGCAGGTGCCCTGCACTGCTGGGGGGTGGGGGTGCAGGGGGACATGAGTGGGGGCCTGCTGGCAAGTGCCCTGCACTGCTGGGGGGTATGGGTTCAGGGGGTCATGAGTGGGACATGAGTGGGGGCCTTCTGGCAGGTGCCCTGCACTGCTGGGGGGTAAAGTGCAAGGGGACATGAGTGGGGGCCTGCTGGCAGGTGAACTGCACTGCTGGGTGTTTGGGGGTGCAGGGGGACATGAGTGGGGGCCTGCTGGCAGGTGCCCTGCACTGCTGGGGGGTGGGGGTGCAGGGGACATGAGTGGGACTTGAGTGGGGGCATGCTGTCAGGTGCCCTGCACTGCTGGGGGTGGGGGTACAAGGGGACATGAGTGGGACGTGAGTGGGGGCCTGTTGGCAGGGCCCTGCACTGCTGGGGGGTTTGGGTGCAAGGGGCCATGAGTGGGACATGAGTGGGGGCCTGTTGGCAAGTGCCCTGCACTGCTGGGGGGTGGGGGTGCAAGGGGACATGAGTGAGACATGAGTGGGGGCCTGCTGGCAGGTGCCCTGCACTGCTGGGGGGTGGGGGTGCAAAGGGACATGAGTTGGGGCCTGCTGGCTGGTGCCCTGCACTGCTGGGGGATGGGGGTGCAAGGGGACATGAGTGAGACATGAGTGGGGGCCTGCTGGCAGGTGCCCTGCAGTGCTGGGGGGTGGGGGTGCAGGGGGTCATGAGTGGGACATGAGTGGGGGCCTGCTGGCAGGTGCCCTGCACTGCTGGGGGGTGGGGGTACAAGGGGACATGAGTGGTACATGAGTGGGGGCCTGCTGGCAGGTGCCCTGCACTGCTGGGCGGTGGGGGTGCAAGGGGACATGAGTGGAGGCCTGCTGGCAGGTGCCCTGCACTGCTGGGGGGTGGGGGTGCAGGGGAACATGAGTGGGGGCCTGCTGGCAGGTACCCTGCACTGCTGGGGGCGTGGGGGTGCAAGGGGACATGAGTGGGACATGAGTTGGGGCCTGCTGGCAGGTGCCCTGCACTGCTGGGGGGTGGGGGTGCAGGGGGACATGAGTGGGACATGAGTGGGGGCCTGCTGGCAGGTGCCATGCACTGCTGGGGGGTGGGGGTGCAAGGGGACATGAGTGGGACATGAGTGGGGGCCTGCTGGCAGATGCCCTGCACTGCTGGGGGGTGGGGTGCAGGTGGTCATGCGTTGGTGATCAGAAGTGCAAGCTGACATGTGGCTTGGCTGGGGGGCATGCCCATGGTGGATGGGCTGCCTGCGGGACATGACCAGGGGTGCAGTGTAGTCCCCTGTGGTGTGGGCTGCCTGCAGGGGCCGTGGAGGGTGTAGAGGGAACACCTGGGAGGACCCACACTGCCAATTCACGTGTAGGACTCCCCTGCACCCCCGAAATACACGTACACTGCTGAAATTGCGTGTGAGACTTCCCGCGAACCCCATGAATACACGTACCCCACTCGCACAGGCCCTTTCGCGTGTGAAACTTCCTGCGCACCCCCAAAATACATGTACCCAGCTGAAATTGCATGTGAGACTTCCCGCGAATCCCAGGAATACACGTACCCCACTCGCACAGGCCCTTTCGCATGTAAAACTTCCTGCGCAGCCCCGAAATACACGTACCCTGCTGAAATCGCGTGTGAGACTTCCCGCGAACCCCAGGAATACACGTACCCCACTTGCACAGGCCCTTTCACGTGTGAAACTTCCTGTGCACCCCCGAAATACACGTACCCTGCTGAAATCGCATGTGAGACTTCCCACGAACCCCCGGAATACACGTACCCCACTCGCACAGGCCCTTTCGCCTGTGAAACTTCCTGCGCACCCCCGAAATACACGTACCCTGCTGAAATCGCATGTGAGACTTCCCGCGAACCACAGTTATACACGTACCCCACTCGCACAGGCCCTTTCGCATGTGAAACTTCCTGTGCACCCCCGAAATACACGTACCCTGCTGAAATCGCGTGTGAGACTTCCGGCGAACCCCAGGAATACACGTACCCCGCTCGCACAGGGCCCTTTCGCGTGTGAAACTTCACGCGAACCCCAGGAATATTGGCCCTGTGCGAGTGGGGTATGTGTATTCCTCGGGTTTGCGTGAAGTTTTACACGCGAAAGGGCCCTGTGCGAGCGGGGTACGTGTATAACTGCGGTTCGCGGGAAGTCTCACACGCAATTTCAGCAGGGTACGTGTATTATGAGGTTCACGGGAAGTTTCACACGCGAAAGGGCCCTGTGCGAGCGGGGTACGTGTATAACTGGGGTTCGCAGGAAGTCTCACACGTGATTGGAGCCGGGTACGTGTATTCCTGGGGTGCGCGGGAAGTTTCACACGCGAAAGGGCCTGTGCGAGTGGGGTACGTGTATTCCTGGGGTTCATGGGAAGTCTCACAAGCGATTTCAGCAGGGTGCGTGTATTTCGGGGGTGCTGGGGAGTCCTACACGTGAATTGGCAGTGTGGGTCCTCCCAAGTGTTCCCTCTACACCCTCCACGGCCCCTGCAGGCAGCCCACACCACAGGGGACTACCGTGCACCCCTGGTCATTTCCCGCAGGTGGCCCATCCACCATGGGCATGCCCCCCAGCCAAGCCACATGTCACCTTGCACTACTGATCACCAACTCATGTCCCCTTGCACCCCCACCCCCCAGCACTGAGGGGCACCTGCCAGCAGGCCCCCACTCATGTCCCACTCATGTCCCCCTGCACCCTCACCCCCCAGCACTGTGGGGCACCTGCCAGCAGGCCCCCAC
Source organism: Ambystoma mexicanum (assembly GCF_040938575.1). NCBI lineage: Eukaryota > Metazoa > Chordata > Amphibia > Caudata > Ambystomatidae > Ambystoma > Ambystoma mexicanum. The sequence continues at coordinate 1,123,104,952 of NC_090931.1, forward strand.
TCATGTCCCACTCATGTCCCCCTGCACCCCCACCCCCAGCAATGAGGGGCACCTGCCAGCAGGCCCCCACTCATGTCCCCCTGCACCCTCACCCCCCAGCACTGAGGGGCACCTGCCAGCAGGCCCCCACTCATGTCCCACTCATGTCACCCTGCACCCCCACCCCCCAGCAGTGAAATGCCGATCTCATGACACAAACCAAAAGTCAACTGTGTACATCAACACATGTCCGTCACACACATACACTGGTTGGCATTGCTTGTGTAAACCCACATTTTCACATGCATCAACCCAATGAGCGAATCCCACACATGGAACTAAAAAATGAAAATGTATTATGTACATGAAATCAAAAATGAAATGAATGCATACCAAAATGTGAAACATGAAATGAAAAGCATGTGAAAAAGATGATTGAATGAAAATGATAACCAATCCAAATAAAATTGAAAGAAAAACAGTCCAAAGTCACCCTCCAACAACGCAAATCCAAAGGAAATGTAAAAAAAAATCTCCATTGCTTCATGTTCATAAGAAAAAGAAAGAGAAATCAATCCATAGTCCAACTATTTACAATCCATTGTCCGGAAAAAATAAATCCATTGCTCCATGTCCATAATGAAAAAAAAAAAAGAATGAATACATGATGAAACTATCCATTGTCCAAGGATGTAAAGGGTCCATGATCCCAACCAAACAAATGAAACCTACCTAAAAATATAACTATATACAAATTTGTGTGGCATTGTCCATTGAGCACTAATAAAAGGAAAACGAAAAGGAAACCTAACTCTAAAAACTATTTACAAGGGCAGTGGGCTAGTCCGACGGCTCACTTTTGGATGTCCCGGGCCAGGGCATCATCGAACTCCTGCTCAATGTCCCAGAGGCGGTCCTCTTCCATGGCCCGAGGGTTCGCAGGGACAACAACATGTTCTCCTCCAACTCCCTGTGAATTGCCTCGAGGCACTCGGCCCGCCTCAGGGCCCTCCGCATGGAGTTTGCCGCCCTGACCATCGTGAGCCGTGCCTCTTCTGCCCGCTGCCACTCCGCATCTATAGCATGGCCTAACCGCTGCCACACGGAAGACACTTCCAGTCCTGGGTCCTCCTGCCCTCTGGCCGATGCCTGCCCCTCCGATGTCGAAGGCCCCAAGCCATGATGGCTCCCACCTTGTTGCTGCTGTTGCTGTGCCTCTGCATGTGCCCTGGCTCTTGCTGCCTGCACATCCTCCACCGGCTGGGGTGCAGTTGTTGAGGTGGCCACCCATGCTGGACGTCCGACTCCCGACTGTGGCAGGGATGTGTCCTCCCCCAGCCTGGCCGCAGGGTCAGAGGCAGCTCCACAGGGTACCCAGGTGATACATGGGTGGGAAGATGGCATGGAGGATGACTGGGGCAAAGGGGGTTCAGTTGAGGAGGGGGTCGGAACAAGGTCCAGAAAATGGAGGAATACGGCCCTGGTGAGCTGTCCCAGTAGGTCAACGCGGTCAACGAGCCATTCGAGAAGACGTGCAGTCTCCTCATGAAAAGACTGCAGGTCACCTCGCATGGCCCGTTGACGCAACGCCACCCCACCCAGGACAGGCTCAACCCGGTCCTGGATAGCCACATCCGCAGGGAGAGGAAGGCAAGTTGTTGTAAGCAGATCCCCTCCCTGAAAACGGGTCTGGACGTAGGCATCCCTGCTGGTGCGGGATGATGCAGTCACAGGATCGGGGACAGGATTACACACAGGCACCTCCGTGGTGGCCTGTACTACCTCCTGCCCCTGCACTGCACCACTAGCACCAGTGGAATCCCCACCTCCAGACCCCGTGTCTGCCCCTTGCACGGCCACCTCCTCCATCAAACCCCCCATCAACCTGGATGACTCCATGCCATCTTCCTCTGTCGCACCCTGTGGGGACTCAGTTGCCCCTTCTGCTGCCGAGGAGTCCAACTCCAACCTCTGCCTCTTGGACCTTCCCTCGGCAGCTGCGGCCTGGGACGCGGCACCGGACTCCTCACTCCCCGACAAGATGACAACCTGGGAGGGGAGCCGGGCCTTGCGTCTCCGGCTGGCGGGATGATCCCTGCCGCTGTGCTCCACAGCACCCTCTCCGCCCTCTTCTTCAGTTGACGCTGCAGACAGGGAGAGATAAAACACAGGCATCAGGGCACTGTACAATGGACTGATACACACATGACAGTTGCACATGAGTGGCATTGTTTAACTACAGACACGGCATCACACTCCACGACACACATGTCATTTTACCTCACACACATGAACATTTCAACAGCAATATTGCACCAGGCAGCACCATCCATACACATACAACAGCATGAACGGCCAAAGGTGAGCCTGACATTACATGAAACACGAGGAGTGCACTAGACATGCACACACGCCACCATACTTACATGCATGTCTACATCTCCTCCAACTGTTGCAGTGATGAGATCGCCATACATGTCACATCTGCCATTCATCCTTCTACATATCAGTGTCACGTGCATCCATGTTGCATCACAGTTGCACACTTGTCATATACACATACCTGCACATGTACACAGTACAGATACATTATGAACCACCATCCATGCCACAACCATGTCAATGTACATACACAGAAATTCAAACATGTGTGCTCCCACACCTGCATTTGCCCAGCATGCTTACCAACACATACACCATCAATGTGTCTCACAACTGAGAGGACTCACATATGGCAGCCTCACGCCCATGTTCATACACCTCCCTACATGGCCCTACATAAACACATGTGCAACCTGCACACTACTGGCACACCACGACACGCACAGCGAACTATCAACATGCATGTACACTTACCGCTCGACTCCAGACGTGTCTGCCTCTCAAGGATCTGGACGTAGAGTGCTGGGCATATGCGTTTCAGGACCCTCATTTGATGGTTCGACATCTGGCCCCGGCGCCCCTTGGCATCCGCTGCCTTAGCGAGGTGCCGGGCTTTGTTGAGGGTCCTAGACCTGAAGTCCTCCCAGCGCTTCTTGACATGATGTAAGTCGCGGACTGCCACCCCCTCTGCGTAGATGGCAATCACGATGTCCATCCAGATCCTGGTCCGTCCATTGTCGGCGCGCAAACTTCCAAAGAGGGCATCATAGTGCCCCAGGACTTGCTCCACCAGGACACCAACTTTGGTGGCAGTGAAGCTGGTGGCCCTCTGCCTCTCTGGCTGGGGGTTGCCAATGCTGCCAGATGGTGTTGTGCTAGACATGGCAACCCCAGAGGCAGGAGTGGGTGGGCAACTGGGTTCTGGGGCTGGGCTGTGGAGTGATGGAATCCCAGTCGGTAGTCTTCGGTTCCAGCAGGGGTGGTCACAGCAACTACACCCCTGGCTGACATGCAGGCAGCAAATGGCAGGGCAAGTGGGCAGCAGGCAGTCAGGCAGCAGCAGATGGCAGGTCAGGAGTGTGCTCGGGCTCTGGGGAACAGTAATTCGGCCTTCTGGGCAGGAGCGTGGTCTTCCGTGTGTTTTCGCATGGCCAGCTTGATACAGAGTGATTTGGCAGGTGAAAAAATTGCACGTCAGCGTGTAATTCGAGGAAAGGGCCTTTGCGCGTAAGCGCGTCAGCACACGCACGCGATTTCATTGGACCAAAGGCCCTTAGCGTGTAAGCGCGTAAGTTACATTACGTGCACGGGCATTTCCCTCATAGCACGTGATGACAGAGCACACGTCGAAAAACTGCTCGTCCGAGTGTCATCGTGTGTAATTGGAGGAAAGCACCCGCGTACATGCATATCTGACGTGTACGTGTGGGCCGGTTTAAAAGCTACATGTAGGACGCCATTTCCTTGTACGTGCTTTTTGTGGAGAGCGAGTGGGTGAAATATGTACTTCTTGTCGGTTCACATGCGATTACTTCACAGTGTTTCTAGTTCGTACTCCCTGTTACCTCTGACAGATCTTTTCTGAATTTTTGTTGGGCCTGTTTCCTCAAACAGAGTTCACTTCTCCTTTTGTCCTGTCTCCTCAGACAGCGTACAATTCTTCTTTTGGCGGGGGTGTTGCCAACGCGCACACACGTGTTTTTTTCACGTTCTTTTTTCCAGGCAGACGGTGAGTTCCGCACGTACTTAGCAACTGTGCTTGCCCCGTGTGTCGCGTTCCCCTTCAGAGGTCATTGTAGGCTGCGTGTATTACGTGTACGCTTAGTTTTATGTTTCTGGGTGCCACAGCGTAGTGCGGGTTCATATTTTCACGCACGTGGTCTACGAGGGGTTGCAAGCAAGTTCATTTTTGATTTTGGGCTGCCTGTGCGTTGCGTGACCCGTCATCTTCCCCCAGGGGTCACAGACAGCCTTGTTAGAGCACTAGGGTATGAATTCCATCTGGTATCCAACCCCTTTGACCCCCAATTGCCCAGGACAATAGTTTACTGCAACTCCCATATGCACAACAACATCAGTGCCATGGTTGGGAGGCGACCAAGCGGTAAGGGAGGCAGAGGTGGCCGACCTTCAAAAGTTGGGTGTGGTGGGCGCGGTAGGGGACATGGCCGGGATTTGCAGGGGGGCCCTATACCCCCATGTGTGGAGGAACAATCAGGGACACCCATGCCCCCCCATGGTTGAGGGAAACGTGGCTGACACCATCCCAGCTCAGCCCCTGTTGGACCAGCACATTGTGGCATCTGACCTGGCACAGGATGACTCCCTGGCTGACTTCCAGGTCAGCAAGTCTAGGCCACGTGTGGTGGTGCAAGTTGTCACCAAGCCACGTGGATCTGGGGCAGCTATGTAATCTGCTGCCCCAAGTATGCAGGGTGGGGAGGCTGCAGGGGCAGCTGCAGCTCCATCCGCCCCAGCTCTGACTCTCCCAGCCAGGACAGTGTCAGTCCAGGTCCATCAAACTGACATTCCCCCTGCCAACGTTACCCTGCAACCAATGCCTGCATCAAGACCTATGGTCATTGTGCATTCCCACACTCCTACTACCGAGTCCACCGATGATTCTGCCCCTACTGACCAGAACGGCATAAGCCACTCTGGCTCTGCTCTACCTTTAAAGAAGAGGAAGAAGGGTGATCTGGCACGACAGGCTGAGACCCCAGACACGGCTACACACTCGGGTACCTCAAGGAAGCCTTGCTTTAATGATCCGGAACTTGATGCACTTGTGGCCTATGTGTCAGCACATAGCCGCAAAATGGTGGTGACTGCAGGGTGCAAGACCACACCTGGTCAACGTAGGGCACACTGGCAGACCATCGCGGACCGCATAAGTGCCCTTGGATTTGTGAGGTGCACAGCTGATGATTGCTACAAGCGGTGGAATGACCTGAAACGCAGACCAAAGAACAAGCTGGCCTCAAATCATGCCGCTACTCTGGTGACTGGCGGTGGGTCTCCACAAGAGGACAACAAACTCACTGAACATGAGTGTGTTGCTGGGGCCTTCGTCACAGAGGAACAGATCCAAGGAGTGGGAGAACTACCTGATTATGATGTATTTTCCGGTGAGTGCCCATGCATGTGTGTGTAATGCATGTGTATGTTGTTTGGGTGACCGGTTCTGATTGAGTGCCAGGTGAGGGTGTGTGTGCCTGAGTGGTATGGGTCACCCATGTGCTTCATCCAAAACATTCAGCGGCCTTGGATTTGGGTGTGACATTATCCCTTCTGCTCACAGTAGTAATTTAGCGCAACATTACGGCAGTTGCCCTTGAAGTGGCATCTTGCAACAACATTGTTTGTATTTTTCAGTGTTCGTTCAGGCTGATTGTTTCAATTCTCCCACTTTTGCTACACATTCCTCAGCCCTATTGTCACATTTGTGACATGCTTCTGTCATTGATGAACCCCACATTGGCCCACATGTGTTACCTTGTTAGATGAATGATTTGACCATTCAGGCTGATTGAGTATTGGCCTGGTCACATACATTTTTGGGGCCTGTTTGAATGTGTAACATGATAGTTGTTTCCTGTCATGTCGAAGTGCACAACCATTGATGTGTACATCGGCCTGCAATCACTGTATTTTTGTACACTGAATGTGTTGCAGTGTGTGGCACATGCCTTTTTTGTCACACTATGTAGCATTTTTCCTCTCATCATGTCCATCTCACATGGATGGCAGACAGTACTCATTCACTCACATATGGATGTACTTGTGGAATGTACCATGGCTATGGTACATGCCATCTGTGTGATGGCATGTGTCATGTATGTGTATTGGACATGCCACTCACAGGCCAATGTGTGATGGCAGTGCTACCCAGCATGCAGCAAATGTGTTGTTCTTCCATCTTGGTGTCATCAGTGTCTGCCTTTTGCCTCCCCTTCCAACTCAGTGACAGTGCATGCATGGGGGGGTTATAGTCATGTGGGACATGTGTAAATCATGTACTGGTTCTGTAGCTTGTCAGGCCTATTTGCGTGCTATGGTGCTAATGCCTGTTTCCATTTTTTGTCTTTCATGTTTTTGCAGGGGATGACGCACTTGATGCTGTTGAGGTTGAGGAGATGGTGCAGACCCATGAGGGATCTCAGGCACGACCGGGCACCAGTGGGGGACGTGGTGTGGTGGTGGGTGAGAACCCAATCTTGCTGCAGACCATTCTGTCCAGGGGTGTCTCTGGGTGTACCTCCCCAGACCTCTATTCAGGTGCTGATTCAGATGATGAGACCTATGTGGCGACGCAGGTAAGTGTTTCTGGCAGGGATTCTGTTCTGTCCAACCCACCTGCACCAGGGGTAGAACCCTCTATGGGGATGTCAGTGTTGGTAAATCCGCCTTTGGCGGTTACGGATGCAGGGTCACACTCCACAACATCTGATCCTGTTCCTGGGCCAGCAGATCAGAGGGGGAATGCAGTCCTGCAGCCTCAGGCAGTGCCGGCACAGCAAGGCGCAGATCGCCTTGCCCCAAACAGGTGTGGTGCCCGCCGACACGGTGGCCGTACCCCACCAGGCAATACCGCATGGGAACAATCCATGTACGGTATGGCAACCCAACAGGCAGCATTAGTTGAGATGATGGCTCAAGCATTGGAGTGGGTGGCCACTTCCATTGTCCCCCCTGAAAGGCAGATGGAGCAACCACAGCAGGCAACAGACTCCATTTGCCAATCACACAGGGAGGACATACTGGCATCCAACAGGGACAGACGGGCGGTACTGGAGACTCTACGCCAATCGATATCAATAGAGTCCCAGGGCCACAGGGAAGCCCTGAGGGTAGAACTCCATCACCTCAGGGAGACTCTTGTTGACCTTGAGGCTTCCACTAACTTGAGGACAGAACAGCAGCTGGAGCGGCTCACACGTTCGCTCTCAGCTGAGATGCAGGCAACTCGGGAGGAGATCCGGGCATCACGTCAGGTGCTGCATGGGGATCTCTGCACTATAATCCTCCAGAACGAGACCTTCCACACCGGCATGCTTGCTGCCATGGAGGACCATACCAGGGCTTTGTGTGGGCTGCCTCCCATAGCACCACCACCTCCTGTGGCAGCAGCAGAGGGTGATGAGAGCGGCAGAAGCAGTTCTCCCACATTGGCCTATCCGTGCAGGCCATGAGCCCATGGAGGTGTTTTTTTTCCCAACATCCACACAGGTGGCTGTTGGTGCGCACCCTGAACTCAGACCTCCTGGGTGCCCCCCCCCGTCCCCCACATGGCCATTTTTGATTTTTGATTTTTGATTTTTGATTTTTGTTTTTCTTTTACAGTGTGTTGCCTTGTGTGGCTCCCGTGGGCATCCACTGTATTCCGGCTGGGCACATGCAGGCTTGTCCTGAGTTTGGGTTAGATGCTTGGGTTCGTGAGACACACACCCCTCCTGCTTCCCGTTTCCATGGGCTTGCAAAGGGTGTGCCCAAGTAACAGTGATTTACACAGTGACGTTGGACTCCCATGAGCTGTGTGGGCAGTCTGTAGTCAATACTGTGTATACATTCCTAGTGGATATTGTTGTTGTATTGTACACTGCATGGTGTATTGATATGTGCTTGTGCATCCATGCCTTCCTCCTAATTTGCAGGTTCATTCCTCATGTCTTCACAAGGCCATCTACTTTGGAGATGGAGTTCATGTTGTAAGCAGTGCACTTACACATTTGCGTGGCAGCAGCACTGTACAGTTGGAAGTGGTCGATGTGCTGGCATAATCAGGTTGTAAGACTACCACTACTTTAACTTAGTACTGTCATGTTTATGCTATGTTTGAGGTTGTGTAGCTGTGTTGTATTGTTGGGAAGTATTTGGTCATGTGTGTTGTTAGTTCTACATTACTGGGAGCATATTGTGTGTGGCCCGTTTCCATTAGGGATACTGTACTTTGTGACAGTTGTGTCATGTTTTGGGGATTGCTTTGTTTGATCTCACATAGCATGACATGCCATGGTGTGTTGGGTGGCGGAGCTGGGGAGGGGTTGGGTGACATGGCACTGTTGTCATGTTGTATTTTGCAAGGGGGTAATGAATTTAGCAGCATAGAAGTGTGTCTTTTGATGACACAGCATTGGTGGTGTTTGCGTAGGTAGGGATGCACACAATGTAACACTTCGAGGTGACCAATCTCAGGCTGGTATGGTTGTGACAGTTGACTGTCCCTTATGTCATCACCATTGATTGTCAGATGGTATGTGCCAAGGCTGTGTGCACTCCACAGGGGTGTGATTTTAGGTGAAGTAATTAGCCACCAGCTGCGTACGGGCTGCCTCCCCCCGTGCCCTTTCCCCTCCCATGGGGCACCACCGTGTCCACGGGCAGGCCCCAGCGTGTTGCAAAGTTGTGCAGGACACATGCTGCCACTATGATGCTGCACACTACTGGGGGAGCGTATAACAGCTGCCCGCCAGAACAGTCAAGGGAGAGAAAGCGTGACTTGAGCAATCCGAATGTGCGCTCCACTATGCCCTGGGTTGCAATGTGGGCTGTGTTTTATCTTACCTCGGGTGGCATGGTGGGGTTCCGAATTGGCGTCATCATGTGGGTGCTCAGAGGGTAGGCACTGTCCCCTGGGGAGGTGGTGATGGGTATCATTAGTGGGGTTGTGACATTACTCAGTATCTGACATGCATGCATGTGCTGTGGCATTTATACTCACCGAGCAGCCATGTAGCGCCATGCCGCCCAGCTTCTAGGTCCCGGTTTAGGGTTGACATTCTGTAAATAAAACTGTCGTGGGTGGACCCTGGATAGTTGGCATATACTGAGGTGATGATTCCCTTGGCATCACATACTACCTGGACGTTGATGGAATGCCAGTGCTTGCGGTTTCTATAGATGTGCTCTGATGCCCTGGGGGAACATAGAGCCACATGGGTGCAATCAATGGCACCTAGGACTTTGGGGAATTGTGCCACCCCGTAGAAATCCTGGACGGCAGCCTGCCTTTCTGCAGGTGTTCTGGGCAGATATATGTGCCTGCAGACTGATGGGCGTGCAGTCATGATGGCCGAGACCTGGTGTAGGCAGCGTGACTGCGTGGCCTGTGACACCCCCCCACTATGGCACTTGTCCACTGAAATGATCCAGTGGCCAAGAAGTGCAGTACATTGAGGACCTTCTCCAGGGGGCTGGGTGCTTGGGAGCAGAGGGTGGGTGATGTGAGGTCATCCTCCCACTCACTCACCAGGATGAGTATTATGTGAGGTGGAAACCTGTACCTCCCATACACCTGGCCATCAGCCATCCTAAAAAGGCTGGTTCTGCGTGTGAAAATTCTGGGCCTGACTATCCTTCTCCTCCTCCTGCGGTATCCCACGACCACTGCTGCTAGGAACGGTATATTCATCCTGGCGTCTGAGCTTGTTTGTTGTTTGCGTGTACTTTTATGCTGCGCGGGTCCACGTATGCCTGCTTTCTGCTAGCGTACGTGTTTCAGGATTAGCGCGTCTTTTTTGGCACACGCGTTAGCCCCATTCGAATCCATGAATACGTGTTTTGAACGTGCGTGTGGGCGTTCCGCGCATTTGCCTCCTGTACTTCCCCCGTGACGCCCACATTTGCACGCTTTTGCACGCTTTCGCACGCTTGTGCTGAAAATTTCAGCGCACATTAATTCCATGAATCGGCCAGTAAATGTCATACCAACCGAGTTGTGTGCGCCACATTAGCACACCAGTGGAATGCCACATACCAGGAAAACAATGAGGTCCAAGTGCCTCAATAGCGTAGCTCTGCACTTAAGAGACCATCCTTTGTTCTCTCTGAGCCGTCAGAAAGGAGTGACCAGGGGGCATAGCGCCTGTTCACGTGTGTCCATCTGCCACACAGCAGCACTGCATTGTTTGCTTTTGCTGCTACGCTACGAAGTTGATAGGAACAGCAGGTTTACGTTGATGGAAGTGATAGTCAAATTAACCTTCCTGGGGGGATCTGCGGAGCACGTATTCTTTCTTTTCACCTGTCATCACATACGTGTGAGAACGTGCTTAGGCGCAACTGGAGACGGACAGAAATAGTCAAAACTATGCGCACTAGAGTTACCGAATACCGCTTCTAATTGTGCCGCATCCACATTCCCGCGCTGATCTGAACTGTTCATAATGCTTTAAGAATGGCGCTTATCTGCTCACATTCCATTCTGTCTGGGGCACATCTCCCGACTCCTCCTGTCTGTCGGGGCACAACTCCAAGAGCTACCCTCTTCCATGTGATGTATTCAGAAAATAAACTCCACACATCAAATTCCCGCTTTTAATTTAAACAGACCTCTTGGTTTCCAGGTCACACGAGAGAGCGTTGAATAGAACAGTCAGCTCTCCTGCACACATACAGGCAACACACGCCTACGTTCTTTGATGTGTTTGATTTTTAGGATAGGCACATAGTTTCGCATTACAATCCTCGCCTGGGCTACCTGTGCTCACCTCTTGCATCTAACAATGTTGTCGCGCATACCAGTTCGATCATCCCATGGCGTCCATTGGTTCGGTGGCATTTTGTTTACAAGAGGCCACAGAATTCAGACCGTTGTGTTTCTTCCTTCGGTATTTCTTCATGTGTCAGGTTTAAAGAAGGCCACATTTCTTTGCGCGTGATCCCCTACAGATGATATAGGGGGGAAGGATTTACATAGCTCTAGCGTTTAAAAGGTACTATTGTAACGTAAGTTTCACGTGTATTTTCAAATGTACCTCGTCCAGGGGCACGGCTGAAATCCCAGTTTTTGTTGTTGCTGCAGAGTGAGACTCGTAGTCCTGGATCTATACAAGGGAACTTCAGGATCGCAAGTTCCAGAATGCAAAGAAAACGCCTGGGCTGCAATAGCAATCTCCCCACTGGAATGGGGCAGGTTGGCATGTGTGTTTAGTTACTTTGGCGCAACCATTGCATTCCTTCCTATGCCGCTTAATGCACTTGCACGTGCTCTCAATCGCCAAGCTCCAGCCGTGGTTTTCGTGAAGTAGCCTCCAGCAAATAAGATACATGAAGTATTCAGGAACTCTTTGTCTGGATGGATTTGCTTTGCCGCCAATTGGAGGCAAAGCTGCGATTGTCCAATGCCCAGTATAAAAGGAGGCTGGCCTGTGAGATTAGTGTGGAGCCTGTAATCAGCCACTATCTGTTCCTTCGTAGAGTTATCAGACTGCCTCACAGGATAAGGTACCCCTGCTTATCTAGCGACACAGGAGGTGGGCGACACGGAGAGCACGTTGTTCATGTTATCAGTGGCAAATATGGAGGTCGCGGTTTACTTGGTGTAATGTATGTAAACGTAGGGTCATATGCTGGCATTCATTAAGCGGCTGCCACTGAAAGGAGCGCTTTCAAAGACAGCCTTCATTCAGAGCGTTGCTTATGCGCAGGCGTCCATTTTCTGGTGGCTTTGCATTACACGTTAACAAAAAGACAATCTAGGCGAGCAGTACAGAATGTGGAAACAAAAAGTCAACATGATGTATGCATATGGAAGTAAGAGCTCTAAGAATGATACCTGTATCTTACCTGTAACATTTGGGATGGCAGACAATTCAATTGTCGCTAACCCAACGTGAGTGTTACACTGTGAGAGAGAGTTGAGACGTGTAAAGTCCAACAAAATAAATTGGAAATCTTCTAGGCGCTTCCACCCAAATGCAGCGGTGGTGCGACAGAAGTGGTGATGGGCCTTTGTGCAGATGACAGCGGAGAGCCTCTCTGCCAGTATTCTGTAGCACTTGAAGATGGGTTCACTGTTATTTAGGCACAGCGAAAGAACAAAGGTGTTTGGTGTCAATAACTATTGGTCAACCCATAGCTCTGAACCTTTTATATCCCCTGGGTGGGTGAGAAAACCCGATTTTGTGTTTTGCGGCTGGGAGCCCATTGAAGTGTTTGGGCGTGTAAACATCTTGGCAGGTGAGTGCACTGATTACATTTCGTGTGACACCCACCTAAAGCGAGTGAGTTGAGAGCTATGTGAACCCCACTAGTAGTGATGTATCTTTTAGGCCAATGAAGGGATCACAAGTCAGTGGGATTGGAGGAGATTGTTGGGAGGAGCTAGCATTCAGTCTGGCCTTCAAGTGCCATGCTTTTGGCTTTAATTGTTATTAGTACCCGGCGAGAGGGATGTGACGGCCTCCCAGCCAATGAAGAGGCTTGGAACTGGGTCCTTACCCCACAGGGAAAGACCCCGCTCCAAGCCTCCTCGGATCAGGAGGCCACCATCTTCCTTTGCTGGGTTCGGGTAAGTTTGCACACCATGCCTCCTTGCTCCCACCCAATTTTCCACATATTTAATACCCCTCCTCCCCATCGCCACTTACCTTCTGCTGCATTGTCCCTCGCTGGCGCATCTCTGTCTCACGACTAGCCACCATGGAAAGCGAGTAGGGAGTACCTGTTGTCCCTTGCCCCTTTCCATGGTGGCCATTTTTTTGTTTACATTTTTTCATTGGCCGCCATGTAAAGGGGGCGGCTATTTTATTATAATATTTTTTTTCACTGAAGCTCGATGGCTGCCATGGAAAGGGAGAAGGGTCTACGTGTAGTCCCTTTTGCCAGATCCCTGGTGGCCATTTTATTAGCTCCTTTTCCCCTTGATTCGAGAAACAGATTCAATGTCGTTTCTCAACTCGAGAACAAAATGATATCAGTACCCCGGTACGGCGTACCCGGGTACTAATAGAAATATAACCCTCAGAGGGGGGCATTACTGGTCTGGTAATGCACCAGGGACTACGTTAAAGCCTTTGCTTCACTCAGGCTTGTAACTATCACCCCAGGGGCATTGCCAGACCAGTAATGACCCCTGCTTGGATTCTATTGCTTCAGTGAGACAAATTGCCCTACATTGGGAGGTTAGGTAAGAGTGTTGAGAGAGTTCCCTTTGAATTGTACCAATATCGGTTGCATGCCTCCGAGGTCTTGAGTGTCTAGGGTTTTAAATATGTCTTATTTGTTATTGATGCCTAGATGGAGCTCTCTGCCCTCCCTGGCGTGATTGCTGATGATCTTGAAGAGTAGATGCAAGTAAAGGCTTGAACATGGGAGGAAGGTGGGTGAGCATCAAACTCTGCAAGGGACCTATTGAAAATGTAAAGGAGAGGGTCTCAGATTGAGTTTCGTAGCTTATTTATAGGTATTCTGAAAGCTGATGCAAAGTATCTGAACCTTGCTTAAGCCTTACAAAGGGGTCTAAGGAGAGGGGAGCTGATGAGGTGGTGATCACAGATGAGAGCAACATTGTCTTTCATAAATGAACACAAAAGATCCTGTAGGAGCGAATACTGAGGCAGGTTGTCCAAAGTTCGGAGTTGAATATGGTATTGTAATGTGAGAGATAAGATGAAGGCACAAGGAGAGCTAGTTGCATTAGCATTCAGCAAACATTGCAATCACCTTGTGGATGGGTGGCTTTTTCCAGAACAATATGCGGTTCTGTTGAAGTTATAGCCAAGGTTACAGTTTCTTCCATGCAGGTGGTCCTATTTTTGATTGAAGGATTGCATTTCTCAGGTTGTAGGACAGTATGTTGTGCTGGGTAATCTTTCTCCACCTACTTGGGATCACACGACCAATCTATGCACAGTGTCTTAAAACAATCTTTTCTCCGCGAGGAGCCAGGATAGGATCTACGAATCAGTGTAATGTGACCTGCTATTTTCGGTGGAAGGACTAACCTATCTCCCTGATTTAGAGTATAAGTAGCAGCTTTAAGTGATTTTTAGGCATACCTATGCACTATCAAACTGTAGGGGTTCAATCAGGAGACCAGAGCCCAGAAATAAAGTTAAAACCAGGAATGACATGAATAATGAAACAAGGGTTTCATGATGTAGCAAGGTAACACAATAACTGGACATGTCTCCTTAAAGGTTTGGAGAATTGAACAGGAAAAGGGAATGATTATCTTACTCAGTGGCAGTCTCTCTGAAGATTGTGGTCTAGCCGAGCTTCTCTTGGAGCAAGTGCTAAATTGTTCACTATTTCCTGGGTTGGGTTTCTGAGTCCTCTGGTACAACAAAGTCCTTCATAGGGCTCTAGGCCTCTGTCATCTCAGGCGTTTGAACTATTGCAGGTTCTTACAGTTATATGGGGCTGTGCTTTTGAAATCCTTGTGCACATAACAGGTTATTGGGCAAAGGTTGTCCATAATTGACCCGGGTCATCTGCACTCCATTAACAGCCTATTTCTTTCCCAGCTGGCTTGTGCCTATTTTTAGGCCATTGTCATTATAGCCTCCTGCCAAGGCACTCTCTTCTGAGTTGATCTTTCGGACAGTCTTCTACTTTAACATCAATGTAGTTGTGCCCACCACATTTTTCTGGAGGGGATTGCTCACTCATTGTCATAAATCTGAGACACTTACTGATCTTAGGTTCCCAGGGAGTCTCTGGGGTAAAAGCATGTGAGTTGTAAGTTCTTGGCAAGTCTTCGTTATTTCACTTCCATGGGTTTGCCAGTCCAACCACATATGTATTCTGGCTCCTAGCTAGCCTTCTTGCCTCTCTTTTTCTCAGGGAGGAAAATGTTCTGTAGCATAGTGGGTGGGTTTGCCAATCTGACCAGGTTTGGGATATGACTCCTGACTCGCCTGACTGTATCTTCTAGCTTGACTGCTTCTCTAGGTTTTGTAGGCTTGGACCGTACCATTCTTCAGCCACAGGCTTACAGGTCTCTTTACTGACTTAGCCCGGGTGTCTTGACTTCTTCCCACCTTGGGCACAACTGGTTTCACCTTCCACTTCTAGGCATCCCCTCTAACTGCTGGACATCTTGGCTTCACCAAAGCTGGTTCTTCTTATTGGTCTTCACTGTCCACCCCCTCATTCGACCCTCCTCCTCATGCACAATGACTCTAATTGAAGTGGACTTTTTCATTGCCTCCTAATCCCCTTCCTTCTGCTCTCATTTTTTGCTCCTCCTGCTGGTCTTTCCTTCCTTCAACTCATTCCTTACCCTATTCATTTCTTCCTTCTTCCTCCTAACTGCTTTCCTACTTGCTTGTCCTTCAGTCTTCATTCCTTCTGATTTTCTTCTCCTGGCATGCCTTCCGATCTCTTCCCTTGCCCCATTCTTCTAATCTCCTGCTCTCCTCCACTCTTCTCTGCAATCTCCAATAGTTTCCAATTCCCACAGTTTCCTCAAATGCTGGCTTCATTTTATACACTGGCAATACTGGCAATGCTGATGATAATGGTCTAAGAAAGGATAGCTGTTCCAGGTTATAGTTTGGGCTTGTGATTTTCCCTTGTGCTCAATCCTGCCTACTCTCCTGGTGCTGCAGCATGTCTCTTAATACTGAATGGGTGGCTTGCAGTGGTACAAGCAGACATTATAAAGATTGGGTTGATATCTTGCAATGGGTAACCGCTATAACGTTGGCTGCCTGATTCCACTATGACCCTCTCCTTTGTGCATGCCCCTTTTCTCTTTGACTGAGCTGCCACTGCTGGATCTTCCCCACTTTGGAAAGTGGTGGTTCTTGGAACACTCTGCAGGTCATGAGGCTCTACATGCTTTCTCTTCAGAATTTTGTTTCCTGTTTGAGGGTCAAGATTGTGAGCCATGTTTCTGTGTGCCTGGAAAATGGATTTATACCACTTTTGAAGGACAATTGGCAACCAAATTCTGGTTTACACTTTTGTAAACAAATTAAGCTTGGCATTTACTAGAAGTGAAGACCTATTTCCCGGCATGCAAATTACTTATGCCTAGCAGCGGGTGCAACAGGAGTGTCTTGTTGTTAAGGTAAGTTAAGGTAAATAGTGCACCCAATGGCTGTCAAGTGCACCTGAGAACAAACACACCAAATAACGTGTTGGGTTTGGGTAATACAAACAATGGTAATCTGATGGGGGTTTGGGGTGGGAACACCCAGGAACCCTGCCAAAAATAATTAAAAAAATGTCAATTACGTTTTTCAGAAAAACTCCCGCGGCAAAACACCCGTCAGAAAAACTGGTGTCTGTAAAATGACATGGAACTATGTTTTGAAAGTGAGACTGTTTAGCAGAAATGGCTTTCATTTCAGAATCCATTTACAAGATCTATTAAAATGTAATAAAATCTGTAAGATTTTCCCTAACAGATGGCAATCCATCTCATGACACGACCCACATTTTCCATTCCTTCTTTTGAAAAGAGTCACTATGACTAGCAGTCTTGCAATCTCTGAATCATGTGTACCCAATAAATTTGTTGAGTGGCATGTGCATTCTTATACATCAGTTAGAAGAGAAGGACTCAGTGAGTGCACCCAAGATACATGTCTGTGCTGACACTGTATGTTTTTGGGGGCTGGAGGTTTGTTTGCTAGTTTGGGCAGTTGTCCCAAGAGAAGTAAGTAACCAGTAGTACCAGCATTGGGAAATAGTCCACAGATTCAGCAACTCAAAGACTGCAGTGAAAAATAGCTCAAGTGTAATTGAAACTCTGGTTTGGCATGCTGCTTTAGTGAGCATCAGTCAGTCTTTTGGATCGTTCAACAGCACAAAGACTTTGATACCCCAGCATTAGGATCGAGTTTGAGGATGTCTGCGGCAACAAGGAAAGGTTGAGCAACTCATCTAGGATTCTCGTGCTGTTGACTAGGTGTTAATAGATAAAGCAGAAAATAACGTTATTACAGTCTCGTTCTCTTTTTATATTGATGTATTGAATGTTTGAAAGACTGCATGGCTATTGCTGTCAGAATGCTCTTGGGTTTGCTCACCCAAGAGGTTGAAAGGACCTCTTTTGTGTGTTAAACACACGTAACTGTTACTGAAAAAGTTATCTTATTATTCAATCTGCTTTTGAATTAATTATTGATACATTGGACACCATAGTATTCACATTGAACTATTGTTATAAATCATTAACAGACTGTTATTTGTATTAAACATGTCTTTAATCCAGAAGGCACAGGCAAATATTGATCCAATGCATTTCGGTCATTTTGATCATCTTCAGGAATCCTGATCTACAAAGGTAAATAAACATCATAATAACTTATCTGCTAAATTCTAGTCTCAAAAGGATGTATTTGTTGATCCAGTAAACATAATGACAATTAAGTTTTAAATAAGAAAAGTGTGCCCCTACCTGCCTGTTTGTCTGTATTCATATCTATAAAAAAATGGATGCAAAATGATAGTTGGGTCCTTTGTTGCCATATTGCTAAACGAAATTTAAAGAATCCTATCAATGGAGGTGGGTATAGTTCACAATCCTACCTGGACTAGCATATGTATCACATGATACTGAAAGTGGTGGTCTCTCTACTTATAAATACTGGGTGGTAAATGTCCTAGAATATGTCAAAAATGCATTGCGATATTAGTGCTGCTGCAAATATTAACAACATGCTGTAAGTGGATTTATTTTTGAATACTTCCTTTCCCTGAGTTCTGGGTCCCTATGTTCTGATCAGTAGAGAAAACCAATCTGGTAGAGGGAATTTTTTTTATGTTCTAAGATGGTTACCGCCTCAAAAACGTCATGACGGCATACGCATGATGATGTCATCACGTGCAGCCATGGCCATGATCCTAATAATGTTTACAATCGTAAGCTAATGCTTAAAAACATATATGGTAAAGATTGCTTACCTTAAGTGAAATAAACGCACAGACCTTATTTTAACCCTTCATTGCAGTACTACTGATGCCATAAACACTTTAAAAAAAAATGTAAAAAATGTAAAATAAAACATAAATGATGAATACTGTAAATGCAATTAGAATCATTTTGTTGTGAGTAATGGAGTACAATACATTAAATATCGTTCTATTAACATTACATTGTGGTATTGCGGATACATTCTGCAGTAAATATGATAAATGCTGAGAAATACTGTCAGGACAATTGCAGTCTATTCCTTTGGCGTAATCACATTACAATTGATGTTGCCGGTTACAGAATTGAAAGAATGTTACCTAGTGTTTAGATGATACTAAACATAACTAGTTTAGTGTTCATTCCATTCAATTATGCTGGTGATAGCATTGTTTCCTACTGTAATGTAAAGAATGATTTAATGCAAAACAATATGATGTCCCATAATTTTACATACTCACAATAAATGCATTGACATATGTGCATTCTTCTTAGTGCGACATTATTACATGCCAATTGATATAATGTATAATCATTTTGTGTGTTCATAATAAATGCATTAACATAAGTGCATTCTCCTAAGGACCTCATTTTTACATTGATACATGGTGTGTAATTCTCTAGGAGTTACCTCAGAGAGCTAAAGATGTATTAGAATGGCTACGTAAAGTGGTGATCCGGCCCCATCTATATAATCTATGTTCATATTTCTACTGTACAAAGTAACAATCTGGCGTATAAACATTCATTGTTTGGTGTACATTTACCATTAGATAACATATTTAAGTACTGGTATACATTTCCACAGGTGATGGGATATCTCTAGATGTAACAAGCAAAATCACACTCTTTGTTGAGACCGCCTGGGTATAATGAGCTCAATCAATCTATCCTAAAAATCTCTTGTTGGTCTAAATGTTTGGTCATACTTATTTGCCCTTCTTTCTGGCAGATCACTTCTAAAATTTGGAATCACATGGCAGAGATATTGTGTTTGAATTCTACAAAATGTTGTGTCACAAGTGATTTAGTATTCATAGTTATCAAGTTTGAACAATGTTCGATCCAACACAGTTTTGCTTTGTGTGATGTCTGTCCTACATAGTACTTCCCAAATGGGCATTTTATATTATATATAATATTTTTGCTCTAACAAGTGCCAACATGTTTTGGATATTTCTGTTTTCCTGTATTCAGATAGTATTCCATGTTCCCTTTTTGAACAAAATTACATTTTGCACATTGTAGTCGTGGGTAGGTGCCACATGTGTTGGTTACTCTCATTATCCATTTGATGTAACTCTTCACTAACATATCTTTTAAATTCCTGCTCACGGTGTATACAAAGAGCGGTCTCTCCTTATAGACATGACCTAAAGTAGTATCTTCTGCTAGTATGCACCAGTACTTATGCACTATTTTTTTAATCCTCAAACTTTGTGTGAGTATTTTGTTACATAAACTAGAGGTGGTTTAGACTTGACTGTGTTATTTGTTAACAGACCATCTCTAGTTTGAGATTGGACTTTGTTTCATTATTCCTCCAGCTCAGTTCTTTTATAGCCTCTTTCTTCAAATTTCTGTGCCATGGTATTCACTAGTCGGTTGCATTCTGTGTCATCTTGTACTATTCTTTTGACTCTTAAAAACTGGCTATATGGGAGACTTTTAATGGTGCTTGGTGGATGAAAGCACAGTCCGTGTAGAAGGATATTACAGTCTTTGGGTTTTCTGTATATTGTAGTGGTCAACTTTTCTTCTGTGTGTCTTACTGTGACATCCCAAAAATGTACTGAGTGTTGTTTGTCACGGGCATTCGTGAATTGTATGTGGTCATCAATGTAATTTCTTTTTTGTTTTGTTTTGTTGTTTTCTTTTTATTTGTTTGGCTGAATTTATTCAACCTTTTAAATCATGATAATTAACATTAAAACCATTTGTTCACATCATAAATTTACAACATTATTAAAAATTATTAAAAACAAATCAATTCAACAAATACAATTGCACAGCCAATGTTCAAATTCAGATACAACTAAAAAACAATTGATCATGCAACTAAGGCAATTTTATCTCTTGAGGTAAGACAGCATTGACAAATTGTACAAGTGCAATCTGAGTTACTATATTCGTACTAGATAATAAAAAGCCCCAAATTTCATCCTTATTACGGGGGCATAGAAATGGATTAAATTTATTAAAATATCTATGACGAATAGTACTCAGAGCTGAACAATCAACCACCAAGTTGCGTAGTGTTCAATTTGAGACTGATCCTTACAATAACGACAAACTGTCTGATCTTTAGCAATTATTTTTCATCTGGCCAAGATCTGCTTTGTCAGGCATAGATTATATCCTATTCGAAGTAATTGGGATGGTACATACATTGAGGGGCATTTGACTAGATTAGTTTCCATAGTGCGGTAGCTTTTATGACCAAATATGGTGGCATTATAATCCATATATTTTTGACACTGATTACAATTACTTATCCACTTATACCGGTATAAAGAGATTTTGGCCATAGTTGGATTCATCAATACAAGTTCAATTGTAATATCAGCATCAAACAAGGCATCAAGAACACAGTAGGACCAGGCTTTCAGAAACCTAAGTGATGATATTAATACATATTGAGCAAGAATGCCTAACATAGTCAATGATGAAGAACCTATAAGGCATTTCCTATATAAACTACCCAGTTTCCAAAGTACTTGGCTAAAGATGGAAATAGCACCTAATTCATAATGCAATAATGCCATTTTGGAAGATCTAAATCCGATTTCCAGAAAAGAGCTTCATAGCGATCCCAATACGATCTGGCTTTTGGTAAATTTGTTTCAGCGCCATAGGTGATTATTGGAGCGCCCTTCTGTTGGAAAAACGTCATTATATGAGATGTAGTAAATTTACTGTGTTTATACAGAAGAATCTTAGCCTGAGACGTCAGCATGCAAATTTTGGCATCTAATGTTGCTGTGTAAATGGCATCACTGGAAATACCACTAAATGGTATTCCTAGATATTTATATTGTGATACAACTGATAACCCTTTGCGTTGCAGAACCCACTTGTGATTTAATATTGGACTGGATATTTAGGCATTCACTTAGTGATTAGAATTCTTCTTCTGTCCCCGTCCATACTCCAAATATACCATGTATATACCTTCCACAATATTTCACATAATTGCGTCAAATGGGGTGTTCTAGCATATGTTCAATCTCAAATGATGCATTAATAAATTAGCATAACTGGGAGCCATAGTGACCACCATGGAAGTGCCTGACACCTGCAAATAGTATTGGTTCTTTGAATCTCAAATAAGAAATTTCTGTGATGAACTCAAATATTGTCATAAGGATTTCTTTAGAAGTCTTGGTGTCTTCTGATTTTAATAGCATCCACTCAACTGCCTCTTGCCCTGGATTGTGTGGCATGCTGGTGTGTAAGCTACATATACCAATGGTAAATCATTGATCTTCTGATGTTATGCTCAAACTTTTAACAATGCTCAAAAAGTGGGTGGTGTCTTTTATGTATGTGATTGTTTTTTCGAATGAGTGGTTGTAGGAAGTAGTCTAGATATGTCCCCAGTGGTTGTAAAATACTCCCACTCACAAAAACTATGGGCCTTTCTGGTGGTCTTTCTTCATTCTTATGTTTTGTAGGCAAAGTGTAGAAAATTGGTGTTTTGGTGCGAGGTGCCATTAAGTAATCTCGCTAGAATTTAGCAGAGAAATTATTATTATGTTTATTTACCTTTGTAGATAAGGATCCCTGAAGATGGTTAAAAGGACCTAAATGCATTGGATCAGTATTTACCTGTGCCTTCTGGATTAAAGAAATTCTATTATGCAACTAACAGTCTGTTAATGTTTGATATCAATAGTTGAATGTGAATGCTAGTGTCTCAAATGTATCTAGAATGCGTTCAAAAGTAGATTGAATAATCAGATAACTTTCTAAGTAATAGTTATGTGTGTTTAACACACACAAGAGGTCCTTCCAACATCTTGGGTGAGCACACCCAAGATCAGTCTGAGTTTGTAATTGTATCCCTCAGTGCAAAAGGGATTCTTTGGCTGCAGGACCACATAACCACCATTAAATGTATACAAAAAAACACACCTTTTCTTATCTGATGATTGTGCTCACTTCACTAGAGAATCAATTTCATGGCTATTGTTACCATTTGCTTGGCCACGACAGTGGCTGGGAGTAAATGCAGAATCATTCTTACTCATATACAGGGCAAATGGGGCTTCTCTGGGGAGCTGATCTGGGTTGTGCTGAGAAATTGTCAAAGGTTGTTGTCAATGAAAGAAGCACATCAAGGTATAGAGGACAATGACACTGCAAATACTTCAGAGAGGATGAGTGTTTTGATCAACAGCAAGGAACATGCTACTCCCTGGATCAGTAACAGTGTTTATTTTTAATTATTTCTAATTTTGAATAATGGAATGCCTGCATATCTTTCATCCTCTTCTTCAAGGGCATTGTCTTGGCAGCAGTCTGTACTCCATGAATGGCAGAGAAGTGTATTATTTAGGGAATAGGCCATTTTTGGTAAGGAGGTGTTTTTTTATAAAATTAAGCAAATTCACAAACTTGGTGTCATATTCTGGGTGATTACAGGATCCACTACCTCTCTTTGTCTGTAAAAAAGTATGACTATTCCCCCCAAGCAACCAACTTATTAGAGGATTACATACACAACATTGGCCAGTATACCTAGAAGAAAACTCTGAATGGTATATATCCTGCAATGTAACACAAACCAATCATCCCTCAACAATCAACCTTCACCCAAGGGCATCAATATCAACCAATATTGCCAGCAATGGGGTTAAAAACATACATTGTCTTTGCAGTTGAGACACTCAACTTAGAAACCTTGCACTCTCAAGCCTGAGTCATGAGTCCATTTAGCAAAGACCTGCTGCTCAATGTCATCAAAGGGAAGTTAATTATGACCATCTGCTGCAAGCCCCATTACATCAGGTAAGAGCTCCCTTCACCCCTTTTGGCAAACTGTTTGCTTTTTCCCTCCTTTTGCCCGTGTGTCCACACCCCACTCTTTTGTTTATTTACTCCCATTCCCTGCCTCCCACCTCCCTCCCCTACCTCCACCCTCCCTTACCATTGCGCATTGGACCGCATCATGTGACCAGAAGCTCTCCTCCTCACAAGTCCTACCAGGGCAGTCTTCCCTGGGCAGCAGGGTAAGGGACATGGCAAAGGGCAGCTCACCTCGCGGCAGCTCCCATTCCCTATTTGCTCCTGTTTGACCCTGGAAGCCTGACGACGACCAACTCTGTGGCTACAACCAGGTAAGATGGTCGGGTGGGGAACACAGACATTACTGTGCTCCAGAAAACGCTGCCACTTCTATACACCACAAATATTCAAAGGTAACATAGTACTGTAAGTGTTGCTTGTAGATACATTCTGAGGGTGGGCAATGTATTGCACTTAATAGGATTACTGGGGTAGGCAATGTATTGCACTTAGATGAATTATTGGGGTTGGGAAATGTGTTTCACTTAAAAGGATCACTCAAGGTAGGCAATGCATTGCACTTAGATGTATATAGGGGATAGGCAATGCATTGCACTCAGAGGTATTTGGGGATAGGCAATGTATTACACTTAGAAGGATTGTTTGGGGTAGGCAAAATACTGCACTTAGATGAATTATTGGGGCAGGCTGTGTGTTGCACTTGGAAGGATAACTGGGGGTAGGCAATGTATTGCACTTGGATGTATGTGGGGGATAGGCAATGTATTTCACTTAGAGGTATTTGGGGATAGTCAATGTTTTGCACTTGGAAGGATTGTTGGGGTTGGGCAATGTATTGCACTTAGAAGGATTATTTGGGTAGATAATATGTTGCACCTATATGGATTTTCTGATAGGCAATGTACTGCACTTAGATCATTTGGTGCTGGAAAGTGTATTGCATGTAGATGGATTTTGTGGGTGGCCAACATGTTGAATCTGGATGGTCTAGGAGAATGGCCATTGTCTAGCACATAGATGATTGTTAAAAGCAGCCATAATACTGCTCTATGATATCCATGGGGGTATCAAACGTGTTGCGCTTTGAGGATTTGATCGGTTGGCCAATGTGATGCACCGGGTGTTGGTCTCAGTAGATTTGTGAGGGCAGCTACCGTTTTGCACAGATTGCACCCATTGCACCTAAAAGATCTCAGGCGACAGCCTCGACACACCACTTGATAGGTTGAGGAGCAGGCCAGGATGCTGCACCTAGTTGATTCTATCAGGGAAGCCAATTTATTGATTCTAGGCGATTGTAGAATGTGTCTATCACATGGAATACAGGTGTTGGCAGAATGCAGCCTCTGTTGTAATTTCTGGGTTCAGAATGTAGCCATGTTATGATAGCTGGATGCATGTAGAATGATGCCACCTTAATCCATCTACCCAGATGTTTAGAATCTTGCTGAATGTACCGATTTGAGGCATTACCTAGAATTTAACCATTTCATGTTTCCTCTCTCAACCTGCGTTTATGGAATTAGCCAAAGGTGTGGTTACACTCCGGCATGTATCCTCTTTCATGCACAACTGGAATGACACTTTGCAGAACACTTCTACCATAGGAATGCAGCTACCTTTCACAACAGAAATTCGAACTATATCTACACACATAATTGACTATCTTCTTGCACACTCCCTCCAGCTTATTTCTCTAGTATACCGCTCTCTACCCATCCGCATGCCATTTAGACATGGGTGACTAGCCGGGACTTGGCCACCCCTCATAACCTTTCATAGCCACAATGCACACATGCATAATAGCACCTCCCAACTTCCCATATTTTGGACTCTGATCCCTCTGAGGGTGTTCCACCTACAGCGTGTTGGGACCATACCCATAGTGTAAGGTGCTATACGAATGATGAAAATGAATGCATGAATGAAATGTGTGTCCTTTACTTGATGTTGTTTATCTACCTCTGCCACTTGTAGGGGACAACATTAAAATGAAGGCTGCCTGAAAATAAAGCGATAGATGTCTGAATGATAACTTGCGTCATTCATGTGTGCTATGTTTTTCTTCAAATACTCTAAAGAGGTGCACCTTTAAAATGCATGTAGTTACCTTCTCACACGAAAAAACGCATCAAATAAGTGATGCCGATTTTCCCAACAAACTTAGAATCAAAATTGGATCTGCATAAGCGAAGATGTGAGATAGCTAAAGGACTGGGTTCTACTGAAGTATCAACTCAAAGCAAGAAATGCAGAAAGCCCCTTTTCAAAATAAAACATTCTACCTTCATCTGAATTATGGTACTTAACTATACTGGAAAAATGCAGGCACCAGGTGTTAAACTACCCAGAAAACATAAAACATTTTAAAGAAAGCTTAATCTATTCACCAGTCATTTAAAAAAAGTTGTCATGCATTTTCATATGAAGCATCACTGTGTTCAACCCATTCATTTCATAACGTGTTGCTATGTAATTTTAAATTAAGCATCATATTGCAAAATACATTACTTTACATTTGCATTATCTAATTTACAATACATGGTATTATGTTGACTCTAAATCATGTATTTCTTTCACCAACAGCAATGAAAACCAAGCAGATTACCCTTTTCAGAATATATATGTCAGAAGAATACAGTGATGCATTTATATATGAAAATAGAACCCTAGCATATATTTCTGATGGGAGAAGGCTTTACATTCCAGGAGATTAGCTTGGCCATCTGGAGGTAAAGAGACTTTATATCCCCTAGAAAACATACATCTGTTACTGGAAGTGATTACACCAGAATAATTCAGAGCCCAAATAATAAGACAAACTCAAGAAGATGGCAAGTTGCTGTTTTATTACCAATTATCTAAAACAGGGAGTTACAACGAACATCAACGGACGTATTCTCATTCTCTCAGCGATTTCCACATGAAATACAATGATATACTCTCTTTGTGCATCAGAATGACGTCATGCTACATGGCAATAGTGAAAAACCTACCAAGGCTATAAGGGACCTATCAAGGCTATAAGGGACACATCTAGATATACAATTATATAAGAGCTAGGATTGGTATTGGCTATCAAATATCAGGTGGGCAATTTATGCCTATCCCTTTATATGTGCCATTTAAGAAAAATCAGTTACACAGTGTTTCCTTTGTTTCTCAAGCTTTAAGGTCCTCCGTTATATGGACTAATACAATTGGTTTGGCATGCCTGTACCATGTCTGGAACATTTGGTTCAATTAGCAGCATGTAAGCCAAAACCCAGGTGCAAGTAGGTAGGACATGAAGCTGCCCTACCACCTAATTATCCCAACATCTCTCCTCACCTGTGCCTTCTGCCATGAAATTCTCTTTGTACTTGGCCTTGCAGAGTATTCATGTCCTTGGAATGCAACGGGATTGAGGGCACTCACTATCTTGTCTGGAACTCCAAGTTCAAGTCCTATCTTCAGCCTCAACTCACGTGATGAGAGACCACGATTCTGTTAATTCTGCAAGCCTTTTAATGTCTTTAATGAATTAAGACTTGGCATCCTTTGTGTTCTTTCTTGCACTTTAACGTGAGAGTATTCATTCTCCGCACACATGTTCCTCTTCAGCGTGGATAGCTGACCTCGACTTCTCAGATCTTGACTTCAGGCCAGACAGCCTCCCAACCCAGCTCCAACAACCTGTTATTCTACTGCAACGCAGCCTTTCTTTTTCTCTCCATGGCCTTTAGCTTACTTATTTCATGATACCAATGTCCAGTTTCTGTAAAATGTTGGCTATGCTTGAATTCTATTCACTACTTGTTGCGAGCCTATATGATAGCTTGATCTATCCAGCGTTTCAGCGTATGTACATTCATTATACTTCTGATTTCTGCAGCACTTTCTAACGTGTAATATTCTTCTTTTACACTTTTAAGGTGCACTTGATTCTGTACATCATTGTTTCTCCTCTAGGATTCATACATGTCTTCATTCAGTATTTCAGGACTTTGTGCACACTTTCTTATGTCATCAATCCATTTGGTTAGCTCCTTCTCATATTCCTTCAGGGATCTCCTTTAGTAGGCCATCATCAACTAAAGGATATATTTTTTATGGTTGTCTTAATGAATACTGTCTACCAAATACTCGCTGCGGTATTGGTACAGTAGCTGGTGTTAGACAGGGCACAGTCTCATGTCTCCAATAAAGGTGAGGGTAGGATCTTGTAGAGGAGGAGCCAAATGCCTCTACCAGAAGTCCGGCCCCCATTCTTCAGATATGTTGAAAGCCGAAAATTGTGACATGCACAATGGCAGGATTGGTATCTATCCCACAAACGATCCAAGAAAAAAGGTATCTATTAAGAAAGCCCTTTATAACATATCCACAAAGAAATTATAGCCTCTTAAAGGAGGTTCTTGAAGAAGTGTGAAGTGACAAGGCAAGAGTCTAGTGACATCACATGAAGCAGAGGTGACGCACCAAGAAAAGATACCAAAATAGAAAGTATATAGACCTTATAGATTCTGATGACGAGGTTTAGAGTCGAGCAACATTTCATGTTAAGAATGATGATGGCACGTGCGGAGAGCACTGAAGAAAATGCAAGCCATTTTATAATTGTACAGATGCTGAAATGCAAGTAGACTAAGTAATTATGAAGGCTGTCTATACGTAGTGAATAGATTGTAGGTGGTGCCGACAATATATATGTATATGTATATAGAATCTGGATGTTCCACGTTGTGTTTTAGCAAACTATGACCCCATGAACAGAAGGGCTGAAATGGTGGTGCAATAGAAGAAAACAGCTGACGATGAGGGAAGATTCGAGAAAGGTTGTCTGGCCCAGTGTCAAGGGTTGGGGCAGCCAAGGAACTGGTTATCTATTTGTGAAGATACAATGAACGTGAGAAGGGAGGTGAGCTCCTGTTGAGTTGTAATGGAAAAACACTAGAAGTGCCAGTTTTTATTCATTTAATAGTGTTAAATACAAAAGAAAAAGCTCAAACACAGTCTCCTGTCACATGGTCTGGATGAAAATAGACTTTGGGCAATCTACACAGAGACTTGAAGATAAGACCATGCTCACACTCCCTTCTATTCTCAGGCACAGTGATACTTTGCAAGGCAGAGTTCAGAGACAATTCAAATGGCAGACAGCAGGAGTGATGATGGATGTTGGGCTAATTGGGTGGGAATGCATGGTCAAATTTACCCAAAAGCACCTGGGGTACCAGTTTGCGTGCTGCCGTAGAGTGAAATATTCCAGAAGGGTACAACTGTGCCAACCAATTGTAGAGGGCCATGTAGCAAAGAGCCCTATAGTTTGAAAGCCAATGAAGCATTGTGTACTTCATGACGGCAAAGATGACTTGCACTAGGGGTGGGCATACATTGTCCACCTGACTCTAGAGACCCAATCAAAATCTTTTCCCCCATAGAAAGTATACCTAGATGTTCCCCTTAAGCCTATCACAACCTCAAGTAGGTTTCCTTATTTTGTCATGTAGTATGACATCAATGATGATGAGATTTTACTATATAATTGTGTTTTTTCATGTAAATCATTGAGAGATTTGAGCGAACGCCCATTGATGTCCGTTGTACTCCCTGTTTTAGACAATTGCAATTAAAACAGTTATGTTTTGCCAACTTCCTGAGTCGGTCTTATTATTGGTGTAAGAGTAAAATCTCCATCCCCATCCATCCCATATAGCGCTGCTTTGCTTAAAGGGCCTACGGGTTCAATCTCTTGCAGATGTGTGTGTCTGCTCCTCTACATTCCCCCCTCTGGTTGAGTCCTTGACCAGCACCTCAAGTTTTCCTGCTTCTTTAAATCTTCTCTTGAAGAAGGGTTTCTTTGGTATCCATATCTTCATCACCCCCCTCAGGGTACCAACTTTTTTATATGTACGTACACACTCCAGGTCATGTAATTGCATTCTCCACTTGGGGAACAGAAGACCCATCGTCCTACATAATTCTTATGATCTCTTGGGTACTGGTATTTCGTTCCTTCAGGTTCCACAATACTTGCTGTTTTGTGATCACTAATGGTACTTTCGGTCTGCGTGTTATTTTCTGTTTCATCCTTCACATCAATCATGGTCTTCATTCCCACTGCCTTCTTTGCTGTTTTCTGGCATTGTCCAATTATTATCCTAATAACACAGAATCTGAGCATTATCATCACCAATATTGTTCCAAGGAACTTGATCACATTTGCCATCCAGTCGGGAATCCATGCAAACAGAAAGGAGAACCAATCATCATCTCCAATGGCCTCTGTCTCCTCCCCCAATGTTGTGTGCAGTTCTGTAAACATAGTTCTAGAATCCGTCAGAGTCCCGTTCTTACCATCATGAGGTGATTTGAAAGTACAGCAAGATGGCCCGACCTAGGCGCAAACACCTCCTTCCATTGCTGCAATCATGTCCAGAATATACCTGTTCTGGAGGGTCATTAGCCTTATGGACCTCAACTCTTCCTTTATGGTGTTAAATCCTTTTATAGTGGCATTGACTGTCTGTAACAGCTCCCATCTGGTGATCTGCAGCCATTTGGCATTCACTGCTGCTTGGAGTCCAGGCATAAATATAGATGTAATTATCATTGTAGTCTTGCTGAACAACTTGTGCCCATCTAGAATTACATTATAAGCTTCTATTGACTTTGCTGAAAAATAATTTTCTCTCTTCGTCCACCGAAGTGCAAGTGACCTTCTTTTTCTCAGGTGCTCATCCACTTTTGGAAATCCCTCAAAATTTCTGGAATCACCAAGGCTGGAACATGGATGAGTACCATGGAACACACTCCTCCACAGTTCCTGGGCAACTTCATATATGCTCTGGATCCACATGCTCAATATCAATCTATTAGGACAGCAGTTTCTCTCTTCATTCCTGGGATATCAATTATGTTCATGCACCCTTTTTTCTCTGCGACTCAGATTTTACCTTTGCTTCGAAAGCACATTGTTGCATGATTCAATAGGACTACAGCCACTGGTCCTGATTCATCATCCACCCATGTCAGCAGTTTCGACTTTGTGGCCCATGACTTTAGGCAATCATCATTCAATATCTGCACCTCGTGCACTGCTCCTTTCCTTAGCAGATGATCTGCACAGGACATCATACCATCTTCCCATCCTTTAGTCGTAATCACTCGTCCATAGATATACAGTTGTGAACACTCTGAGCATCCAGGCATCCCAGCCTTTTCAGTTTTGACAGAGCTAACCTTCTACAGGTTCAGCTACAAACCCCCTGGATTCACAATTTTACATCTCAGAATTTTGATTGCTTGATTAGATATCATGACTTCATATGCGGATACTCTTTGTGTTGTCAATGTACTTTTGGGTTTCTCTAAAATTGAAAATAACGCATGCTCCACATATAGCATCATTGCACAACCCATCGTAATACTTGTGCACATTTCAATTGCAAATGTAGCAGCAGCCAAAGATTGTTAGCATGGAAAATGTCCTCTCATAATTGGATCTAAAATCCCACTGTAATACGCCAAAGTTGTATACCCTAATGTTGTCCTTTGTGTGAGCACTGCTGTCATTACTGATCCATTTGTGTGTGAAAACAAATGCAATTCCTCATTATAATTGGTGATTCCTAAAACTGGAGCTGTGTAGAAATTGCTCTTTTTAATTCCTCAAATCCTTCCTCCATTTCTTCAGTCCATTCTATCTTTCCCATCCCAACTTGTGATTTCTTAAGTGCTTGCAAAAGTGGTTTTGTGCATCTGCTGTAGTCGAACACCCAGGCCCTACAATAATTGAATAGGCCCAGAAATTGCTGCATTGGCCTCACTGTACTGGGCTTTTGTGTTTTCATGATAGCCTCAGCTTTCTCAAGAGTCACTTTCTTTACTTCATGTGAAATTAACTGCCTGCATTCATCCTCTGTTTCACTACAGATTAATATGTCATCTACATACTGAATGACTGCACTCTTGAGTTCAATGTTACCTAAATCCATCTGTAGGACCCTATTAAAAATTGACGGGACACACAGTACCTCTGAGGCAAACTAGTATATTTTAGACTTTTTTGTCTGAACTTAAAGGAAGTAAGGTCTTGTGAATCTTTGCGCAATGGGATTGAGAAAAACTATTTTTCAAATCGATCACAGTGAAATAATTAGCTTCAACTGGGATGCTACACAATATTGTCGCAGTATTCGGAACTAATTGAGATTCCACTTAGACAATCTAATCAAAAGGGCACAAGTCCTGGATAAATCTCCACAACCCCAATTTTGATTTTTTTATTTGATACACAGCAGTGTTGCATGGGGATTTGATGGCACTTGGATTCCCTGTTTCATCAACGCTGAGACTCAAATATGCCTTCATCAGCTTCTCAAGACATGGGATACTGTTTTTCTCATGGTAAAATTGCTCCTGGCATGAGTTTTATTTTAACCTACCCTATTCCCTTCAATAGGCCAACATCATATGGGACCATAGTCCAAAGGACACTTGGCACCTGTTCTATGTCTTCCTGAAAGAACGCTGGTCTTTGCCGCATCAGTGCCATTTGCTGTGGGACTGCCTTTTTCTCAATCTTTATCCAATATGTAATGCATAAGAAAAACACTAGCTCATCATCTATACGTTCCTCCTGAACATATCTTCATCTGTTATATCAGTCACTCTGTATCCCTCCTCAAGAGCTATCATCGTTCTCCATGATCTGCCTTTGTCATCTACTCCTTCAAGCATTACTATTTCCCTTTGTACTATAGCTGCTTCAAATTCTATGGGAATAATCTGCCCTTCTTCCTCATCCATAGGTACCTGTGGTCTAAATAAAAATGAATCAGGTATCCTCACAATTTCCCCCATCTAATCCAGGTAGCAATGTTAATAAAATGCTCACCCCATACATGAAGACTTCTGGATCTACCGGGAACCCTCATTGAGCAACGTGTCCTGTAAATGCTAGTATAAACGTTCCTATGTTTAAATAGTGTCTTCCTGGAGTGGAGCACACTATTCCTTGATCCGTGAATGAAAAAGTCATATTAAGTTTCGTCAGCAAGTCACTACCCAGAATGTTAACCGGCGTTTGTCGCGAATATAACAAAGTGACAGATATGTCACACTCCCCTAGAGAATAAGGCGATTCACCAGTAAAAGGAACTCAATTTGTTGCTACAGAGAACCCTTGCGTATTCATGGCAATACCTAACATTGGGTATTTTCCCTCTATTATACAAAAGCGAGTTGATCCAGCGCCTAGAAGAAAAGAAAAAGATATGCCTCCTATCATCACATCGACCCTTGGTTCCTCTTGGCGGTCTGGTGTTAGTGATAGTACTGAACACATGAAGTCACCCTGCGAGCTGTCCTATTGAGGGTACACATTCATCCCTGTCGCCATAAAGGATTCCCTCCTACCACAGTGACACCTCCTATTCTAGGTGTTTGTGCTTGCCCTATGTTCACATTCCATTGTGTCTGCATAGGTTCTTGTTGCGACTGCCCTTGCGGTGGGTGCTTAGACACTGACCCCTGCTGTTGTGCTTGCTGTGCTTGTGGCCCCTGTGTCTGATAGGATGTGTGATCCTGGGCGCAGCCCTCTCTTGTTTGTGTGCTCTATGGAGGTGGATGAGAGGTTCCCCCTCATTGAATTTGTCTATTTTGTTGCATGTTTTGGCTTTTACATATGCATGCAATATGCCCTACTATCCCACAATTCCAACTTGATGGGGGTGGCCGTCTGGCAAATCCACCATTATATCCTGCCTGATTGTTCTGATGTCCACCCTGGGAATTTTGAAATCCACCTTGGGTGTTCTGAAATCCACCTTGGGTGTTCTGAATCCACCTTCTCTCCTTCTAAATCCTCCACCTCTACCTCGTGGCCAAAACCCATACACACTTTGATACACTAGGTGTACATTATTCACCTGTGATGCACATGTTGTTTCTTGCATTCCTCCTCCATCTCCACTTGTCAATACTGCCCCTTCTATAACAAATCTGATACATTTCTTCTGAACTAACTTGGATTCCTCAATCTTTCTCTTCTCATCTTCCTTTCTATTCTTCTCTTGTAACAATCGACAATGATGTACAATAGTCAGCTGTATCTTATCCCATGGCTCTGCTTCCATTCCTACTTGTTTTTTTATTTTTTCTGTACTTTTTGTGGCATTCCTGACACAAAATATGCTAGAGTAATGCCACTGTTTTTTCCCAAGGTTCAAGCATCTGAAGCTGCCATCTCTCTTGAATAATCTGAATATAAACAATACGGTCTTCATCTTCTTTCATTTTGCATGTCATAATTACACCCATATCTGACATATCGTGATACTGTACCCTTAGAGCCCTCCAAATGTCTGGCCAGCAATTATTAAATGGTGCTACATCATTCACCATGTTTTGTGCTGTCCCACTTGTTTCCAGATGTCATCAGCTCTGTCTCCAGGAATAGCTGACAGTAGACCTTGAATGTCCCCTTTGGCCAATGTATTTCCCCCTGTAATTTTCTCTAATTCGTATATCCATTTTCCAGCCCCCGAAGTCAGACTAGGTAACTTGCATTTTAAGTTATCCTTATCCATCTGGGGACATGGAATATATTGCGGTCTTGCTCCTCCTTGTTTTAACAATGGAAGCTGTGTGTACCCCGTCCCATAACTGGACCTCATTATTTGTTTATTCATTCCATGGGTGATCACCCCTGTTTGTCTTCACGCTGGTGAGGACCTTAACCTACTCACATAGGGTTGGGATTCTCCTCCCACATTACACAATCGTCTTCAGGGAAGTTCGGGATATGTCATAGGACCTGTTGTTCTTTCCTTTGGGTGTTGCAGATCTGACCATCTTACCTCTTTGTACAGATTTTGACTTCTCAAGGGGGCGCATGTACCCTCCCCTTCTACCTTGCGACCCAACTGCCTTTCTTTGTCTGATATTGCTACACCCCAACTGGTGTGACTATCATCCTCCTCTTCCCTATCTAATTCTAATCTACTCAAAGACAATGCTCTGCATTCATCACTGAACATGTTTTCCTCTTCATCTCTTGCCTTTGGTTTTGGGGATCATCTACCACTCCCGCGAGCCCCATACTCGCTGTCCTTTCTCATTTGCTGATATATCTTATCATTCCTCTCGCCAATACTTTCTGCATCATATCTTTCCTTTTCTTCTGCTACTTTAGGTATTTCTTGAGTCATTTCTCTCATTGGGAAAAGTTTGCTTATCGTTTCCCAATGACCCTGTATTTCGTCGCCCTGTCCCACTCATTCTTTAAGAACGAGACTGATGTCAAGATCTTGCGACTTTCTATTCTATTTTATTACTTCTTCCACTTCCCTTTACTCTCTCACATCTCTTCTTTCTGGCTCGTCTTCTTGCTTTTGTGCTTCCCTTCTTATTTCTTCTCTTTGTTCTTCTTCTCCGTAATCTGTCTTCCTTCACTCGTTGTGCCTCTTCTTCCTCTATCATTCTTTCTCTCCTATCTCTTTCTTCCTTTTCTTTCTTTCGAATGCCATGCTTCCTTTGTTCCTCTGCCCGTTTTTCATCTTTCTCTCGTTCTTCTCCATATATCTTTTCCCATCATTTCCTGCTTTTCCTTCCTTGCTCGCCCTCCCAAACCCTCTTTTCTCGTTCCCTATCCTTCTTTTCTTGCTCGTTTTTTGTCTTTCTTTTATCTAACCCCCTTGATGCTTTTCCCATCTATCTTGAGTAATATCTATCCTCCCAGCCATTTGTTCTGCACAAGCATTTCCTCATCGGCCCTATCCTTCTCTCCTTTCCAGCTTTTAATTTCCTTGTCTATATGTTGATATATTCGATCTCTCACCTCGTTCCTCTTTATCTCATATGAATCTACACTCGTCTTGCTTCCTTTTACTCTCTTCTGTACTGTCATCACTATTATAAGTGAGTGGTGAATATATTGAGTTGCTATAGTGCGCTGCTGCTTTTAATTCTTTTAAAGGATAAAATCCAGTATCCTCTGCATTTACATTCTTAGTTTCAGGTGGAGTAAGAGGAGCCAAGGGCTTGATGCCCCCCCTTATGCTGATTAAGCATACACTCCTCCAGTGGTGGGTCCTCTTTCTCCTCTTGATACATTTTGCAGAGTTCTAAAACTTCCAGTCTTTTTTCTAATTTCTTTCCTATGTACGAAGCGTGCACATATGTGGTCCTACTCGAATCCTTTGCTCCGCCACCTCCAACTCCTTGAGGGTCTGTCGCTTTTCCAAGCAACAAGTTGGGGGCAGATCTCTCTCTTTGGCTGGTGCCCCTCTCTGGAACAACCTCCCTGCCTCTCTGAAACTTGAGCAGAACTATCTCCGGTTCCGGGAGCAGCTCAAGACTTTCATCTACGCTTCTACCTTCTCTCTTCCTCTTCCCTGCTAATCTCCTATCTGATATTGCACTGGTTACCTGGCTACCTGCTGAAACATGGGCCCAAGTCTGTACCCTCCCAGTTGCACACCGCACTGCCTCCTGGCAACCTTGCACTTGTGGCTGTATCTGTAACCCTACAGTCTGCCCTACCTGCACTTAACCAGAACTTGTTGAGTGCACTTATCCCTGCACTGCCAGCTGCTGGCCGCACTTCCTTTCTTTTATGTCTGATCCTATGTCTTGCACTTGCGCCTCCTCCCCCTCCCCTGGCACTTTTCCCCCTCCCTCTCCACTGCACTTGCGCAATCTCAATGTAACTTGGCCTAGTAAGATTGCTGTCTTGTCCCCCCTTGTTCCCCTGCCTTGTCGCACCTTGAAACTCTTGTGTATAAGTGCGATATGAATGTCTTATCATATCATCATATCATGTGTTGTAATACTGCCTTTAACAATGATCCCTCTTGCGGCCATGGCATATCAGCTGTGCCCTTTACCCATTCTGCACTCTACTGTTTGAGCTTAGGGGAATGTCATTTTCATGTTTTACAAAGGTGCGTAAGAGGAGTGTCCTCCATAATGACAAGTCACAATTAACTGCCGATGATTAGCAGATCATTACCTTATTATATTTAACAAATCTCTAGTTATCTCAAAGGTTATTGCTCACCACTTTCAATCACAAAACAATAAATATGAGCAAGCACCATCAATCGTTTCTCAATCCTCTTCTGTTTCAACAACCTATCTGTCTTCTAACTGGCCCTATCTATCTTCTGACTGGCGTTATCTGTCTTCTGATTGGCACCAATCATTTACTACACTTAACTCAAAACAACTTCAAACCAAATTGACAATTTATCACTTTTCAGTGCTTCATACATCAAATAACAATTTAAATAATAACACCATACACATTAATAACCCCTGTGACCACCTTCTCTATTCCCTATAATAATTTATAGTAAGAGGTATACTTGGTTCATCTGCAATTATATTACACCGTACAGAGTTTAAGACGTCACCTTCCATGGTTCTCACTGTGTGTGTATCCTCTCTCTTAATATTCTCATTGGAATTTGGGACGTCTTCTTCTATATCCCTTGAAATAGGATTACTTAGGTGTTCCTTTATCCAAATAAAATTCCTGTTACCCACATTTTTTTCATAAAATATCACACTCCTGCCCCTTTTTATTGCCATGTCCCTTAGTTTACTTACATCCGTTTAATCCACTTGAGGTCTTCGGTATCGAGTCCTCCTCTAATCAGACAACGACACCTTCTGTCAGTGGAGCGCTCATGCAAACTGAGCAGGGATTTCTTCAGAGAGGACCCTGCCCAACGTCTCGCATGGTGGAGGATGCCTGATCATCCGAAACTCTGAAGCCAAACTAGTTTAGATTGAAACCATCTGCACCGCTACCACATGAGTTTATGTTCTTGGAAATGTGCATCTGTTAGTGGATGGGATTACAGCAGAATAATTCTGAGTCCAAATAACCATACAAACTAAAGAAGATGGCAAGTTGCTGTTTTACAATGAACATCAACGGACGTACGCTCATTTTCTCAGCGATTTCCACATGAAATACAATTATATACTTTCTTAGTGCTTCAGAATGACATCATGATTGATAGGGACATATCTAGATATACAATCATATAGGACCTAGGATTGTTATTTGCTATCAAATATCAGGTGTACAAATTATGCCTACCTCTTCATACGTGTCATTTAAGAAAAATCAGTTACACAGTGTTTCATTGGTTTCTCAAGCTTTAAGGTCCTTCGTTATATGGACTAATACAGTTGGTTTGGCATGCTTGTGCCATGTCTGATCATTCGGTACTATTAGCCGCACGTAATCCAAGACCCAGGTGCAGGTAGACATGAAACTACCCTACCATCCAATTAGCCCAACATCTCTCATCACCCAGGCGTTCTGCCATGAAATTCTCTTTGTATTTGGCCTTGCAGAGCATTCTTGTCCTCAGAATCTTGTCTGGAACTTTCAAGCCCTATTTTCAGCCTCAACTCACATGACAACAGACCGCAATTCTGTTCATTCTGCAAGCCTTTAAATGTCTTTAATGAATTAAGACTTGACATCCTTTGTGTTCTTTCTTGCACCTTAATGTTAGACGATTCATCCTCCGTACACATGTTCCTCTTCAGCGTGGATAGCTGACCGTGACTTCTCAGACCTTGACTTTAGGCCAGACAGCCTCCGAACGCAGCTCCAACAACCTGTTATTCGACTGCAACACAGACTTTCATTTTCTCTCCATGGTTTTTAGCTTACTTATTTCATGATACCAATGTCCAGTTTCTGTACAATGGTGGCTCCGCCAACATTCTTTTCACTACTTGTAGCTAGTCTATACGATGACTTGATCTATCTTGCATTTCAGCGTATGTACATTCATTAGATCAATAATCTGCAGTCCTAATGTAAACACAAACATCCTAACGTAAACACACACAAAAGAGGCTGTCAGCTTTGTCTATCAATCATGGAATGAAGGCTTCACAAATAGGCATCTGAGAGCTGCTCAGATGGTGTCTTGTGATGATACAAACAGAAATGTAGTGGGCCATTTAAATTAGCACCATTCATGCCTTTTTGACATAACTCGAACATTTAATGCGCCTTGAAAAACTATTTTGCTGTATAGTGAGCATTATAAATGAACATTAAATAAAATCAATAAAATATGATTTTGAGTCAAAAGAAAAGATGCTTTGAAACCATGAGATGTTCCACTAATAGAATGAGTCTAAACATGATATCTGTACATTTATTGGTACAATTGTAAATATTAATAACTGACATGTGTGTTGCATACCCTGAGTTTGTGATATTTATGGAGTCATGACATCTGTATTTCATTGGTGTCATGTTGCTACAATGAAATATGATTAAATGATTGACAGTATGCAATTAATTAAATGCAATATTTGGCATAGAAGAATTCAAATAATGTTCTAAATTATTATTTGTTTTAGATTTATTTTGAATTCCAGATAATGGAGATTTATCTTATAAACCTGGAGTAGAATGCATGATGCTTGGATACCGGTTTCTTTTACCAATTACATTTTTTCATTTGGTTTGTATGACATTACCAAGCCCTTGTTCATGCTGGACTCATACTCTAGATGTTAAGGAGAGAAACAATGGTGCATGACAAAGTGTTTAAACCCCAGTTTTTTCAGACCTTGGGTAATATCTGGAGATTAAGGGGCCATATCCTTGGGGGACCCTGAAGCTGATATTATATGAGGCAGACCTGATGTCCTTGATGGAGAAAGAGACCAGAAGGGACTGAACTGACAGGGAATTTCCACCAAATTCTAGAGGGTCCTTGCTGGCTCTGTGTCTTAAATAATTCTTCAACAGTGAGTATGCCAATTCCCCAAATGCATTTAAATATAGGTTCTCTAGAACTACTGATAAAATGGCCTGGGAAACCCCAAAATTATGCAGAGGATGAGGAGCCAGAGAAACCCAGACTCAATGACAGAAATAGTCAAAGTGGAAGGCAAAACCCAACTTTTATTAACACTCTGTATAAAGTGGAGACAGCATACAAGCAAAAGGGTTGCAGCTCTCAGAGCCCTCATACAAAACAATACTTTTTATACCAAGAAAACATCAGAATGACATCATGCTACAAAGCCTATCTGGTAAGGGAATTGGTTAAGGGAATTGATTATATACATATTCAATATGGGTTATGCCTCTGATTGGATAATACCTATCTGATGGCTCCCCCTGTGACCACCTTTAAATCGATAACAATAATAAAACATAATTTATAAAATTAACTATTGGTTGTCACAATGGGGGTGGACTAGCATCAAGGGTCTTGACTGGTTGGCATTCTACTGACCAACCTTTGACAACTGACAGGTCGTCAAGACATGAGCCAGAAACTAGTAGGGGAGAGAGGTCCACAGACTTCTTCTATTCATTTCAAGAATATATCATCCCTCAACTCTAGGTCAGGAGCCAGGGTGATCATTTTTCTAGCTTGCCTTGTGTGGCACCTTGTGACTAAGAATATGCGTCAGGGGTTAAGGCAGTTTCCTATCTGTGTTCATTGCTAATGAATAATCAGTGTTCTTCAATTATGGGTCACATTCGAGAGGAGCGCATTTAGAATTATTTTACCCTGCATTTATGAGTATTTGAGCAAGTAATGATACAGGTGTTATGGTCTCCTCTACCACTGGGGACACTCATGAGATTATTTTACATGGAGTCTTCTGACTTATAATTATCTTGCACCTGACTCACAATAATTGGTTGTGCTTTTCCATACTTTAAATAATTTGGGAGTATACTTCTTGCGTCCTGGGAATCCTTATCTCGTTCCTTCTATGTAACATTCAAACCTTCCCTGTCTGGGCTCTGCATGGATCTGTATTCTTATAATTCAGCATTTTGATTTCTTGTGAAACCTTGAGGCCATTTATTTAGTTAGAAGCGTGTTGCGGCTTGCATTTTGGAAAAGACGCCTACCCATTACTGGTTTTCTTTTCTTTTTGTTTTCTTTGTTCTTGATAAGGGGGTTGCTACCCTCTGTCTAATTGTAGCTTCAAAGATGCTTGAAAATTAGACATTTAAAGCATAACATTCTAATGAAACCTCAACATAACATAACATGACCTATCCAGCTAGTATACACCCTCCCAATCGCGTGAATGAGTACATACAGTATCATTCAGGAACATTCTAGTTAACGGCCATTTAGCTTTGGGAAAGGTACATATTGATCCTAGCAGAAGAAGAGATTACACAACATGCTTCTACAGCTTAAAACATGACATCACACAGTGTAGAATACCAAATCTAACTAAGTGTAGCACTTCCGAACTGGACATGGCATAGACAATGTAGTTCAGTGCAGGCATATAGCAAAGAATGACATTGATAGGCATCCCAAACAAATAATGATGCACCCAGTAAACAGCACTGCAAAGGTGCAAAGGTAGTGTGTCAAACACAGAAACGCACACAGTTTTTCTCTCTCTCTCTCTCTTTCTCTCTCCCTCTCTCTCTCTCTCTCTCTCTCTCTCTCTCTTTCTCTGTCTCTCCCTCTCTCTCTCACATTCTCTTTCTCTCTCCCGCCCTCTCTCCCCCTCTCTCCTCCAGACTCATCATTCCTGGGTTTTGTAAGAGTATATGTAGCATTTTACCAAATATGATGGCATTTTCTGGTGTTTTGTTGCAAATGCAGTGGCATTTTTTTGTTGTTGTCAGCAGTCAGCAGCAATATGGAACACACATATATATAGTTATTTTTGTGTTGCCAATATAACATGTGAATATGTTGTTGGTGGCATTCAAGGTACAGAACTCATAACACAGCAAAAGCCCAATGTGAAACTGCAGAGTAAAGTGCACCATTTCTTTTCTTTTAATACCTCATACCTAGAAGACTACATTACTTATATAACTGACTAACTTAATTAACATTTACTAAACACTAATTCTAACTTCCTTAACATTATAATGTAGTCTCATGTGCAAAATGAGGTGAAAATACATATTTTGGTAGCACTGCTATAATTCGTTTTTAAATGCACACTGGCATTTTTTTTTCTCTCTCTTTCTATGTTGGGTTGCAGAAAGCAGAAAGTATGCGCGGCAGGAAATAAAATTGAAACAGTTGCTCAGTGAGCAAGGATCCCATTGTATAAAAGTGAAGGGTGCTGCTGAAAACATGCTTTTAACCTGATTGGAGGAAAGTGTCTGAAGACATACTACGTAGATAAAGTAGGAAGGTTCTGAGTTCTGCTAATGGCAAAACCTACGGAGAGAAGTTAGTTTGTGCTGTCTGGGCTGAGAAGATAGAGGTTCAAGGTGTCACAGAGCGCTGGCTTGAGAGTTTCTCGCCATGCTTCCCAGACGCACAAGATTACAGGAGCAGTTTGTGCTTACTGGGCCTGTCTTTGTGAGGCGAGTGAAACAAGGTTGTGTGGGGGAACTTTAAAGAAACACTTTTGGTAAGGAGATAAGTATAAGTGAGGTCACTGTGTACGGTCGCATGGATGACTGAATTATAGTACAGTGTAGACAGGATAGGAAATCCCCTGCATTTTTATTTCATCATGTTCAGAATGTGGAAGAATTACCTCATGTTTTAAAAGGCTTGCTTGTTCTGTATTCTCTTTCTTTTGTTTTCCAGATGATGCAATGTTTTTATGGTAAGAACTAATAATTGTGAATTGTATTGTATATAATATAATGAGAATATATAAAAACAAATGGTTTAGTGTCATCTTTGCACCTGTGAAATTATTCATATACCTATAAAGTATACAATACAGGGGAGGTCCATATCTCTTCAGTAGCATGTGTCAATTTGCTCCTGTAGGTGTGTGTGCCTTCCTTGCATGCTGTTGGAAGGAATTTGATATAATATATAGATCGCTGGATGTAGATAAACCAGTGATACCAGGGGCGCATAGATCGCTGGATGTAGATAAGCCAGTGATACCGGCCACAACCTATAGGTGGTGCTCTATATAAAATTGTTGGGTTTCTATCATGTGCATAGGTCCAAGGCTCTCTATAGAACACTGGGAGGTACTCTAATAGAAAGGAAGGTTTTGTTTTATGATGGGGTTATGCTATTGGGAAGAAAACTACGCTCACCATTAAATACCGCAAACAATATATTACTAGATTCCCTAATATAATATAACAAGGTATGGTCACTAAACTAATATGAGGTTAAACCCAATCTAAATACAAGGCTAATTTACCACCAAATTACCACTCATATTTTGGTGGTAATAAAATACTGCCAAACCCCAAATTTACCCCAATAAGACAAAATATCCTACATATATGGTGCGTTGGCCAGGAAAGTGGCTGTAGAGGACCTACAGGGCGTGGCAAGTATGTCTCACACTACCATACGTGTATTAAAGGGAACCCATTTCATGAGAGCAGTGTGACACTAAAGGTGCATTTCAGAATGTCTCAAATGGAGTCCACATTCCCAGAGCTAGTGCAATATCTGGAGGCAAAGCTATATGCACATGGAACATGGTCATCAAATAATGCCACAGAATAGCATGACCGCATATATGGTGAAGTGCAGAAAGAACCATTAGATAGCATCTTTGCAGAAGGTAGCATAATTAAGGTCTGCCTTTTAAGACTATTAAATGCAGCTGATCAACATGCAGAGAAAGATTGTCTGATACGGCTATGTGTCAAGACATGGTTTATCCTAAATAGGTCTCTGCGAATGCAAGAAAATGATGCCAAGCTGATTAGCAGATTAAGAGTTGAACTGGATGGAGCTAGTGAAAAAGAGGAAAAATTAAGAGCAGAACTGAAGGTATGTCAAAAGGACATGCAGTCAAAATGTAAAGATCTTGACACTCAATTGTCTCAAAAAAGGAAACAGTTTGAGGATAGTGAGCAAGAATTAAAACACTTGAAAGCGTTGGTAGATCATATTAAACAAGATAAAGATGAAGTTGTTTTGGAAATGCAGATTTTACAAAAAGAAGAATTTGAGAAAGAAAGTGATCTTCAAAATGTTGAACAGGAAATGGTTAAAATGTTTCAAGAAAGAGACAAGAGAGACAAAGAATTCAATGAATGCCAAATGCAAATGAGCGATATGCAAAGTGTGATTAATAAGATGAGTGATGAAAACAATTATTTGCGTAAGGAGGCAGACAGGCTCCTTAAAAAGTGCAAGGATTTGGAACAGCAAATATGCATTTCCAGGTCCCAGGATAAATGGCACCACATTCAATGGAGCTGAGTGAATTCTATTTCTACACAGAGAACTACTGCTCCAGTGGCTGGGCCGGTGACTGAACTTGGTTGCAGCGCTCTTGGGGGATTTGACACACCCATTGGGGTCAGCCAGCAAACTCATACGCCTGAAACCAGGGTTGAATCACAAAGTAGTATTCCATGCATAGCAATGAGTAACCACATAAAAATAATGAAATCAATCAAGGCTCTGATCAAACCATTTAAAAAAGGAGGGAGTGCTGTATAGAGGACCACTTAGAAGCGGTGCACGATATATTTAAAGCCCTCCAGATACCTAAGGAACAATACAGACAATACTTTCACTTAACTCTGGATGCTTCCACAGCCAGTATTATTATAGGGTTAAATGAACAGCAAAGCAAGACATGGGTAGAGTATGAAAAAGAGATTAGACTTCATTTCTCTCCTTTCCAATCATTACAAGAGGCAAAAAAGGTTGCATACACGATTACGGCTGGACCAAATACGTCCCCTCACCAATTTTTGCAAGACTTATAAAGAGCCTTTTCTCGCTTTTATGTATCTTTTGACCCCAATTCCAATGAGTTTAAAACTGCCTACTTCTATGGGCTACAGAAAGACATCATATCACAGTTAGTCCATGAATTGGACCGTGACAAGTCCCTTGAATGGATTGTCCACCTAAGTACAAAACTATATGAAGTACTCTATTGTCAGGGTAGAGAGAGTGATAAAATGAAAGACACTAGACCAAAATCTAAAGAATCCTCAGCAACAGTGAGGGACATCAGGTCAGCCAAAATGTCCCTTTAGTCAGCTCAAAGTCCATGTACACATCTGCGTGAAGGGGGACTGGAAGGGGGGTAGTCAACTGAGGTTTTCACTCCCTTCACCAATGTTTCAATCACAAGATCCTAATAATAGGGAGATCTACATTAGCCCTA
This sequence comes from Ambystoma mexicanum, assembly GCF_040938575.1. Lineage (NCBI taxonomy): Eukaryota > Metazoa > Chordata > Amphibia > Caudata > Ambystomatidae > Ambystoma > Ambystoma mexicanum. The sequence continues at coordinate 1,123,149,080 of NC_090931.1, forward strand.
GGTACTTAGGAGACAGACCCCGGGCAGGATATCGGTCTGATATGTCAGGTATGAACAATAATCAGAGACAAAGTCAGGATCAAAGAAATAATGGTCCTTACCAGACATTGGGGACACAAAGCAGATTTGATCCTAATACCATGATATATGGTAATTAGGATAGACCCCGATATGTGGATTGATTTACTGAAAATGGGAATCAGCATAGGGGACAATACTCAGAAAATGAGACTACAACCAAAGGATGGGTGCACCTCGCTCCCCTACCCATATGAACCAAGAGTTCAGAAACAACCCCAACAGAAATCATTTTCCTGACAGATATCAGAATAGATTCAATCAGGGGGAAAACAACCAATATCGACCTAGAAGATTCTAGAGAAATGGAAAGGTTCCAGTGCCTCGAGGCCCAAGAGAAAATGTTGGCTGAACAAATAGGAAAACTATGTATGGTTCAAAAATGGTCATCAAAGAAGGGGCAGAAGGCCATGGTAATGAACGGGTGACTTCTGATAAGTGACTAAAAATGTATGATACCTGTAATTCTAAAAAACAGATTGCCCTGATCTGGTTTTGCATAATAATAATAATAATAATAATAATAATAATAATAATAATAATAATAATAATAATATCTTTAATGTGATTTAGTTTAAATAATAAACTTTACACATATACATCATAACTATATAAAACATAAAAACAGACAATATATATACATTACTAAAAATACATTTTAACAGAATAAAATAAAATATTCCATAATAATCCATTATATCTTAGTCTAGATGAGATATTCCAAGTTTGATCTCTTTCTTCATAACCACATTCTCACTATCCAAACAGGGCCTGAATATATCATAAAAGATTTCATAATGATATACCCAATCTGGCTTCCACCTTCAACCAAATATTTTATAGTGCGGTTAACAAGCACATACTTTCAGAGTTGACACAATGATTCCAAAAACTGGTCTCCCCTATAGCATCATAATTATGCACATACTTTCCCAGCAGTCGTTTAATGTCACCCATCATTGCCTGACATTCCGTGAGGACATGCTTAGCTGTCTCAGGTATTTCTTGTTTCATACAGAGGCGACAGAATTGCTGTTCTTTGGATATGTTCTCTGTCACCCCTGTAGTCATTTTGATGGGAAGATGTTCTAACTTTAACAGGAGTATAAATCTTCTCAGTCTATGGGATGGGCATAACATCAAGTATTTTTGTGATTTTTTAAATGTATATAGTCTAGATTGTACAAAATTATATCTTCTTAACTTGCAAAGATGTTCGTAATTTTCCCGCCAGTCCCATAGCTCCACTCTTCTTCCCAATGCCACCTGCATAGTCTCCGTAAGAGGCCCAGCTCGCTTCGACCAACAGAAGTCTCTTATCAACTGTTCCATTTGATTGGTAAATTGACAAGTAGATCTTTCCTTCTTTATTTCCAGAGCAACTGTCGTCAATAGAGCATTATCCGTTCCCTTCACCATTTGTAGGTAAAGCCCTACTCTCTTTTTCAAAACCTGAGCTTTTAAAGATATAAGTCCAAGCTCAAGTCGTAGCAGAGCCATTGGTATATAAGAAGGAAGACCCAACATCTTCCTCCAATATTTTCCCTCAATTAGTTGTAGCCAATTCAGTTCCATTTGTGTTAATGCTTCCAGCCCATACACCATCATAGGGGAGAATACTTGGATATAGAGATGCCGGGGTCCCCAAAGGGTAAAACCTCCCTGTTTTATTGTAAAGCTTTTAAATAAGGCTGTAATTTGCGCTGCTCTTTTCATACGATTGCTCTTGCATATAAAATATCCACCTTTGGGTTCAAAATCAATTCCAAGATATCTATATACTGGAACATATGTGATTTCGACATTGTTAATGTGGAGCTCAACCGTGTAGTTTTTTTATTCGTGTATCTTATCACGTGAAATTTCTCTATATTGATGATAAGGCCTTTATTTTCTGAATATTCCCAAAGGGCTAGTGCTGATCGTCGTAATCCACTAATGGTGTGATCAAATACCACCAGGTCATCAGCACATGCGAGCACTGAGCAGGGGGTTTTACCTATGCTCGGCGGGCAGTTATTCGCCCTGGCTATAGTTGGAGGAATGTCATGTACATATAAATTATACAATAGGGGGGCGGTCACACAACCCTGCTTGACCCCTCTATTCTGTAAAACTTCTTCGGACATATGTCCTTGCTGATCTAGTTTTAATTTTACCTTGGTATTCTGATGTAATAACCTAAGGTAATATAGAAGGTCTTCAGGGCAGCCTAGTTTTTGCAGCTTCCTCCAAAGTTTCTCTCTGGGGATTGAATCAAATGCAGCCTTAAAATCAACATAAAATGCGTACAAGGGAGGTTGACTGCACTGTCGTGCTCTACTTCGCATGATATCCATAACCAAAAGGTTATGGGTAGTAGAAATCCTTCCCTAAAACCGCATTGAAATTTACACAAGATTTTAGTGTGGTCCACCCATAGCTGGAGATTTTTCAGTATTAATGAGGCAAATATCTTACTTGTGGTGTCGAGCAGAGAGAGTAATCGATAATTATTAGGATCAAGGCGATCACCCTTTTTAAATATCGGTATTAAGATCGCTGAGTGCCAGGAGCGCGGAATCTTACCTTCCCTCAAGATTTTTACAAACAAAATACTCAGCAAAGTTGCCCAGAAATCAGGGTTACTCTTAATAACAATATTGGCCAAACCGTTAGGTCCGGGGGCCCTGGAAGATTTCAATGATTTAATCTCCGTCAGAATAGAGTCATATGAGATATTGATAGTGGGTTCGGGCGTAATTTTGGTTACCCATGTTGTTTCTTCACCCAGATTTGTTATATTACGTTTCTCCAAAAACCTCCTCCATTCTGAGCTGCTAATTGGATTAACTATCTGTTGTGTTTTATTACCCCTAGCTTCACCCAGTAATGCCCAGATATTACTTGCTTTCCTTGAGCAGATAGTCTGCACTAACCTTTGCCAGGTTTTGTTTCTATCTAGGTTTCTCTTAGCCTTTAAATCTGCCCGATATCTATTCTTAAGCCTCTTAATAGTAGAGAGATATGACTCCCATGACATAGAAACTTTCTTAGCTCTTCTTAGTTCTGCCCTCAGTGATCTCTTTGCATCTCGAATGTATCTATCGTATATGGGAGGGTTCCCCTGTTCACTAATCATGGGCTCTTGCTGGTTTAGCTGCATATTTATCAGAGAACTGATGTATCCATTCCTCTACTTCGTCTATGGACATCGTATGAAATTCTTCAAAATATGGGTAACAATATTTGTTATCGCTTCAGCTGCTATTTGTACATTCTTATAAGACCACCAAATACTTGAACCTGCGTGATTCACTTTTAATTCGCCCATCACACATAATTGGATAGCGACTTCAGGGGTATCAAATGTACATGACAGTGTAGCATGGTCATTCCAATGATTTGGAGCCACGGCCATGTCATTGACAAATAGCAGCATACTTGGAGAAACAAAGATGTAATCCAATGTACTGACCAATGGCCCATTGTTCCAAGTATGTTTACCTGGATAATCACTTTTAGTTCGACCATTGATCATCTCAAGATCCCAATTTTGAAAAAATTGCACCCAGCCTAACCCTTCCTCCTCTATTTTATGATGTACCATTAAACATTGTGGATACAATTTCGGATTAGTAGTTCCAAATCCCCCCCCCTAACATATGGGTATTAAAATCTCCTACCACACAGACATCAGTGTTATCTTGGTTATTTAACCAATTAGCCAGAAGCTTGTGCAGGGCTTCCTGTAATATCTCTCTCATCACTGCCCCAGGGGGGTTATATAAACAGACTACTAACAATCTATCTATACTCCCTTTACCTTTATGCGCCATTTCAACTGCAATCATATATTCATCTTGGTTCACATCAATCCTCCTAGAGTAGAAGATATTAGACACACTAATCCATAGTCCACCATATGGCCTCCCCCTTTCTCCTCTTTTAGCAAATGTCTGATATCCATTAAACCCATCTAGATATAGGGCGTTCATCGCCAATGTTTCTTGTAGGCAAATGCAGTTATGTGTGGCTAACTGCAACATCGGCCCTATTGGATTCAATAGATGGGAAAAGCCCCGGCAGTTCCATGATACCAAGGATAACTTTCATTTGCTTGCTGTAACCATAGGTAAAGCCTCCACCAACCACTTTAATACGGATTGTACTTCTGTCAGATCCACCTTCTTTCAAATTAGTGAGCTGGGACAGGTATCTATTGGATAGACTTTAACTATTTCTATCTCCTGGCAGCTGGGTTCATTATACTTCAGTTCTGCATCTATCTCGATGTCAACTGTTCTCAGCTCTTTTTTGTATGTCCTTAATAATTGAGCAGTAGATATGAATTTACAATGTAGTGCTGACACCTTAGGATTAGATCCCGACAATGGTTCCAAGAATTGGAAATCATCAGATTGTAGAACTCTTAATTGAGGAGCTGTGTACATTCTCTTCAAGAATTCGGAGCGTGAGAGCCATATACTTTTGCCAGTTTGATAGAGGTTTTTAATAAGACAAATACGATTCCCACCAGCCTCGTCTCCCTCGTTAACAGATTCTGATGTAGATAGTGCGGCTATATATGGGCTACCCTGGAGACTCACAGCCTTCGAGGTACTTTCGGGAGCATGATCTTCCTCAGGTAATGACTCAATCAATGATGTCTCTATTTCAATAGCCCCTTCAGGGGCTTTGTCATCTTCTGCAATCAGCAAGCTTGTCAGTAGGCCATTTCCCAACGCATTCCACTTCTTTGCACGAGCCAATCTCTTTTTCGCTTTTTTTGAGCGGTTAGCAGGCATCCCTGTCTCCAACAAAGGTGAACCATGGCTGCTCGCTCTTGTCCCCCTGGATGCTCGCTTTGCCATCCTACGTTGTTTGCGTGTGGGTACAGTCTCTGTGTGTTCCGGTAGGACTAGGTCTAAGTCCGATGTTTGTTGCTGATGTACTTTGTTTACCATCTGGATGGCCTCAGATAAATTGCATTCCGCCTCCTCGGCCATATTCGATCTTTGTGTATTATCATAGATCAATGCATTGGTGTTTGCCAGAATGCGCCCGGACATCTGTAATAGAATTTTTAATGCAAATTGCAAAGCAGCCACAGATGCTTGTAGTTCAGCAATTTCCGCAGCACCTGGATTGCTGTTGCTTACTCTCTCCGCATCAATGTCAGAGGTAGTATCAATGATTAGATTAGGCGAGGCAGATAATCTCCCCATAGTCCCCACCATATTAGGTTGGTCAATCTGCTCTTTAAATTGATTCTCCCTCTGACAGATGTCCATACTCCCAGAAGGCACCACTATCTGTGGGGTCATGCCTCTCTGTATACTCAAACATAAATCCAATAGAGAATTGTTATCGATGTCTTCAAAATTCAGCGAACCACCAAGAGTAGAGATGTTATTGTCACGAGCCAAGGGGGCCTCCAAAATTGTGGAATTTATTTCAACAGGAGGATTCAAAGGGAAATATCCCGTAATCCTTCCTTGATCAACAGGAGTACCCTTCTTGGGTCTATTCTTCTTGCCTTTAGCTTCATCTCTGATGGGCATCTCTACTTGCACCAACTTCTTTCTTCGTAAATTATATTTGGAAGACATGAGTTTTTTGGAAGGTGCCATTTGTTTTTGTTTTGTTCAGGGTAGTCCGACCATTCTCACCTCAAATAAAATAGAATCTGATATTTAGTATACTAGTAGTAATTCAATTCACAAGTATTCAGAATCAAAAGGCATAAATCCCCACAGTCTCCTGATTATTTCGGGGTTACAGCCACCACATATCCAAATCTCACTCTAAAAGAATGAGCATATGTCTATATTTCTACTGGCGTATTATTGCAAAAAGTTGTAATAATACTTAAAAGGGGGACCCAAGCTGGGCTAGTTTTGTCCCCCACAGCACCCCGCCTGTAAATAAAGCTCCTGCTCTCCAAGTTAAGAAATAGGGGGTGCTGTAGAGCACACAATAACGCTGGGTTGCCACTTGAGCACCGCAATTTGCTACCTCCGTGGTATTCCATTGGCAGCAACAGCAGCAACAGCCCAGCTCGCCGTACACTGTCTTCTATGACTCAAAATTCAATTAAGTCACAGGACACTCGTACCTACCCAAACATGAGGGCTAATAAAAGCAAAATATTCCAATCCCCCTTCACGCAAATGTGTTCACAAATGCACTCACCCGTAACCTACCTCCCGCTCTACTCAATCTACGGGGAGAACTGCAGCCAGTATATCAACCTTACTGGCAGGAGGTTCAGAAGCCGTACCACCTCCGCAATCTCCACCGTAGTTTTTTCCAACCTAGGTGCCAAGACACCAGATTCGGGGAGTGAGAGGGGAATTTCTGGGTAGCCTGCGTGGTCTTTGAGGTCAGTGAGGTCTGCGCGGTCCAGGTCAACGCTCGGCGCCCCGGCGCTGCAGAGCTGTCTGCTCCCTGCTCCTGCGTCCTGCGTCCTTGCCGGTGTTCACTTGCGATTAGAAATTAGAGGAACGGACCTAGAGAGGTCCTGGGACCATCAAGCCGCACCTCTCTCGCTCGTAGAGACAGTCAACCTGCACTACAGAGGCCGCTTCCAATAGTCCTCAATGCTTCAATGCATGTAAGTGTCCATGTGTGGAAAAAAAATGACTCTGAGATGCTTAATGGTTTAAAAACAAAAATGTCTGCAAATGAACATGTGACAGAAATTGCAGATACATCTAAAAAAGAAGTTTGGTTTAACCTAGAGTTAAATCAAACATTGGAGATTTTCACAAATGAAAAAGGAAAACATGAAATGCCAAAAGAACAAAGGGACAGATTTTAGAAAGACAACTCATGCATGGGTAATGCAATTGAACAGAGAGTAAGTGGGGATGCTAGAACGCTTTTCCTAGACAATCAAAACACTAACCAAATACGGGCAAAAAGAATAAGTACTCAAAAGGAGGGTACAAATCAATCACCTGAAGAGTTCTTTGAGCCACAGATTTTTGAGGAAGTTAAAAAGAGTGATTCCATGTCAAATATCCACCAATGCCCAGAATTAGAAAATGACAAATTGCCAAGTAATGTTTCTATGCATATTCAGTTGGAGAATTGTAGTGTGAACTCTGATGATTCCCGGGTGGAAAGGCAAACAGGATCTTTGAGTATGGGGAAATGAGTAAGGTTTCTCAACGGAAATGGACAAAAAGGAGGGATAAATGTCCTTTCATTTACCAATGTGCTTAGCCAAAAGTGAGAAAGGTCTGAGAAAGGTGAGTTCTGAAATCAGTAAGAATTCACACCTTTTGTGTGTTTTAGAGGAAGTTGAAGACAGGTATTATGCTCCCATCACTGTGGAAGAGAAAGGCAATGCATTTGCAATGATTGACACCGGCACACAGGCCACAATTATGTCCAAAGAATTGGTAAGAAGTATCAATGAAGGGAGATCTCCACAGACTCAGATCACAGTGAGGCAGAGTGAAGGCCCAGTGCATAACTTTAACGGTGAGGAGGTGCCTATCGTGAGTGTCACTGAGGTTGACATAAAGATAGAAAAACATAGAATGAAATAAGAAGTATTGATCACATCTATTTGTGAAATTCCATTTTTGATGGGGACAGATTGTCTGAAAATATTGTCTCCTCTCATAGATGGGGTAAATGGAGTACTGTGGTCCTTAACCAAAAAACCATTAAGACCTAAGAAAATAGAATCACAAAACAGCAGTATAAATGAATGCCACACTGTTGCCAAAATGAATGATGCAGTGTAGGTATACCTCCATAATAGCTTTATACCTAGCGTCACTGTCATTTTGATGTGTCAGGATAAAATGCAAAAGGAAAAAGAAAAGCAATCTGTGCAGATTTATTTGGATCCCAGAAAGAAATGGCAAACTGAAATAGATGAGCACACATTGTGCTTCTATTTAAAAGAAAAGAAATGCAAACAGAATACTATTCCTAAAACAGACACTGAAAAACACATTACCACTCTTGCTGAAATACACATGGAAGATGAGCAGCCATGGGTTCACATTGGTATAAATGACCATTCTAAAATGATAAAAGCCACTTTGGCGCTTGAACAGAAAAGGAGATTTATTAATGAGAAAGTACTGCAGAAAATAATGGAGAGGGAGGAGATCCCAAAATGTAAGAATTAAAAACCAATATGTCTCTGGTTTGGACAATCCAGATTTTGAAAACCGAATTGCAGGAAGATGCATGCTAAAGAATAACATTGGACAGAAAACCATCTACCACAATGTGTGGATAGTGAGCGGAACACAAAATGATTTTTACATGGGCAATGATATCATGCACAGAATGTGTATTGTGTTAGATTTCCTTAACCAAAAAATATGGTCCCAGCTAGGTGGACCTGCACCTGAATTTGAAGACAAGAGAAAGGCTTATCATTGCGCACAACTGGTCCCATATGCAATTGAATTACAGGTGAAGCAGGATTTTACCATTCCTGAATTCACCAAGCAGGCTACTATAACACTAAAGTGCAAGAATGGACAGCAAATTAAATATTCTGATGCATTTGTGTGCTTAAATGAATCCATGAAGCAACAAGGCCTGGATTATGAATACACCCCATTGATAGATGTTGGGGAAGGATCTGTCAAAATTATGGTGAACAATATGGGTGTCAGAATATTCATTTAGAGGAAAATTCTTCATTAGGAATGGCCATACAAAAATCACATTATACTTCAGATTTCAATAACATGTTAATTGGAAATATCCCTGAGATATATGTAGATGCACAGGGTGTGTTGCCAGAATATCTGGATTCTCAGCTCAAAGGGATCTTTAAAATTCAATCTGTTTACCCTTATGATTCAAATGAGACAGTGTGCTGTCACCAAGAGAATTGTATAGTATTTGAATTAAATGAAAATGAAATAGAAAATCAGCACATTGAAGTGGAGGCTAATATGCCAAATATTTAAAAGTGGCAGCTTTACAGAGAGACACGGCCACACAGTTGGAAGAAAGCGCAGAGATTACTCCACTGAAGGATTTCCCAGAATTTTCAAAAATGGTAGAGGAGCACATTTTGTTAGCAGATGCATGTGATAGCGATAAGGATAAAAATGAATTGAGGAAAATATTTATGGAATTTAAAGATGTTTTTGCTAAAGATGCATATGATTGTGGCCTAACTAATTTACATGTTGCCACCTTACCGCAGGGGTGTGGTAGAAATCCAGTGTTTGTGCGCCAATAAAGATTACCACTGGCATGCTTAGAGTCATTGGCAGAAATAATTAAAAACTTGGAGTCTCGGGAATTATCAGGCCCATTCATAGTACATCTAATACTCCTATTCTGGGTGTGTTAAAGCCAAAGGGTCAATGGCGCCTGTGTGCAGACTTAAGAGAGTTAAATAAAAGAGTGCCATTCATTGATCATGACCTTGCTCAGGTGCATGACTCAAAGGTATTTACTACCTTAGATCTCACATCTGGATATTGGTGTGTGCCACTGGCAGAGGATATTCAGAATTTATTCTCATTTTCATTTGATAAAACGCAATACGCATGGGCTAGAACACCACACAGAGATTTCTTTATAGAAATAGGTTTCACTGAACATTGTATGTCAGCAGTGTTATCTCAAAAACATGATTTGAATTACAAAATCATTGCTTATGCAAGTAAGGCATTTTCTCAAGTTGAAATTAAATAAAGTGAATGTGAAAAGGCACTTTTGACCACTGTATGAGCGTTGCAGCATTTTCGCCCCATTATTCAAGGAGAAAAGGTAATCATTGAGACAAATCATCAACCATTGCAGTTTTTACAGAGTAAAATGATTAGGTCAGGCAACCTAGCACAGTCCAGAATAACTTCATGGACATTGGCATTGCAAGCCTTTCCTGTAGAAGTGAGGTATGGACAAAATAAAAAGAGCCCTGTTGCTGAAGGATTAGCGGATTTACATGACTGTGCAGCTGAATGTGTATCAGATGAAGTAGAGATGGAATCTAGTTTGCAGGAGTTTAAACAAATACCACACAAAGCTTTTGATGAAAAGAAATGCAAGAATTTACCAACTGTATATGTTGACGGTTGTGCTTTTCACATTGAAAATGACAGTAATAAACAGTTGGTATCAGGGATAGGAAATGTCTGGTTGAAATGTGAGGGGATTCCTAGTATAGGGATGAGAATTGGAGCTAGGAGTAGTCAGGTAGCGGAATTGGAAGCCATTTATAAAGCAATTACTACTGCAGTTGATAATAAATTCAGTGAAATCGTGCTGGTGACTGACTCTGATTATGCACAGAATAGCTTTGTGGAATATTTGCCTGGCTGGAAAGCAAGAGGCATGTTTACATATAATAAAAATACACTCAAACATGGAAAAATGATACAGGCCATAGACAAATTAGTGTCAGAGATTGATTTAACAATATACTGGAGGAAAATTCGTGGACATTTAAAAACTCCAGGAGAAGATAAGGAAGGAAATGATAAAGCAGATCATTTAGCCAAAATTGAGGCTGTGATGGGAGAATTGCTACCTATTGAACACTTAATTGGTGAAATACAGATACATGCAGTTACGCGCTCTTAGGCTCCAAAAGAGGTAGAACAACCAGTAGTGCAATGGAATAATGATACACCAGATCAAGATCTGATTAAGGCACACAAAGATGATCCAATTTTGGGAATCTATTATAATCATTTAATGGACCCCGAACAAAATCCTTTAACTGATAATGATTGTACAAGAAAAGAAGAGTTGAGGGTATTGTTAAAGAATAAAACATGAATTAGACTACAGGATGGACTCATGATCAGGGAATCCATAACAGGACAAATACAGTGGGTGGTACCCCTTTCATTCAGAGGGCTAATGCTACACCATGCACATGAGGCAATAACTGTAGGACACAGAGGTTCACAAAAGACCTTAGAGATACTGAAAGATTATGCTTACTGGCCACATATGTCCCAAGATGTAGAATTATATACTAGGGGGTGCCTAGTATGTGCCCAATTTAAACCTGCTTCACCAATGCATAGAGCTCCACTGATGAAAAGAGGATTAACCTTTCCATGGTCAGATTTACAAATTGACTATGTAGGACCTGTGAAAAGGTCGAGCAGGGGGAACCGTTATATCTTGAGCGTAGTGATGTCAAAATGGATAGAGTGTATTCCTGCACCAGATTGTAGTGCACAAACCGCAGCTACATTACTGGTAAATCATATATTTTCAAGATTTTGGTTACCACAAAAAAATAGAATCAGATAGAGGAAGTCATTTTACAAGCGCTTTAATGAGTAAAGTGTGGCAGATAGTGGGGGTGAAAAGAAAACTGCACATTGCATACAGACCCGCCTCTTCTGGGAATATTGAACGTTGCAACAGGTCTTTTGTGGAGATATTAAAGACGTTTGTAGCAGAGGCAGGTTCCAGCTGGGATGTATGATTACCCCTGGTTTTGATGGCAATCAGATCGACTCCTGCCAAAGCAACAAGTATCAGCACGCATGAGGTGTTAACAGGAAGGAAAATGGTACTGCCACAACATTTATTATACAGGACACATGAACAGTAAGCGCATCTACAGTTCACGAATATGTGAAAGAACTGAGGAAGCATTTACAACATGCATTTGCTTTTGTGCAGTGAAATTTGGAGAGGGCTGCTGATAGTGCAAAATCATATTATGATAGAAAGACATCTGCGAAAGAATATAACGTAGGGGATCAGGTATATAAATTTAATTTTGGAAAAGGTAAACATAAAAATTCTAAATTTCTGGTGGCCTGCCAAGGGCCTTTTCAAATTGTGGATAAGGTGTCCCTGTTGTCTACAATATGTTGAAGACAGAGGGTGAAATGGTAGCAGAGCAATTTGTTCATGTTAATCAAATTAAGCCCTGTCATCCCAAACATGAAATCAGGAGACTTGAGCAAGTAGAAACAGCTTAAGTACCCTGAAGACATGGAAGGGAAGACACAGTGATTGTTTGCATGGTATCCCACATCATAGAAATAATAAAATAAGTGTGGTCCTTAATATAGAGATTAGAGAGATAATAGTAGATGAAAATACCATAGATGGTAAACATTGATAAAAGGGGGTGAAGCAGATTGAATTATTATGATACAATGTTTAAATATATTTTAATGTATAATGGTGTTTATGCATTTGTTTGTTTTCTCTGTAACAAGTGCTTAGTTTCAGCGGAAGAAAGCGGAATGTTTTGGACTATTTTTTTATGGTAGAAAGGGTGAAATTGGTATTGTGCTATGTACTTAATCTGTCTCTTTTCTTTTTGATTTCGAACGACTAATCTATATTTTGAGGTCGGAGGTCGCAGGACCGGAGGACATGGGAGATGATGGAGTCCTGGAGTCCACGGGATGAAGCTCAAGTAATGCCTCCGGACAAAAATATGGAGGTGAAGACAAAGTAACCGGGACGCCCTATGGGATGACTTCTTTGGAAAAGAATTCAAGAGCTCCAGGGTGAAAGAGTTTCATGGAATAAACCAAATAGTAAAGAATTGATGATCAGGACGTCTTGGAGGTGCGATCATAAAGATAGCGAACATCATTAATGGAACAATGCTGTTTTAAACTGAATTCCGCAGCCTTGTGGATGAAGAAGATTGTCTTATGTGACTGGAAGTATGGGTGATGGAGTACCACAACTTTATAGTTTTATTTAATTATTTTAATTAGTTATGTTAGTTATTTGTTTTATTTATTTATTGTATTTTATTGTTTTGTTATTGTAACTTAAAATATTGCTTTCACAATTGAACAAAGACATTTGATTTGACATGGACACTTTGGTTTGAAAGAAACATGTACAATATTTTATAAGGACTTATGAACTCAGTTGAGATGAATTTTACTTTTATTATGATTGAGCAGCGATGTATTATGAAAAATGTCATCGCTCATTTTATTGAGTTGCTATGATGGAAAGAAAAAAAAAAGGATAACAATTTGGGTTTTCTCCAATTGTGGCTTTGAGTAGCCATAATTGTCGGAAAAGGAGGGAATAATATGTAAGAGTATATGTAGCATTTTACTAAATATGATGGCATTTTATGGTGTTTTGTTGCAAATGCAGTGGCATTTTTTTGTTGTTGTCAGCAGCAATATGGCACACACATTAATATAGTTATTTTTGTGTTGACAGCATAACATGTGAATATGTTGTTGGTGGCATGCAAGGTACATTATTCATAACACAGCAAAAGCCCAATGTGAAACTGCAGAGTAAAGGGCACCATTTTTTTTTCTTTTGATACCTCATACATAGAAGACTACATCATTTATATAACTGACTAAATTAATTAACATTTACTAAACACTAATTCTAACTTTCTTAACATTATAATGTAGTCTCATGTGCAAAATGAGGTGAAAATACATATTTTGGTAGCACTGCTATAATTCGTTTTTAAGTGTACACTGGCATTTGTTTCTCTCTCTCTTTCGGTGTTGGGTTTCAGAAAGCAGAAAGTATGCGTGGCAGGAAATAAAATTGAAACAGTTGCTCAGTGAGCAAGGATCCCATTGTATAAAAGTGAAGGGTGCTGCTGAAAACATGCTTTTAACCTGATTGGAGGAAAGTGTCTGCAGACATACTACATAGATAAAGTAGGACGTTTCCGATTTCTGCTTATGGCAAAACTTACGGAGAGAAGTTAGTTTGTGCTGACTGGGCTGTGAAGATAGAAGTTCAAGGTGTCACAAAGCGCTGGCTTGAGAGTTTCTCGCCGTGCTTCCCAGACACACAAGATTACAGGAGCAGTTTGTACTGACTGGGCCTGTCTTTGTGAGGTGAGTGAAACAAGGTTGAGTGGGGGAACTTCAAAGAAACACTTTTGGTAAGGAGATAAGTATAAGTGAGGTCACTGTGTACAGTCGTATGGATGACTGAAATATAGTACAGTGTAGACAGGATAGGAAATCCCCTGCATTTTTATTTCATCATGTTCAGAATGTGGAAGAATTGCCTCATGTTTATAAGGCTTGCTTGTTCTGTATTCTCTTTCTTTTGTTTTCCAGATGATGATGCAATGTTTTTATGGTAAGAACTAATAATTGTGAGTTGTATTTGTATATAATATAATGAGAATATATAAAAACAAATGGTTTAGTGTCATCTTTGCACCTGTGAAATTATTCATATACCTATAAAGTATACAATACAGGAGAGGTCCATTTCTCTTCAGTAGTGCATTTGTCAATTTGCCCCTGTAGGTAAAAATAACAACCCAGAATAAGCTGATAATATTCAGTGATGAAGCAGGTTTGTATGTGTGTGTGTGCCTTCCTTGCATGCTGTTTGGAAGGAATCTGATATAATATATAGATCGCTGAATGTAGATAAACCAGTGATACCTGGGGCGCATAGATCGCTGGATGTAGATAAGCCAGTGATACCGGCCACAACCTATAGGTGGCGCTCTATATAAAATTGTTGGGTTTCTATCATGTGCATAGGTCCAAGGCTCTCTATACAACACTGGGAGGTACTCTAATAGAAAGGAAACTTTTGTTTTATGATGGGGTTATAATATAGGGAAGAAAACTATGCTCACCACTAAATACCGCAAACAATAAATTACTATATTCCCCAATATAAGAAGGTATGGTCACTAAAATAATATGAGGCTAACCCCAATCTAAATACAAGGCTAATTTACCACCAAACTACCACTCATATTTTGGTGGTAAGAAAATACCAGCAAGCCCCAAATTTACCCCAATAAGACAAAATATCCTACAGTTTGGAGTCTTCTGCTGCATTTGGGGATTAAATGGCTGCTCTTTTATGGACATGGCCCTGTGTCTTCAAAGGCAATGGACTCCACATCTCACATCCTTCCTTCACTGTGCCATGTGGCAAATTCCTGTTTCCTTTCATTGAGATGTGCCCTTCCTCCATGAATCTCGACGTGTTAACTGTTGGGCAGAGGAAGGTACATTTGACTCCTTTTTGGTGGGAGAGTGAAAGCTCATCCTTGGAACAACTGGTAGCTTCCAATAAATTGAGTTTCTTTCTTTAAATGTTATTTATTTATTTTACCTGACCAAACACTAGGCTTGTGCTTCTGTGCAAAGTGCTTAAGGACACAAAGCATGTCATTGGCTCGGCATTGGTCAGACCTGTGAGTCTGCTGCAGTGTCATGGTAGCCTCAGCATGCTCTAGCCCTACCTGGAAAACACAGTTGGCAAAGCCCTTCTGTATGCTCCCCTAGGACTCCAACACTTGAGAGTGGCTGTATGTCATAAATCCCTTGCAACAGGTCCCTGAAAAGCAAGCACAAGAGCAGTTATTTATTTCAGGGTTTCTTCAGTAAGGTGATGGTTACCGAAAGGATTTATTTTTTGGGACCAAAGCTCTAGGTAGGCTTGTGCTTCTGGGCACAGTGCTTAAGTACACAAAGCAGGTCATTGGCTCCGCATTGCTCAGACCAGTGAGTCTGCCGCAGTTTCATGGTGTACCTGAGCATGTTGTAGCCCTACCTGGAAAATATTGGCGCCAAAGCCCTTCTGTTTATTACCCTCGGACCACAACAACATTTGAGATGGGTTGTATTCCAGAAATCAGAAATGTGCCTGTTTTTCAACAGCTCTCAGAAATGTGACCAAAAGAGCTGCAATGTATTTCAGGTGGTTTCTTTGGGAAGGTCATGCTTAGTGAAAGGATTTTATTTTGTAGTATCCTGCCATCAAGTCACCACAGATGCAGGAAGCACTCAGGAGCCATGTAAGTGCAGATAAGAGCTGCTTTATTAGTTACAGGGTCAGATAGAACGATTAAATAGGAGAGCAGTACAGTAGCATCTTTTCAGTTTGGGCAACCATCTTGTGTGTCTCTAAATTATCATCCCTGGAATCACTTGATCTCCAGGTTCCACATTCCAAGATAATTCTTCCTATTAAAGTAATACACTTAGGTACATGCACTTAGGCACATATAAAACACCTCCCTCCTTGACAATGAAAAAAAGAAAACACACACATGGGCCACGTCTCAGTACATAAAAACATAGACAGGTAACCTTCAGCCAAAGTTAGGCTTATTACTTCATCCCCACCATTTCACACTCACTTCAACCAACCTGGGAAAACTTACACTTTCCGTCCAAGACTGCCACCGTTGAATCTGGGCCTACCACACTCAATCATACCAGCCTTCTCCATCTTTGATGCAAGACAACATAAGGCACAGTTCTTTAAATCCTTAATGCCAGAAAAATCCGGAACCTAAACACAACAAGGCTTACAACCAACCTCAAATGCTTAAACACCTTTCAAATCGGGCTGCCACCCCTAACAACAAGCCTGCCACGCTCAAGCACAGACCAGTACATACAAATACATAACCATGTGCCACATAGGTACATACCACAGTTTTTTTTTTTAAACAAAACCCTAGTTAGGCATCTGCTTCTGGGCAGAGTCCTTAAGGACACAAAGCATGCCATTGGCTTGCCATTGATCAGACTTGTGAGTCTGCCACAGTGTCATGGTGTGCTTGAACATGTGCTTCTATGTTCATTCTTCTAGCATTTCTTTTTTGCAGCACTTTTTGCCGAAACATTTGTGCCGAAAAGAATACTTTTTTGTATCCCCTATTATTCATCCCTACCTATGTGGAGCATGTCAGCCTTTGTTTATGTTTAGCTGCCTTTTGCCTGTTTTTCAGCTCTCTGACCCTCCCCAAGATGCACTGAGGATGGGAGGTGGAGGGTTGAGCTACCCAGAATCTCGAATCTGTGGACAATTTTCCAGCCAGCTCATCTGGACCTGCTGTTGGGGCTATGAAGTGATATCCGGTGCTATAAAAAATCACCTTTCCCTCTACTCCCTGCCTTTAAATTCGGGCATATTGTCCTGTCTGCAAATTTGAAGGCTATTGAGTCTAGATCAGCAGTCGGAAATCGTCCTTCGGCAGGATTTCATTTGGCCTCCCCTGTCCACCTCCTTTTGACTCATCATCTGATTTCCAGTTGTTAGACATCGTCAAATCCGCGTCCCATCTACTGGTGGACCAGATCCACGCAGGCCCACATTGATTCTGGCTTTGTTAATGGTACCCTGTTTCCTTTATGCTGTACACATTATTATAACCATATTTTAAAGTTGTTCATTGTAATGCTTTCTATTGAAAGTTGTGCATTTTCTCCATCTATGGTCAAGTGCCGGGAAGCCTTTTCAGAGGAATAAATGGATGTTCTAAATCAAATAAAATCAAATAGCATGTGCTGTCATCGGTATGTCTTCTGTTTTTGCATGATTTAGTCAGAAATATGTCCTGGGGTTCATGAAGTGCTCTGGACCTTTTCCTGATACCCAGGCAAGTGAGTCTATTCTTCGGTACCGGAAATCACGTGTCACTTGCGCATGTACTGGCCAGTCTTAAGTTTCTTTGGCTAAGGGAGAACTCTAGTACAGGGTATGATTTAAAACCAGTAGTCCACAGTGGCTGCCTCTACTCACATAAGATTTGTGAAATCTTTCCAGAATGCCGTGCCAATCAAACCAAGGATGCAGAACATTTTCATTCGTTCTGTGCCCATTATCAAAAGCACTCAGTTCTGACTTGTTTTCAGAAGTATCTTAACTGCCTCCCCAGCAAAGTGAGAATACAGACATTTTCAAGAACACCAGGCATCACGACCAAAAATCAGGAAAGAATACTTGGGTGCATAGCAATAGGTTTCCTGCTTGTACGTGGGGAATGATAGTGGGGTGGTCAAAGGGACCTGTGGCCACACCTAGCTAGTAAATGATGGACCCAGCGGAGGGATGTGTGGGATCCCCAGACCATCTGAGCCTGGCCCATGTACTAACGCAATGGGCAGTAAACGGTGCATGTCCACACCAATAGACACCAATAGTCACGTGGTAAAAAAAGTTAATTGCAAAGCCATTGGGAATACCTATGATAAAAGTATTCATGACCCACAGAGCCATTCCATCTCCCTACCCAGACCTTGAAACCCAACTGAGGCATGAATAATGCCTTCCATTTTAAGAGAACAAAGTTGCAACATTCTAATTTCAACAGCAAGTGGAGTCACCCATTTCATTATTTCAGACCACTGCCAAAGAAAGCACTTTCCAGCATGAGTCTAAAAAATGCAGACCAGAAGAGTCCCACAGATACAAATTTGCATTCGACACACATAGAGAATTACATGAAACAAACGTGAGAATAAAATGAAACAAACGTGCGTTAGCCGAGTAAAATACAAAACAAACAAACCCTGCTTTTCAATGAACGCTAGCATCAATGGCATTACAAAGTTGCAATGTCCCAGAGACAGAAGACTTTCCCTTAAAACAAACACATTCCCTTGGTTAGCAAAGGGTTGTCTGACTTCTGATTTTCATGATGGAAAAACAGAGAAACCTGGTTTAAAGCATGCTATGTCATTAGGGCTCCGGAATGAAGCCTTACACCTGTCCAAGAAAAGTTTGGAATTTAAAATGGCAGCAGGGCTTAATTTAAGCTTAGGCCAAAACCCTCTGACTATATATGACCACAGGAATCCGAGCCAAAGGAATCAGAGCGAAAGACAGACCAGTCAAATCTGCACTACACCTTTGCAAAACATGTCTCTAATTACCACAGAAGGGGAAGGGACACCTGTCTTTAAAGAGAGCCTGCTCGGCCATAGAGGATGGGGGGCTTGAGAAGGAGCTGGAGGAAGGATTTCTGGGTGACATTGGCATCCAAGAGCTTTACTGAGTGGTGAGCTGAGATGAGGCTGGTGGAGTTTGGAGGGAGGAAGTTCTATTGGAAGAAATTTGATAACACCCGGAGTGAAAATTGCTCGGCAGGTTGGAGGTAGAGTATTGAGCATGATGTAAAGATAATTGGTACCATCTGAGGAGAGAGTTGTTGACATGGTTGCATACAGTCCATTGAGAAAGGTGGAAGGAGAAATTATAACATCAGAAGAGAGAGTTGCTTAGGAGGTTGGAATAGGAGCATTGAAGAGGTTTGGGCAGAATTGGTACCATATGGAGGGAAAGGTAATAAGGGGGTTGAAGGGCAAGAGTTGTATGGAGGGAAGAAGGGAAGGATATTGGAAAATAAGAGAACCAAAACCATTTTGGGTGGAGTTTAGAGAACAGCTAGAGGTGACAAGAGAGCAACAGAGCAAGTGGAAGTGGGAGGTGAGTAGGACTCTCTAACAACCAGTGAGACCATGGAGATTCCAATGGACCAGGTCAATCCAGGGCAGACTTCAGAGGTTGGAGTGGGAACAAAATGGTGTGATCTCACCAAGTGACAGGGAGGCTAAAACACTGGCAGCACAGAGGGGCATATCCCAGGGACCAGGACTCTAGAAGAGGAAGCTGGTCAGCTGATAGGGAATACCCCAAAACCATCTCTGTGAGCTCTGTGAGACTGTAGTGTTTTAAAAGATCCATCTTTGTCGTTTACTGCTGAAAGACAATACACTTATCTGCCAAGACTGCAATGCATTTGCTTCAGAGGATAATTACTACAGACTCCATGGAAGATGAGGGTGTTCCAATTGACAATGGATTGTGGCCGGGATGAGACCACACCAGAGCCTTTGTAATAGACCTTGTCTTTGCTCACCGTTCATTACTGAAGATAGAAAAGGGGGGCTTGCTTCCACACTGCGCACCTAAACACAAAATTCACTGCGCAAATTGCATATGCTTAATTTGGTTGAAACAGCAGCCTATATGTGTTTCGAGCTTTAAGGCTCTTCTTCTGAGGCTTTAAAGTCCTTGTTTAACGTCACTGGTGCTGATAAATATTCGAATATTCCCAATTTCCAAGTCAAATTAAAGGTCTCGACTATATTTGCTGCGATCGCGAGGGAAAATCCGCTCACATATAATACTGGCTCGCATTTCCGCCGAATATCTTTCTTACTGAAGGACCCTTCATCTGTTTTGATTGTGTAACTACAATTAACCATCTTGAGAGCTATATCCTTTTGACAGCCTTTTTGTAATTCCCACTTGTACTATGGAAACCAGAAACCAATCCTTTCTGTTGAATGGGAAGGATCTGGGAAAGTGATATATTCATCTGATCTTGTGCTGTTTTTAGTAGTGGTAGAAATCTGTGCAAGTCTGTTCTTGCTAAGACACTCTGCTGAAATGAATTGTGGCTGATAATGAAAACATAGCTTACATCAATCACTGAATGAACTCATCACTCTGTCGTTCTCCCATATGTCTTGCATTCTTTCTACCAGAAGATGGATCCACGGTTGTTGTTTAGCATTGATCTTCTCTACTTTGAGCACTTAACACATACATTGAATTTCTAAACAAACTGGACTATTACTCATGCACTCCTTGTAGGGTTTTATATTTAAGATTGTATATAATAAATTATAGGAACAGACTACAAGATACCGCTGAAATGAGCTAGCTGAGTTGGTTGTATCAATTATTAGTTTGATGGTTCTCCAGGTAGGCTCATTAGACCCTCTGAAATGTACTTCTGCAGGTTAGTAACTTACAAGGGTTATTGTCAGCCTTATCTTACATTTAGTAGCAGGGTCTGCTTGTCTGTGACACTGCCGGTTCAGCTGAGTTCATTTGATACTTATTTTTGAACTCCATAGTGTCATTTATGATCCCTGCAACAGCTTTCTTGAACTTACTTTCTGGACCTACTGGTCTCTGCTGTGGTCAGCATTTTACTTCAAATGCTTTTTTCCGGATTCCTACCTCCACCTGAGTTGGCAGGATGACCTTTAAAACAGGATTGAACGTCGAAGTTGACCATCAGTGAGAAAGGTGTCAGTTATAGTCCAAAGTTTTCTTCTGGGTGATTGAGAGCACTGTTTAAAGGTGGCGCTGTCCCAAAATGTGGAGACAAAAAAATGGTCAAAAATAGGGTACACAGAAAGAACTCAGCTTTGTTCCGGAAACAACCAGGGGAGAGCACACAGCACGAAACTGGACAACATCTTGCACGCCCATATGGGGCCAAACATTAAAGCTGCAAACCATGAGTTTTGCATATTTGATACATGTTACAATTATTCAAAACTTATATCATTGGCTACGTGTTAGAAATCCCTTATAGAACACTACAAATCCTGCTCACTCATTGGCAAGTCCACTCTTGCCTCCCCAAGAAATCCCCACCCTCAAACCATGACCTTGTTTAGGTGCAGACCAGGGTCCTATTGGTTGGCCCGAATGAGGCATTCCTAACAAAGAAGCTCTGTACTAATTTGATTATAAAACATTTGAGATAACGTTGAGCCTTTGCGTCTCACGGAGACCTGACCAATTGGAAGTTGGGAAAAAATAGGGCAGACAGATATGTTGCAAAGCTCTGAAAATTATAATTGGGTTTCTTTATTCTGCGTGCCCTGCGACTCCCATCTCGACACAAGCCACAAACCAGTACACCATGACCTTCCAGCTATCTCTTTAATGAACTGCCAAGCTGAGGTACCGCTGTTCAAATGTTAATTTCAGCTATTTACTTTAAATTGTCAAGGCAGTTACCTAATAAAACAGGGCTTGTCGTGGCACTGAGGGGTGTTGTGTTCATGCTCTAACTTTGTAAATTGGCACTGATACCATATTGTGTCTTTTGTGTAGTCATTCGTGTTTCGTCTAGCATGGCACCTGCTTGTCTAGAAGTTATCGGGGCTGCTTCCTCTGCAACAATCAATCAATGTCTGCTTTTCCTACCAAAACATTCTGACCTTGATGTGTTTGCATTCACCGCAAAATAAAATTCAATTAAAAGGGGTCCTAGTCCTGGAAAGTAACATAGCAGGATAACATGGTGAAATTTGCGGCCTGTAATTTTGATGTTATACTAACGTGGCCATTCTCTTGCTCACTATGGTCAATGGCAGATCACACTGTCAAAACAGAAACCTAATAATGGGACATCTTTGAACTCTACGATCTAATATAAGAGTAGGCTTTTTGAAGGAAAACTGAATGTTTTAAATGCATGCAAAAGGAAAAGCAGTTTACTTTATAAAAAAGATCAGCCTGCCCTAACATGTTTAAAAGCTTCTGCTACATGTGTTTTCTAAAGCTTTGCTGCATACTTTCTACATATATATTTTTCTAAATACATGCTGCTGCATGTATATTTAGCTATCATATTATAATGAGGCAACTTACACTTGTCTATGCAACAGCCACGTTGCTATAAAAGGCCTAACATCTAGTTGTGCTTAGAATGCTGGATCTGCATATTAACACTCAACTCTGACGTCTCTTCTATAGCCCTATCATCGTTATCTTTGGGGACCCAAACTTAAAATCCATGCAAGCTTTCCCACTTGCTTCATATTCCTCTGGGGTGCCTAAAAAAAGTTACAACCTCCATCTGCATCAAAATCTACCCATGTCTCAATGTAGTCACTGGGCTCGGGAGGTGGGGAAAAAAGGGTACCAATTAGATGCTCCAAACTAACCATGAGATGTTCTTTCTGGCAATTTTTCTACTGCACCCTGTGCACGTACCTCAGGGTGGGAGTGGCAACATCATCAGTACTTGTCAGTGTTAAAGACATCATTTTGTTCCTCACGGAAACCTGGTTCTCTGACGACTTTGGACCTATCGCCAATGAAGCCTTTCCCCAAACTACTCCCTCATCCCACTCAACCGACCCTCTAGAGGAGGAGGAGTAGCAATCGCCTTCAAGTCACACTTCTTCGCCTCAATCTTCAACAACCAGCCAACCATCCCTTCTTGCGAATCGCTTCTCGTCTACTACCACCCCCAACATTCTCCCACTAGTTCCTAATCATCCAAAGACCTCCTGTCTATGACACACAATTCTCAAGCAACCTCTGCGTTTCGATAGCCGCCATCCAATTAAACCTTCCCACCCTCACTCTTCTAGGAGACTTCAATATCTGGCTTGACATCCTCACCAAACCTATGACCCACTCTCTGGTCGACTGCCTAGACGCGATTAACCTCCGTACCCACATGAACGGCCCAACTCACTATAAAGGACACACCCTTGATGCCATCTTCAGCTCCCACGACCAGATACATCTAAACCTCCCCACCCCTATCATCTGGTCTGATCACTTCATTGTCCCTTTCAACATTCGCTCACCCGCCCCCCTTCCCGTACTCGAACCAGAACCTCCAAATCTATGCAAATGCTGGAAGAAATTAAAAATCCCTCCCGACCTAGCTGATGCGCTCCTTCAGTCTCCTACCCATATCTCCCAACGGAATGAACACTTAACCACTGATGCCTTTTACTCATGGCTCAATACCTCATTAATCCCACTCACCCCCACTTGCCAATCATCCGCTCGCCATGGCCTTTTTCCAAGATGGTTTACACCAGAACTGAAGACTGCAAAAAAACTTTATAAATCCCTCGTACGCAAATGGCAGAAAGATAAAACCACCCTGAGCAGATCCACCTTGGCCCCACACCATCGCCACTACAAAGTTGAAATCCGGAAAGCAAAAAAAGCCCATTACAACTCTCGAATCCTCAACTGTGAAAACCCCAGCAAGGAACTCAACAAAATCATCTCTGATCTCACCAAACCATCATGTACCACCACCCAATCAACCCCTTCTCAGTCACTCTGCGACTAACTCTCTCTCCACTTCTATACCAATCCTCTCGAAAAAACAAATTCCCTAATTAACAAACTGGCCCTCTTGCACCCACCACAAAATCCACCCACCCTACCTGCCATCACACTGCCTGGAACTGCAACCCACCCGACTTTTGACTCGTTCACGCCAATATCGACTGACCAATTTCTCAAACTTCTTTCTGCCCTGAAACCATCCAGCTCACCGCTAGAACCCTGCCCAGCCTCAACCCTCAAAGAAATATTTGCATCTACCTGCGCAGGAGAATACGCGAGAACCATCATAAATGACTCCCTCTTCTCGGGAATTTTTCCAGACAGGTTCAAAACTGCTCATGTGAAGCCCCTTCTAAAAAAAACTCTCGACCCCAAAAACTACCGCCCCATCTCAACCACCAGGTTCCTTGCTAAACTCATCGATCAAACTGCTTACTTCTAACTAAATGCCTTTGTCGAAGCCAACAATCTCCTAGACCCCGCTCAATCAGGTTTCAGACCCCATCACAGAACTGAAACCACCCTGACCTCAATCTGGGATGACCTGAAAAACACTGCAGACTCTGTGGGATGCACTGCACTAATCCTTCTTGACCTATCCGCCGCCTTTGACACCATCAACCACTCAATCCTCCTCGACCCCCTCCACTCCCTAGGAATCTGTGGAAACGCTCTCAAGTGGATAGTATCCTTCCTCAACAATAGGAACCAAATAACCCTCCTCTGCTCCTTTGTCTCTGCCACCCGACCAGTCAATAGCGGAGTTCCACAAGGAGCATGCCTATCAGCCCTCCTGTTCAACCTCTATATGTCCACCCTCCCACGAATAACCTACTTGCACAATATCCTGTGCTACAACTACGCCGATGACACCCAACTAATCCTAAAACTCCTTAACTCAAAACCCAGCTGCCAGCCCGACCTCGCTGCCTGCTTCCTTGACATTGATCACTGGATGACCACAAACCACCTCCTTTTAAACCTCACCAAAACTGAAATCATGGTGTGTGGCAACACCAAACTTCTTCCCCACCCTCTACCCTGGCCATCATCCATTGGCGATCCCCCGACAACCTCAACCTCAGTAAAAAACCTTGAATGCACTCTCGACTCTGTCCTAACCCCCTCGCACCAACTCAACAACGTCTCTAAGTCCTGCCACTACCACCTCAAATTTCTTCGACGCATTTTTCCATACCTCTCCTTTCCGAACAGACTCACCGCGGTCCAATCAATTGTAATGTCAAGACTGGACTATGCTAACTCCCTCTACTTCGGAGTCCAAGCATACCACCTGACTAAACTACAAAGAGCACAAAATGCTGCAGCCAAACTGCTACTAACACTTGGCCGAAGAGATCACACCTCCCAGCTCTCAAAACTCTCCACTGGCTCCCGGTTGGACGAAGGGTGACCTTCAAAACCTTATGCATCTCTCACCGAGCAATGAATAAAACCAGACCTCAATACCTTCAGGACAAGCTAAAACCATACCACCCACCATGCACTCTAAGATCAAGCTCTGCCCGCCTCCTAGTGATACCAAACACCAACTCAGTCAGGTTAGGTGGATCATCATTCTCAGCCTTGGCCCCCACTCTGTGGAACTCACTGTTATGCTCACCTGAGTTCCACAGGGGCGCTGAACGAAGCTGGACTGCAATGGTCTCCACCAATGTGACTCGTAATGTACTGATGAGCCACTGCACTTGCCCTCTTAGTTTCGTCTGTCTGGCACGTAGGAGGATTTTCCTAGAGTGGTAAAAATGGTAAATTAGCCGACCGCTAGAAGGAGGCTTAACTTCTGCTTCCTTAGCCACCTTGTGTTCCCCTAATTATGTCTCACCTTATTGTTAAAAAGGATGGGCTCTCTAACCTGCGTCGGAATGCAGGGGTGCGCTGAACTTGGAATCCAGTTAACTTCACTGATCCCTTAATCTTATGGCAGAGTTCCAGACAACAATTACTCAGAGGTAAGTCTTTTTCCAATCCCAAGTAGCATGCAATGATTTAGAGTTCAGGTTGTCTTATAGTTCACTCTTGTACCTTTTCTTTATGTTTCTTCGTCTTGCAGAATTGTCTAAAACAGGTGTCTCTTCTCTGAAAGAAACGAGGTAGTGCCAAGGTAAGATTCAGTATTTGCACCAAGCAAAAGTCTTAGCAAGCGATATTGTTCATTCGTGTGATTAATCAATTGTCCTCTCTTTATTATGCAGGTGCGGCACTTCCCTGGAGCGAGGGACGTATGATGGTGACTCGTGAGACCTCGAGCGAATATTGCCTCAGGTAAGTATCTTGCAGTGCGAGGTCGAATGTCTTTAGCGAGGCGCAGCTCACCTGTAAACTTTCTTATCTTTTGCAGGTCCGGATGCTCCGAGCGGCGATCGCGTCAGCGTGCCTCGCTGGATCGCATGGATGAATGGAGAATCGGTGAGTAACCAGCGGTGCTGATGCTGACTGTATCGTGCGGTAATTGGAGTTCCTTTTCTTGCAGGTGCGGCGACTCCCGGATGAGTGCGATGGCGAATGGTAAGGCTCTTGTTCTAATCTGCTTTCCTTTCCTCCTTTGCAGGTTCGGATCATGAAGAACAAGACGGGCGTGGCAGAGGACTGGATACTGGAACTGCAGGCATGGTGAGCGTTACGCTGCAGGAGTGCAGAATAAAACGAAGCGTGTTCTGTTCTCTGGGCGTGGTTTCAATAGCCATCCAGAAGTAGTTCCCAGGTAAAGTAGTCCCAGTACCACACCCAAGGAAATAGACCCTTGAATAAATGAATCCCTTCAAGGGGCCCAAGGTGGCCTGTACATGGTTTTTCCACTTGGTGACCTGACTTGCCTGAAAAAGGCAATATGAGCCTGGCGCCTGATCTTATAGGCCCCAATGGATGCCAGTACTCTGGACAGACAGGTCTGCTCCTGATGTCTGGGGGCAGGCATCGTTACACTCACTTCCACCCCACATTCGACTCACCGAAGACCTCATGTCTTTCCGCAAATTACTGAAAACGTGGCTCTTCCCTTAAAAATCGACTCTTAGCACAAACAGAATAAACAACCCCAATAAAATACAAGGTTGTTGAATCAAAGATAACAATCCAGCATAGAGACCCGATCGAACAAACAGAAAACTAAAACGGCCAGTGTACATAAAATGGATAAAGTGGATGAAATGGATGAAGTGGATGGAACGGATGAAGTGGATGGAACGGATGAAGTGGATGGAACAGAAGAAGTGAATGGAACGGAAGAAATGGTTGGAACGGAAGACGTAGTTGGAACGGAAGAAGTGGTTGGAACGGAAGAATTGGATGGAATGAAAGAAGAATTGGATGGAACGGAAGAACTGGATGGAACGGAAGAACTGGAGGGAACGGAAGAAGATGGAGAATAGAAGAAGCATCCCTAACAGATGAAATGTAAGGAACTGATGAAATATAATGAACATATGAAATATAAAGAACCGATGAAGTAGACGAAACGGAAAAGTAGATCGAACGTGTGGAAAGGATGGAGTGGATGGATAAAGGAATTAAATGGATGGAAAGGGTGAATGAATTGAGCGGAGGGAGTAGATGGAACAGATGGAGTGGATAGGATGAATGGAATGGATAGAACGGATAGAGCGGACGGAACAGATTGAGTGAATGGAACGGATAGAATGAATGAAATGGATGGAACGGAGAGCTCGTTGGACTGAGTCTACTTGTCAGAACGAACGGATGGAGTGGATGGACAGATGGAGCGGATGGAACGGATGAAATGGATGGAATGGATGCAGTGGATGGAACAGATGCATTAGATAAAACGGATGGAATGGATGAAACACATAGAGTGGATGGAACAGATGGAGTGGATGGAACGGATGGAGTGGATCAGGTGGTGTGGATGGAAAGGAAGGAGTGGATGGAATGGGTGGAGTGGATGGAACGAGTGGAGTGGATAGAACAGATGGGCTAGTTGGAACAGATGGAGTGGATGGAACGGGAGGAGTGGATGGAACAGAAGGAGTGGATGGAATGGAATGAGTGGATGGAACGGAAGGAATGGTTGGAAGGGAAGGAGAGGATGGAACAAATTGAGTGGATGGAACAGATGGAGTGGATGGAACGGATAGAGTAGATGGAACGGATGAGTGAATGGAACAGATGAGTGGATGGAACAGACGGGGTAGAAGGAACAGACGGAGTAGATGGTAGGGATGGAACGGATAGAATGGATGAGTGGATAGAATGGATGATATGAACGAAAAGATTGTATGGATGGAATGGCTGAGTGGTTTTAACAAATGGAACAGATGGAACGAATCGAGTGGATGGAATGGATTCAGTGGATGAAACGGATACAATAGACAGAACAGATGGAGTTGATGAAACAAATGGAGTGGATGGAACAGGTGGAATGGATGGAACAGTTAGAGTGGATGAAACAGATATAGTGGATGGAACAGATGGAGTGGATGGAACAGATGGAGTGGATGGAACAGTTGGAGTGGATGGAACGAATAGAGCAGATGGAACAAATAGAGCGGATGGAGTGGATGGAACAGATGGAGTGGATGGAACAGATGGAGTGAATGGAACGGATGGAGTAGATGGAACGAATACAGGAGATGGAACAGATGGAGTGAATGGAACAGATGGAGTGGATGGAGCACATCAAGTGGATGGAACGGATGGAGTGGATGGAACAGATAGAGCGGATGGAACAGATAGAGCGGATGGAACGGATTGAGTGGATGGAACTGATGGAGTGGGTGGAACGGATGGAGTAGATGGAACGAACACAGCAGATGGAACAGATGGAGTGGATGGAACAGATGGAGTAGATGAAACAAATGGAGTGGATGGAACACATCAAGTGGATGGAACGGATAGAGCGGATGGAACGGATAGAGCGGATGGAACGGATTGAGTGAATAGAACTGATAGAGTGGGTGGAACACGGGGAGCGGATCGAATGAATAGGAAGGAGGGAACGGATAGAACACATTAAACGGATGGGAAGGATGAAATGGGTCTACGGAATGGATGGTGTAGATCATGTGGATGAAGGGTTGAGTGGATGGAATGGATGGAAGGACTAGTAGATTAAATGGATGAAACAGACAAAATGGATGAACAGACAAAGTGGAATAAACGGACAGAGTAAATAAAATGATAGAATAGATGGTAGAGATGGAGTGCATGATCTCAAGTGCCTTACTGAAAACCACCGTATCACACTACCACGCTGACGCCACCACTCAACTAGAACACAGCGATACTATGACAGATTCGGTATAGCTGTTCTCACACTAACACCCACCACATACTCCTCATCATCCTAATTAAACACAGGTAGCTGAGCACACACCGCTAGCTTAAGTGTCTCCTCAGGCCTAACACAGCCAGAAATCAGTCTGGGTGTCAACCCCCCACAATGAACACATATACCTGACCTCCCAACCACCACACCTACTGCTAAGAAACAGCTATCATGCAACTGCCATACCGGCTGCACATGAACCCACGCACCTTATGACTCTCTCTCTCTACTGACTTGAACTACGGTTCCCCAGGACGTTCAACCTGCCAGCGCTTTGAGATCATACCAATGATCCATAAGGCGCTATATAAATGCCAAGTAACATAACATAACATAACATAGTCCCAACCTTGCTACACCACTCTACCGCTATCTGACACCCACAAAAGGCAACTATCAGAACTATGAGGATGGGAGTCAAAATTTTAAAAACGTTGCTCAACTGCCTAGGTTTCCAAGAAAAAAGTGTGCTCTACCAATCATCATCGACCACCCTGCTAGTCTCTTTCTCCATGGCCACATTGAGGATGTGCAACTCAGTAATGGTGTCAGTCAAGCTGCAGATGTCGTCATCATTTGCTGGGTTCATAGTGCAACAACTTATCCCTATTTTCTCATGCACTCCACCTTGAATGAATGTTATCATGTCTAGGACAAATCGTTTTTTGAGGGTGGTCAAGCTCAATGCCGGAAGCTCCATTTTGATGGCATTCAAACCTCTTTCTGTGCCATTTTCAAACCACAACAGCTCCCAGCGGGTAATCTGGAGCCATTTAGGAAGTTACAAATATAGCAGTTTTGGAGAAGATGTGGAATTCCTCTGGTACTTCCTTGAACTTGTCTGGGACATTTTTGAAAAATAGTTATTTTTCTTATTCCTTTGCAGACAGACACTTATTTTTCTCCTCGAGAAGGTTGCCTTTTCTGTATTTTTGTACCTTTTCAGCGCCCTTGATAGCTGAATGTTCGTTAAACAGAATAAGATGCAATTTTGACATCATGAGAGTGAGTGAATATAAAGTGACAAAAAAATACATATGCTGTGCCAACATGTGGTACTTGAGCACAGGCATGAGCCCTGCAGGCCCAAAAATGGTCCATTAATACAGCTGAAAGTACCAGCGTCACCTCACAGTTTGTGTTCTCCGCTATAACATAGGAGCCCCTCTATCTGAAACATAAAGAAGACTTGGTAAGCGTATGTATTGGCACTTGTTTCTTCTTCTCATCAAGCTATGTTAATAAATTAATGTTATCGTCCCATGTTTCATAACATATTTGGTTAACTCGAAGCACCTCTTCCCTTTCCTTCCCTACCAATCTCATTGCCCTACATCCAATCAACCCTTCTATCCACTCATGTTGCTAATATAATGAACCACTTATTTTCATGTGTGCCCTTTTCATACAACAAGGTTTGACACAATCTGTTTCCTTATCTATACAATGAATGTAGTGTGGTGTTGAAAGGATGATCTCTCCCTTACTCGCCCCCTCAGTTTCATAAAACACTACCATGTTCTTCGTTTCTTCCTCTTCTGCCTCCTCTTTTATCCTAATATATTTATCATCCTGAACCAATTCACCCCCCTGTACCCATTGTATCCATGCTGCCTTCCCCTGAAACATCCCCTAAATCGCCACAATGACAAATGAATCATGCATTGCATCATGTCTGGTGGTATTTCTTGTAGGACAAAAGGATTGGCTGGGCTAGCAGTGTGCGGTGTCAATGGGCACACATAACAAGTGTCATATTCCCACCATTCACAATTGTTCCTACCACATGTTGTCAATGTCAGTGCGAGGCTCGGCCCTAATACTTTTGGAAAACAACTCAGAGTCGGGGATCCTTCTTTTATTCTGATCCTTTGCATACTAAAATGTTCTCAAACAATTATACTACTATTATTGAAATCCAAATAATCCAACTCAAAAATAAGCAACATGAAAAAAGAGGATAGAAAGAAAAGAAACATAAGAAGATACAGCATCCTTCTCATCAGTTTTCCTCTGAATATCTTCAGCCACTATGAGGGAGAAAAACACTCTTTTTGTCAAAAGAAATGCAGTGTGGTGTAGAGATTTATTGTGAAAACACTATTACTTCCCTCGTATACACCACTTTTCTTCTCCTGGAAGAGGGGGTTGGTGATTTTGTCCACTTGGACGTCCATCCGGTGTAGCCAAGTCTTTCTGCAATCACCTTCACTGCAGTTGGAGTGGCATAGGTCACCGTAAAAGGGCAGACAAACCTCGGATCTCACCATTTCCAGGTCAATTTGTGAATATATATTTTGTCCCCTGGATACAGCTGGGGTGGTCGCAACAAAGTCTGTTCCTGTTGTGCTGTTTGTTGGCCAGTTGAGGATGGTATCGGACGTATTTGATGGGGCCCCGTCTGCACAGACTTTGAACTGTAGAAGGTTGATCAGCTCTTTAAGATAGCCTTGAAATTAACTCCCCAATACCTCAGCCAAACTATGCGCATCAGTTTTAGTACGAGCAGCAACAAGCGGCTTTAACATTCTTCTGCCCCTCACCACCTCATGCACGTTAAGGTGATGGTCAGAACAAGGCTGGTTTCCCAAAGTAAAAAGTGCCAATAATGAGTAATAAAGCCAATTTTTATCAAGTGTGTGCGACAAAGAATTTCAAATGCATACTTTAAGCAGACCACTCAGTTGTTCCACCACATCTTTGGCCTGAAGATGATAAACTGAGCAAAAGCTATGTTTAATGGCCAATAGGGAAGTTACTTCTTTAAAGAGGTTGTTGAAAAATAAATGTCCACTTTTGGTCCTCAATACCTCGCAAACACCCCATCGTGGTAACACCTCTCTAAAAGGGAATTGTGCTAGAGTTTTAGCATCATGATGAGTGGATGGGTCAGCCTCAATCCAATGGGAAAACAGACACACCACAACAATCAAATAACAAAATGTATTACACCTTTCAGCTAAATCCATATAATCCATATGGAGATACCTGAACCGAACAGAACAGCATGGTAATTTTGCCTTAATTGTTTTCAAACTATGTCCTGATGTGTATTGTTGGCATGTTACACAATTATTTCTAAATGCTGCCACGTGCTCTTGCAAATGTGGCATGAACCAGTCAGCCTGTATCTTTGCAGCAATGCTTTTTTTGGTAAGGTTTTTGAGGTCATGCAGTTGTTCAAGAGCAATTGTAAGTAATTCTTTTGGCATAACAGGCTTTCCTGAAAATGAAATCTGCGGGGGATCTGTGTATTGTCCATAAATCTTTCTCTTCCTGGGAAGTTTGCCCTTGCAGTTGTATTATTTTACCGCAGGCAGAGCATTGTATGGGTCGGTGAGTTTTTCCTCTTGTGGTGCTATATTGATAAATATGGAAACCTGTTCAGTAACATATGGTAAATATGCTGCTTCTATCACTGCTGCTTCTGCTAAGTCATTGTCCAGGGAAATTAACTCTGTACCGTCGGTATGGGCAGCACACATCACAACTGTGAATGCAGAAGGAAGTGGCAATACATCAAACAATCTGAAAAATACTTCAGTATGTTGGATCAGTGATCCGTTGGGCTTCTGTAAGCCCCTCCTTTTCCATCTTGCAAATTCAGAATACACTGTTGATGTGACATATGCAGAATCCTAATAAATAGTAACACAATACCCTTTTGACATCTCCACAGCTGTTATTAGTGCCACTAATTCTGCTGCCTGCACAGAGCAATGAGGTGGCAATAAAATGTTGGAAACCACGTCAAACACACCCTTCTCATAGCATACTACGGGCTGCCCCTATCTGCCTACATCCTAAAGTCTGATCGATCGTTGATGACTCATCAATGAAAAATATCTCCCCCTCCCATAAAGGGTTCTCCTTAATTTGGCTGGTTTTCTCCAGCACTTCCTGGTATGTAACACAGTCGTGCACATTGTAACCTTCCTTTACTGCACCTGCAATATATTATTCTGGGATAATGAGGTGACACTGCACTATAGAAACATCAGCATTTGATAAAATAACCCCATACCCTGATGCACTTTGGGTAGTGAGGGTAGATTTTGACTTTTCCAATATTGCAAACACTGCATGTTGCACGTGCACGTAAAGTGTCACAGGGCCTCCCATTGTGATAATCGAGCCTTTCTGAATGGCAAATGCTGCTGATGCAAATGCCTGCTCACATGAAAAATGACCCTGCATTCCTGGGTCTAAAACACTGCTGTATAAGCCAAAAGCTTGTGTCCTTGTGATGTCTTTTATGTAAGTACTGCTGAGATTTCTTGGCCGTTAAAAAGAGAAAACACGAAAAACTGCTTCTTGTAATTTGGGTAGCTAATATTGGCACTTTGCTCAGTGCTACTTTCAATTCCTTGAATAAAGTGTGCATTTCATCTGTCCATTTAATGGGGACTTCACTTTTTGCACTTCTTTTAGCCCTTGTAAAAGCAGTTTAGTGTAACTCGAAAAATCAAAAATCATGGCCTGCAAAAATTGCACAAAAATCAAAATGGTTGCATCTATTTCACTGTCACTAGCTGCGGGGTATTCTGCACTGCTACTGCCCTCTCTGGTGTTAATCCTCTCCCTTCTGATAATATTATCTGACCACAATATATCAATTCTTTCTGACAGTACTGTAACTTCATCTTATCTACTTTGTACCCTTTTTCAGATAAAAGTGTCAAAAGCATTATTAAATCCTGTCTACACTGTTGTTCTGTTGTGCTGCACACCAAAAGGTTATCAACAAACTGTATCACTGTGCTTGGTGTTTGTAAATATCCTAAATCCATCTTCAATACCCTTTTAAAAATGCTTGGAGATTCATAATGCCCCTGTGGTAAATGAGTGTGTCCGAACCTCGTCTCCCAACAAGTAAACACGGTTACGAGAGTCTGGGTGCAGAGGAAAAGAGAAAAATGTGTTCTTAAAGTCAACTACTGTTAAATATATTTCGTCTGTATGTATGTTGAACAACATTGTGGATGGATTCAGTACTACTTGAAACGCAGCCTCTACAATGTTGTTCAAGGGGCAGAGATCCTGCACCATTCTCCAAAAGCCCACTTTTGCTTTCTTCACAGTCTACACAGCTGTATTACATGGGGATTCATATGGCTGAATAACGCCCCGCTGCCATTACGCCAATTTGTGTCATACATTCCCTGGTCATCTTCCCTTGGCAGGGGCTACTGCTTCATCCGGGGCAACATGCTCTTCAGCTTGATGCTAACCATTCCAACCCCTTTCAAAAGACCCATATCATCCATAGTTCTTTGGACACTCTATCCAAGTCTTGCTGGACATATACTGATATGCTCTTTGAAAGAAGCACCTTCTGGGGGACCTCTCTGTGTTCTTCAGTTACCTGACAAGGTATGCTTATCTGAAACACCATTTCCCCTATGTCATCATTATCTGGAAAAAGCAATTTATCCGTCCAATCTGTCAATCGCAGTGTGGGTCAATGCACATAACAGTGCACCATTCAATTCTGTCCTCATCGACACCATGGGCCTCATTTCGAGATTGGAGGCAGTCATGGCGCTATTTGCGCCATGACTGCCTCCAATAACGGGTCTGGCACCGGTATGGTTCAATGGGGACTTACCGGTGTAGTCCGACCTTTGCGGGACTGGTAAATCCCCATTGAAAAAGCCATTCCCCATTCCCATTGAGCCCTTATAGGACTCAATGGGAATGGGGAAGGCGCTAATAACGGTACCGCAAATTGTGTTACCGTTATTAGCTCTGAAGTCCCTTAACGGGTCCCGTCCATAACGCCTGGTCAGACCAGGCGTTAAAGGACGGGACCCGCTAAGGGAACTCGTAGTAGGGCGGTAAGGGATTAATGGCACTGGTCTCCTTACCGGTGCCCGTTATCCCTTACCGCCCTACTTGGAATGAGGCCCCATGTGTAATGACTTTGTCCTTTTGTGTAATTGCAACTTCCAAGTGTATGGTGATCGTGGTGCCATGTGGAACCCCTGGTCTAAATAAAAATTCTGTAGATAGTCAAAATGTGTGATACTTTCTTATTTGTACCCATCCTAACAGCAACTGCAACGTATAGAAAAGTAACTCTGGGTTGTAAGGTGCTCCTCACAAATGTGGGGTGAAATAGGCCCTGGATGCGATAAATAAAAAGGCTAGAGTCATTGGGGGACATGCCCCTAAGTAAACGGCCTGCCCTGAAATAATGTGGAAAATGAGGCCTATGAAATCAAAGCAAAACAGCGCGAAATTGGAGTTCAAAATATCAAGATACTCAAAGATGCCAACTGCTGGGCATAAAGGAAAGACACGTGGCAATGTATGACAACAACATTCTTGGAGAGCTGAAATAACATTCTCAGAAACAGCAGTGCCCAGAATCTTAAATGAAAATGCCAGGATTGTGTTTCAAGCAGCTGCTGTAAAATGGAATTTCTTTCACTGGTGAAATGAATCAAATATCCTTTCATGTTACCTCCAAAGTGACAATCAGCAAAGGAAAATGTTCACCCAAAGCCACTAAAAGTGTGATCATGATGCTCAAATTTAGTGGTACTTATATGCTGAAACTGTGTCTCATCTAAGAGTTTACTTCAAAGTGAAATGTGAGTTGGAAGAAAATTCACGGCTGATTTTGGAAGGCCTTGCGCCGCTTGCCACATTTTATTTCTTTTTTTTTCTCAAGATGTGAAACTGCAATCCAGGGTCCCTGTTGTCCTGGAGATCTAAGTCTGTAACTTCAAACCTCAGTGCCTTCCCTTAAAAATACAACTTTAAATATTTTTAGAGATAAAATTTGTGGTGGGAGACAAGATAAGGAGGTCTGTTCAGCCTCACTTCTGATCTCCAGGTCACCCAAACCCATAAGAAAGTGCATTAGTGGCCATTAGCTCCTGAAGAAGTGAGCTAATCTAAACACAGAACCCTGTCTTGACATCACAGGCATGAACAGGGAAATTGAAACTGGGAGAGCAAGGGTGGGGGCCAGAGCCAAGCAGTGGTTTAACTGCCCATTGTTTAAAAGGAGAGAAATGCATTTAATCGTGTAAAATTGACAATATTTATTGCGCAAAAGTCACTGTTGGATTTCTGGAAAGGTGACAGTTAGCCCCTTCTGGTCATCCCAAAACGATTTTGTGAGGTAAACACAACTAAAGTTATTCAGGAAAATGTGATTGGGGCCTTATTGTGTCCACCAGTGATGCAAAAAATTGATAAAGCATGTAAAATATGATCACTATGACGCCTATAAAAGGCCATGTTTTTCAATGATATAGTTCAGGAGCAAATGAAGAAAAACTGTACCTCTGCACAGGAATGACATACAGACTTTGATTCACAGTGCATTTTCCAAAGGGGTTTTGCCATTATAAAACATTTCTGTGAATTAGGACCACAGACTCCTCAGTAGTGTCATTTGACTTGCAGTAACATAATAGGTGTCGAAAATGTGTTCATACATGTAAACGTTTGGAAGTTAAGAGTACTTACAAGGTAGTGAGATTTTAAGTGCAAAAACATGACCAAGCCCACCTATCGGGGTGAGATGATAAAGTGCTCTCCTCCCCATGTGTCCCGAAGCACTCCCACATTTTCTGGACCTATCAGTACACAGGTGGCAGTGGGGTGCTGGAGCATTAACGAATCACTTCTGCTGGAGTTATGACAAGGCAGTGATGTAATTTGTACTATAACAAGGTCAGCCCGCCTCAGAGCACGACTTTTCCCACTAACCCCATGAGGTGATCTGCTATCGAAATCTGGAGGAACATCCCAGCAGTGAGAAGCCTAGCTTGCAGTGGAGCCAGGAGATTCAGAATCTGACTTGGGACCTCTTGGATGACTCAGCAGAGACCCTGACTGGCCCCTTTTTGCTGTCCCAGCAGTGTCCTGATGCTCCCTGATGTTCAATCCAGACCTCTCCTGGAAGTAGAACTAAACCCCAAAAGCCCTATAGTGTGTAGGGGCTGTATTCTTGTAACATTGCCTTAGATAATTCCCCATTGCCAAATCGCGTTTGTCTGTATATTTCAGTCATTTCTACACTGAAGAATCCCCATGTGCCTGTGTAGATCCTTAGCATATTTGTCAAAGTAAATCAATTAATTACCCCATTGAATCCACACGATCGGTATTGGTGGAATTTGAAACCAACAATCTTTTCCCAGTGTTTTGTGAGCCGGAATATTCCTAAAGATTTGCCAAAAGAATTGACTTCAAAAAGCCCTGTTTCCATGTGTGTCCCATTTTTAGGTGAAAAACGAAATTGTTCCCATCTTCCCATTGTAAGGTAAAAAACGAATTCCCATTTGCATTTTCTTTCCCCACCGAAATTGTGCTAAACATCCCAAAAACACATTTTTCCATCCTGTCCGCATTTTCCCATTGTAAGGTAAAAAACGAATTTTGCATTTTCTTTCACATTGAAATTGTGCTGAACATCCCAAAATTATGTTTCCATTCTGTTCTGATAATAAACCTGAAGCATTGTGTGTTATTGTCAGGTGTGGTAAAACACATTTTTCCCATTGCAGCACTGTCTCCCCTATTGTTTTTGTGATCAAGTCTTCCAAAATCCAATTTTCCTCTGGTGTACTGACTAATATTTCCTAAAGCCCTACCTGTCGAATTCCCTTCCTTTCTTTTCTTTCCCATAGCAGTTGTGATAAATAATTTAAAAAGCCATTTTTCCATTGTGCTGCACCAAATGAATGTCCCCTTTTCCTTTCTGTATCCCATATTGCTTCTTTGAGCATCACACACAAAAAAACAATGTTTACCCTTGTG
Source organism: Ambystoma mexicanum (assembly GCF_040938575.1). Lineage (NCBI taxonomy): Eukaryota > Metazoa > Chordata > Amphibia > Caudata > Ambystomatidae > Ambystoma > Ambystoma mexicanum. Next base: position 1,123,186,818 of record NC_090931.1, read on the forward strand.
CTCTAAAAACAAATTCTCCCATTCTGCTTGCTTCCCATATTGGTTCTGTGAACCACTTCCCACCTCCAATTTTTCCCACTCCTTACTACTGCCTTCCATACAAAAGAGACACGCCTAGTGGATGTTTGGGGTGCGGGGGGGCGAGGGTTGCTGCGACCAAAGCATAATTCTGTGTGTATTCACTTTCCTGTTTGTTTGCATTAATTTTCTTGGTGTATATTTAACTGTTCTTTGCTTGTACTAGGAGGGGGGACGTAAAAGGTAGCTATTGTGACTGCATAATCTGGTATCAGATCTGTGGGGGTACTTGACCAAAAAAGATATTTTATTTTTGTGTTGCCACAACATTGGTGGCTGATGTAAGCTGTTTATTCTAATTGAACATACATAATAAATTAATAAAGATCTTCTTAATACACACCGGCCTGGTTCCTAGTCCATTGGGGCACTGGGTATTCATGGGGTTGTGTGCGAGGCGGGTTGGAGGCCTTATCAAAAAGGACCTGAAGTATAGAAATCAAAGTGTTTTTATTGTGTGCCACGTTCATTGTAGGAGAAGGAGATCCCTGACTTGAGTGTTCCTGTGTAATAAATCGGGACACAAAGCACTGTGAGAGCAAACCACTTGTATAGCTGCACAAACCTTCACAGAGTACATGCCTGGGATGGAACACACTGTGCCCTTGTTAGAGAATGATATGGTCATGTTTCATTTGCTTATTCAATCGCTACCCAATATGTTTATTGGTGTCTCTTTGAAAATAATAAGGGTGCTAGAACTTTGTGCGGACTGATTAAAAGGGGTAGGTCTTCTGTAAAAGGAACCATCACAACATCCTCAGAAAAAAGCATGTGTTTCAATTACATTGTTCGACAAGGGAAACATTCCTTCCTTAAAACAAGATGTGGTAGCTCCCATGTCAACCAAAATCGAAAAACGTCTGTTGCCTATGTTCACTGCCAACTGTGGTTTCTCTTGCAGGTCTGCAGTTACTGAAAACACTGGGAACGTCAGCGCTGTCTGTGGGCTGTCCTATTGTGAATGTGTGTCAGGGCCTGGGAATGGGAAAGCGCATCCCCCTAGTACGGTTCCCCCTGTGTAATGTGGTACTGCAGCCTGTGGTAACACATTAATCATTACATTTTGCATCAGGTTTCTATACATTTGTTTCTACATGTGTTCGAAAGGGATTTGATTTTGAAAGTGGAGGAATCTGTAGCCTTGTGCTGGTCTGCACCATCTGAACAAATTGAGGCTGTTGGGGAAATGGAGATGACGTTTGTGTGTGCTGCTGCTGTGGGGCACTTTGTGTGTTCTGATAATATATAGGTCGAATGTGTTGGGGCTGTACATGAGGCTGTGAAAACTGCTGCTGCTGCTGAAACCCCTGTGACTTTTGCATCTGCAGTTGTAGTTGTGGTTGTACTTGTGGTATCTGTGGTTGTGCAGGGTAACATATTTGCTGGGGCTGTGTCTGATACACTGGGATACGTTCAGGGCAATATACTACTTCATTCCTGCATCTGCATTTTTTTGCAGAATGCCTATCTTACCACAAGCCCAACAATCTCCCTAAAATCTTGGTCTCATTCCCCATATACAAATCAAAATCCCCTTCCCCTTTGCAAACCTCCTCTCCACTGCTGAAAATACTCTCACAATTGAAAGTATCCTCCCTGCTGAACCTGCGGTGCAAACCGTCCCAGTGTTATCTGTGGGATAGATCTTCCTTCTCCTATCTATGGAGCAAACCGTGTCTGAGGTGCCTGTGGGAGAAACCCTGTCTGTGATAGTGGTGGAGCTTCCCCAACCTGTGAGCTGTTGTTAATATGTTGTCCATCAGTCTCACTCGTTATTACTGCACCCTTCAAAATATATCTAATCAGCTTATTCTGCACTAACTTAGACTCTGCCTGCTGCGTGTCATCTATCTTATTATTGTCCTTGTCTTGTTTTAATACTATGTGTGCCTCTATCTCAGCCCATGCCTTGGTCTCTATTACGACCACCATTCCCAGTTCTTTCTGTACGTCTGCGGGTAGTCCCCTAGAAAAGATGTGATAAAAAATGGGGATAGTCCTATCTCACGGTAGTCCTGTTTCCAAACGCCACATCTCCTGTATTTGTTGAATGCACTGTGCAGTCCTCTTCTGGTCTCATGGAACAAGCTAAAACAGATTGCATGTTGGACATATCTGGGTAAAACTCCCTTACATACATGTGCTTGACATTTATTGAATGGTGCTCCATCATAACATTGCTGCTCAGAATTACCCCTGCATATCCTGCGTTCTGCCACAGGGCATCTGCCTGTTCCCCCAATAAAGAGGAGAGCAAGCTCTTCATGTCTCCCACAGCTAAAGTTGACCCTGTGTCCTTTTTGCCAAAGCATACATCCACTTGTCAGCTCCGCAATGAATGATGGCAAGCTACTCATTACATTCTTCTTGTGCATGTCTGACCAGGGAACATACTGTGCTCCTCCTTTAACTTTTTGTAACAATGAAAACTGCACCTCCTGCTTTTGGGGTTGCTCCATTTTACCATCTCAGCTCGTTGTCACTGTTGTGCTGGGAAAGCCTTCTACTATACGCTGTCACAACCTTATACACAGGTGATAACCCATCACTGTTGTCTTCGTCATCTGTCTTTTCCTCACAACATACATGAGTCCTCGTCTGCTACCTGTTCCTCCTCCTCGACTGTCTTTAGGAGCGGTAGTGCCGGTTCATCAATTGGTTTCCTATTAGTCTTAAACAATATCTGTCGTCCTGTCCACTGTTCAGTTGGTAAAGTTGCGCCTGCCGTTCCTCTTTCTCCTGTGCATGCTCTACTGAGCTCCTACGCTGCTTCCCTGAGGACATACTCTATTTGCCTATGTGCGTTAATCCCTATATCAGATAATAATGTGTTACTAAGGGTACTTGTCAGTGGCTTACGGAGCAATGTTACCAAATTCTTTATCTGTCCCTTTTTGCCTTCTGTAACCTCAAAAGTGATGGGTGGAAGGTTTTGAATGAATTTGTACCACTGGCATTGCTCCAGGCAACCTTTCACACCACCGGTTTTTAGCCCATCTGCGCAATTGCAAACGGGGTACAGCATATGCAAATCAGTCAGGTACGGCCACCAATGGTAGCAGCCCAGCCTGCACTGATAGTCCAGGTCCCCTCTGCACAAAAACACAAGCAACCCCAGGCATGTTTTTGCCTTGTTGGGCCTCCTCAGTGAGGTGCAGCTTGGTTTCCTATGGCACAGCAAGCAAGGGACCTTCTGCCATGGGAATATGTCAAGGGTTAGTATAGGTGGATGCAGTCTGCAGGGGATATGTCCAGTAAGGGGACAGGGCCAATGTAAGTGAAGCAAGGGACGGCAATGGTGTTATCTCCTCATTCCCGGTTGGAGGATTAGGTGCCTGCGCCAGCGGGGCAGAAGACTGTACTTGTGCCAAGTGGGGCAGAAAGATGAGACTGTGCCCTTTTTTCCTCCCTCACTGCTACACAGTTAGGGGAATTGGTTACTCTTTACCTTTCCCTATCTTGTCATCATGGGGGTCTACCTCTTAATCAAATATCTTCCAGAGTCCTTAAATACTCTGTTTTTTTCTGTAATTTCTTTCCTTTGTATTTTGCTGTTTCAAAGATGACCCTATCATGCGTGCTTTCTCTTGGCCAAGGTATGTATATGCTGCCTGTGGTCTCACAGACCCACTCGGCATGATATTTAATATTTTAGCCCTTTACCTCAGAAGTGTGTCACAGAGATGCTCCAGTGAGGTCACATGGTGCCCTAAAGGTGTATCTATATCTTTCCAACAATATCTTATATTCAATTCACTACCCCCTCCCCAAAACCTAATTGTGTGTCAATTCAAAAGTCCCCCCCAAATGTACACGTGTTCAATTGTCACCCCAATTTAAAACAGTTTCGATTAATAACCCGTTCTTTTATTTTACAAACACATAAAATCACACACCACCCTTCATTCTTTTCATTCACATACACTATTCACAACAAATTATACTTACCTCACAAGAACCCATGCCAACAAAACATAAAACACCCAATTTCACAACATCAATCTCTCAACATTATATTTTCCCAACTACAAAAATAATTCTTAATTATAATCACTCCTTCAAGTCCCCCCACTGGGACAAACCAAAAACACAATCTCCTACACAAAATACAAAAAGAAGAATCCAAAACACTGCCCCCCCTTACTGGGATATAATAATGCTTCCTCTGCTTCTACAAGGTGCCTTTCTTCCCCTTGTAAGAGTAGATATCCCACATTAGTGCATATTCTACTCTATTATGGCATCATCATCATCATCTTCCACAGCAGGGGAGGGTCACTTCAATACCCTTTTAACACATATAATACTGCTCCTCTGCAACATTACCTTTCCCTTTTCTAAAAGAGAGATCCCTTTTCTCCTCAATATACTCCAAAATAAAAAAAAGAATCTACAAAAAATATACACAATATCGCTTCTTTATGAGGCAGTATACTCACGTCGTACTGGATCCTCCGAGCACCCCAGATGCTGAGACTCCTCGCAACTGCCTGTACTGCAAACATCAGCTTCTCACCCCAAGGGATCAGGCAGGTCTATTCCATAAAAGGGGTGCCTGCACCCCTCTTCAGGATGTATGCATCGACACAGGCTCTCTATGGGCCAAAATCACTTCTGCCAGGCATGTGGGGGGTAGCCAGGCCCCTTGGGCAACTGGAGGATCTCGCTGGGCCCTCCAAACACAGGTGAAGGTGTCCCATAATGACCCAAAATTAGGGGACAAAAAATGCTCAAAAATAGAGTACACAAACTGGGACAACCGGGAAGGAGCACACAGCACAACACTCGACAACATCCTGCATGCCCATTTGGGGCAAAAGAATGTAAAGCTGCAAACCGCATGTTTTGCATATGTGATAAGTGTTACTACAATTGAAAAGATAAAAGTATAATTGGCTACACATCACAAATCCCCTATAAAACACTATACATCCTGCTCACTCATTTTCAAGTCCACTCTAGCCTCGCCAAGAAATCCACACCCTCAAACCATGACCTCATGAGGCACTCCTAACAAAGACGTTCTGTACTAATTGGATCATAAAACCTTTTAGATAACTTTGAGCGTTCACGTCTTACAGGGATCTCATCAATAAGAAGTTGGGAAACAATAAAGGACAAATATGTTGTGAAGCCCTTAACATTATAATTGGGTTTCTTTATTCTCCACGCTCTTCACCTACACGTCCCGAGACTCCCACCTCGACACAAGCTACAAACCAGTACAGCATGACCTTCCCGTTCTCTTTAAAAAAAAAAAAAAAACAAGCTGAGGTACTGCTGTTCGAAAATTTTATTTCAGCTATTTTCTTAAAATTATTAAGGCAGTTACCCCACACAACCTGGCACTGTGTGCACTGTGTTCACACTCTAACTTTGAAATTGCCACTGATGCCATGTCGTATTCATTGTGTGTTCATAGACGTTTTGCCTTGAACAGCAACTCCTTGTCTGGAATTGAGTCTCAAGTTATGGGGGCTACTTGCAACAATCAATGTCTGCTGTTCCTACCGAAATATCCTAACCTTGAGGTGCTTCAATTCACCTCAAAATAGAATTCAATTAAAAGCCCCTTGTCCTGGAAAACAACTTAGCACGATAACATGGTGAAATTTGCGACGTGTAACTATGATGTTATACTAATGTGCCTGTTCTCTTGCTCACTATCGTAAATGGCAGATCACACTGTCATAACAGAAACTCTGATGGGGCATGTCTGAACTCTATGACCTAATATAATACTATGCTTTGTGAAGGAGACCATATATATTCAAATGCATGCAAAATGAAAAGCAGTTTTACTTTTTTTTTAAAAGTGCACCCTGCCCTAATATATTTAGAATCTTCTGCTACATGCGTCTTCTAATACTTTGTTGCATACTTTGCTACAGATATATTTTTGCTAAATACATTTTGTTGCGTGTATATTTAACTATCATATAAAACAGAAGTTCTGGTCATTGGGCCTCTGGATGCCTGAGTTCTAGACAGTTTCTCTTGGCCGTTTCCTGCAACCTGTTTCTGTGATTAAAGACCTTGGAGTAAAAAGATGTGTTTCTCTTTCAATGGAAGCACAAGTTAGCTATGTCTTTCAGCATGGCCACTTTAGATTGAAGGTTCTGCATAAGGTTCTTTCTTTTCTTTCATCTTCTCTGTGGGCCCCTGTTGTTGCTTCTCTTATTTTGGGTACATTGGACTATTGTAATGCATTGTATCTAGCTCAACTGGCCTACTTTTTGTATATGCTGCAGGTTTTACAGAATTCAGCTGTTCATGCTGTTTCTGTTTTATCAGTTCACGATCACATTTCTCCAACTTTACGTGGTCTTCGTTAGCTCTCAGTAGCGCGGCGCATTGATTTGAAATCACTGGGCCTCATTATAAGCTTGCCGGTCCAGTAACAACAGTACCGGTAAGCTTGCCGGTACCGTTGTTGCCGGACTGGCAAACTACAAGTTCTGCTTGCGGGTGCCTTACCGCCCATCAGGTCTGACCTGGTGGGTGGACCATCACCCGCGAGCAGACCATGTTGGATGCATCGGCACCATTCTTAAATGGTGCAAGAGCAGCCGGCCTCCCCATTGAGTGCATTGGGATTTAAATGGGGAGTCATTATTACCGGCACCCAGCAATGGTAATTTACAGGGTCTGCCAGGGCTGGAATGCCCCGGTAAGTCCCCATTGCCGGGTGCTGGTAAATTCATGAGACCGATGGCAGCCGTGCCGGGATTTACCGGCATGGCTACCGCCAGAGTCATAATGAGACCCACTGTGTCTAGTTCATTGTGACTTTTATGGCTTCGTACCCGATTATTTACAGCAAAAATTCTGTCGATATTTTCCCTCCAGATCACTTTGTTCAGCGCCTGATTTCTTAGTTCAAGTTCCCAGAATTCATCAGTCTTGAGTTGGCAGACATGTTTTCTCTGTTGCTAAAGCCCTTTTGTAGAACAAATTGTCCTCCTCCTGGCATGGGATTCCTGACCACCTTTCTTTTCACTGCTGTCTTAAAACGTATTTATTTTGGCATTTTCTTTTATTTCTTCTGCCTTTGTCTGCTGCCCTTTTTCACTTAGAGGCCTTTTTCCTAGCCCCATATTGCCCTTGGGCGTAAGTAGCTCTATAGAAGTTTTTCTAACATAACATAAAATATTATAATGAGCCAATTTACACGTGTCTGCGCAACAGCCACGTTACCATTAAAGGCTAATATCTAGTTGGCTGGGGCTTTCTCAACTTGTATCTGGGCACGCGCTCAGAACACTGAATCTGCATATTATATTAACACTTGCCTAATCTGGAAAAGTGTGCAAATGGGACCATGTCCCAGTGCAGTGTACATGGGGTGGTGCATATGGAGTGGGTACAGAAGATGCTCTGAAAGGGGGGCAGTAATGGTGTTTGTGGTGGCACAGATTATTTGATTGCCTCAGTGAATACCCCGGCAGAAGGACTAGGTTGTGTTTTTAGAGTTTAGAGTCAAATTCTCAAAGACAAACGAAGAATGCAAATGTACCAACCCCACTTTAATGACTTCTCCGCTCCACCACGGAATAACTTCTTTCACAAATGTTTACTGTGAAGACAAATAAAAAATTGTATATGCAGGCAAACCAGCATTTTGAATATGCAACAAAACTGTTTTGATATCTTTGTTTGAAGCATCTCTTTTCTCAGTCAATTGCATAGTATTATTGAGATGACTCACCACAGGGCAGACACAGATATATTTACAAACCAAAGAAAACCATCAACCAAATATTGCTTCTGCAAAAAATAAATATTCTCAGAGGCACACGATGAGTTATTTTAAATACCCGGATTATCCAATGTTTTTAAAACCCCCAAAAGTTGGGTTTCCTCAATAAAATGCTCTACAAGATGGTCATTAGCTTCTAAATATTCAGACCATTAATTACGTGAAAGAATTGCTCAACACTTTAAATGCGCACTTCTCAGCTTTTGCAGACCACGAACTGATACATAATCTTCCAGACACACCTTGCATCTCATTTTGATTTTGATGTATTGAAGATATGAACATCAACATATCGTTTATAAAGATAGTCACAAAGTAATAATTTACATCGACCTCTGAAACTCCAATGGTGTGTTACCTAGCGTAAAAGGCATCCTGAATTTTTCTTATTGTTTGCATAACTTCCTAAAGGCAGTATGGCATTTATCATTAGCTTTAACACGTAAAAAGTGAAGCAGATTCCCAAATTCAGTTCACTTAAACTCATTGCTCCTCTTCAAGACTTCAAAACATTATTAACTAAAGGTAACATTTGGTGTTCCGTTGTTATGTCATTCAGCCCCTGATAGCTCACACAAGGATGACAAGGTTGTGTGAGTACAACAAATATTGATGCCTGGGCAAGGGACTTCAATGAAACAATAATTCAATTATGTAAGTTGTCTTGCAGGTAAGCCTTCAATATCTCATCTGACTCACACACAATTCATACATTGTTTATTTCAAAGAGAAACAATGAGGCTGTGAATCACATGGATCACACAGTCATGTTCTCTTGTGCATGAATAACATGATGACCAGGCTTCCGAAATACACCCCAAAATATGTGACATTGAATTGGTTTAGTGGAGTTATTTCCAATAACCAACTACCACAGAAAACCTTCAGCAGCAGGCTCCAGCTCTCCCGGCTCCACTTTTTGTGTCAAATGCGGGAACGTCATTTGGGAGTTGCAGGAGTCGCAAGTGCTACCCTTGGGGTCTCCCTTGCAACCCCTGTGGTCTCCTTTGCTACCCCTTAAAAAAAAGTGTTTCTGTTTTTTTGTATTTCTTTTTTTAAAAGGCAGCTCCTGGGCTCCAGCCAGCACCATGTGTCTCTTTGTTTCTGTAGTGTCTGGCTTTCTTGTTTAGGCCTCTTAAAAAAACAGGGGGTGCCACAAGTGTAACAATGAGCAGTGGATCTAAATAAGAAAGAATATGAATAACAAATAATTTGTGTTTCTGGAATTCTATGCAATCATTGCTAGACTCATTAAAGATTTATTTCAGGCACACTTCAGGAGGTAAGTCACTGATTTAGCTTGTTCGTAAACAGCTTAAATTCAAAATGCAGACAAAAACACTTTCAAAAAGCATTTAGAGCATAAGAAGCATCAATTTCGGACTATGGTCCTCATTACGACCCTGGCGGAAATCGCGGTGCAAAATGCACCATGGAGCACGGCGGAAAGCTGCCGATAGCGCCATGGGGGTTGGCGGATTTTCCGCCCCATTCCGACCTTGGCGGGGCGGTAAATCCCCATCCCCCATTTTACCCTTCCCCATTCCCATTTTTGCCCCATTAGGTATAATGGGAGTGGGGAAGGCGTTAATTACGCCACCGTAAAACACGGTGGCGTAATTAACGACAAGGTCCCGTAGCGCCATGGATTTCTCCGCCCGGAAAAACCAGGCGGAAAACGCTCCATGGCGCTACGGAAACCCACTCCGCCAGGGTCGTAATGAGGCCCTATGTATTTTGCTTTTCACAATTTGCTGTCATAGCATGTTTTTTTCTGCCGCTGTCTCTGTTACGATCATCACAAGATATTCCATCTAGGTTTCCTCGGTCACTTGACAAAATCCTTGTGCCTAAAATCTTGTGTACAGTGTAGAAATGTTTGACCATAGAACATAAAGTGGCCCTTGAGTTCATTGTGCAACAATTAATGCTTTGTTGTAATGTATATTTCCTATCTCCATGGCATGCTGTTCAGGATGTTGGTTCACATGTATGAGGTAACGAGGGCCCAGCGTACGGGATGCTGTGCAAGTGCGCTGCTTTCCCTGCGCTACTCTAAATTCTTTAATACACAGTTAAGAACTCTCTCAATGGTATATATTTTGCCAACCTCTGAAGCCTGAAAAGTAGATCCACACAGGCTTGATATGTGGCCAACTTTGCACTGGACCTGCAGATGAACTGGCCTGCTGTTAAATCCCAGTTATGACTTCAATAGTATCCACTACAGAGAGTAATATGCTTTCTGACTTTGAGAACATTCAGACATGTAATTTCTCATTTTTTGATAGCCGGTAAGATAACTCACCGGGCTGAGTGCTCCCTGCTGCGATGTGTGTGTCTTTTGTGCAGGTTGCAGGTTTGAATCCCGGCAAGGCCAACTCAGTCTTTCATCCTTCTGATGTCGATAAATGAGTACCAACACAGGTTGGGTGATATTGTATGTATATCTGTCTTATCTTAAGTGTAAGTGCTATATTATAACACATCATTATCATTTGGCCTGCTTGCATTCACAGTAATTTGGTAATATGGGCCTATACACACTGATATTAATGATACATATGGTGATCCATTCTTGTATGAAATGTTTATCACATTACAGTGACATTGTAAACATATTTTTCATAGTGTACTTAGGAACAATGCTATGTGATGAACGGGTGAAAGGTCGTCTTCTATTGCTTCCTGGGGTGTCACTTCGAGGTGGGATCAAGTTACATCACTTCTTGTGATGTCATCAGAGGTCAAGGGTTGCATGATGTCACTTCCGCTACCCCTGGCATTTTGGTGAAATTAAGTCCCTGGTCGATATACACAGTCGGGAGAGATTACACAAAGGAATCCCTCTCTGAATATGTGTTGTAAAATCCACCATTTTTATCCAATTTCTGCTAGCAGAAAACCTCACTTAGCTTTACTGGGCCACTGCAAATAGGTTACAAGTACTGCTGGGAAGAAGCAAAAGTTACCACCTCGGGACAGAGTACCTACAAGTGGTAAACATGCTTATTACTCAATCTTACAGTACTGGCTGTTATGTAATGGAGTCCAAGTCTAACATTTCAATACATGAATAGGAACATAATGTTTGTAATAAAAGACGAGATGTTTGGTGGTCAATAAATGTGTTGAAAATTCAGAACATATTATTTCCACATTCTAAGTCACCTTCTTCTTCTTCTTCTTCTTCTTCTTCTTCTTCTTCTTCTTCTTCTTCTTCTTCTTCTTCTTCTTCTTCTTCTTCTTCTTCTTCTTCTTCTTCTTCTTCTTCTTCTTCTTCTTCTTCTTCTTCTTCTCAGTACATCATTAAGTAATGCAGCACAAGACCCAGAACATTATATACATGCATAATCAGAATACAGCAAGAAAAAACATAAAACAACATACAAAAAGAAGCCATTAATACCAATAATAACATCCAAAATTCAGCATACAATTGAAATACATAGGAAGAGGAATCAATATACATTAACACAAAGATTATTTAGAAACAGCTACATACAATTTTCTGCAAAGCTATAAACTAAGAATACATTTAGCTACAGATATTACCACACATTAGTCATCTGTCACTTTGCAGAGATCCAGCGCAGATGCTATGCTCCTCAGGCCTCTGTCTATTTATTTTTCTCCAAATAAAGACATCTGTAATTATAATACAAAGTACATACGAACATAACATTCATAAAAGTTTATTTGTCATATATACAATTAGAACAATGATCGGTATTTTAAAAGAAATCACATATTAAGCAAATATGCCAATGGTAGAATGCCCCACCTACATTTCATGTAAAGACAGCATGCAAATGAAAGTTTAACAAAGTCAAGCTAATCTTCAAACATATACAGGTTTTGACATTGGTAAAAATTTCGAGCCAATGTAGAACTTTTGCATTCATGAAAGATACGATCTTGCTCTTTGCTGATTGATGAATGCAGATCTAATCTCAGATGTTATAGTCCTTTCAGTAATTGATTACTTTGTTCATCATTCGCCCATAGCAACAGAATACAATTCATTTGTAATGTGTTTGAAACACGGACTAGACACACCCGTGTCTTGTGAGAGAATATCCTGTAAGGCTTCCCAATATTTGTAAAGTGCAGGATTACTTCAAAACCCCACCAAATATAACAACATTTTGGTTATCAGGGCTTGATCTATGCTTTTCAAATTACCTTCTTGATGTAGGAGCATGGTGGGCGTGCTTTTAGATAAACCTAGAAATTATGTTAAAACATTCTCAGTAAGAGATAACTTAATTGATGGACAATAGCACCATCATTCTGAGACATATAAGGCTGATTGTCGTGATTAGAGGTTATATATCTTCAATAAAGGGGAAATAGGTAAATGTTCAAGCTCTTTTCTAAGCCTAGAAATACCTGAATAGTATGTTTCCAAGGAAAGATTACATATTTCAATTTTTATTCCATTTGCAGGCACTCATGAATTGAATCCCTAAATAATCATAACATTGAACCTGCTCAATATCAACTCTTTCAATTACCACTGCCATTTTGGGAGGCTTTCTAATGTTGAATTCTTTTTATATTTGTTATCACATTTCCGTATGTCTCTTAAGAAGGGTATAGAGTGAAATGGTCAGCAATTCAATTTGCCATTTCTTTTACTGTACTGAACATGATGCATAATGAGGGTGAATGGGCAACACATCTGCTACCACTACAAAGAATGACGGTAATGCAGTTCAATGTGATTTCATTAATGTCTCCTTTAATCGGTTCGTCAGTACAAGGTTCAATTAGCAACCTCCCTCTAAGCAGACTCTCTCAACAATCAATTTGGAATCCTCCCATTCACCACATTCCACCCAGCTGTGATGTCACTCAGCTGACCCTGAATAATGCAGAACAAGTACCAAGCAGAGAATAAATACTAAGCACACAGAATAAATATTACACACAATCTGAGCATGATGTTGCTCTCCTAAAACCTCCCTTCCTTCCACTGAACATTTCGAACTCCACGCTCCTTCAACACAGCCATCCTTTCTTTACTCCATGCACTTCTGTCTTTTACCAGGATGGATGCACCCAGATCTTTGACCATCTTCATTTTCTATGAATATCTCAACTCCCCATTGTTCATTCTGCGGGGCAATTTAATTTTGTTCAAATCACCTGGGCTCAAATGCACCTCTCTCGATTACTTCTTATCATCCAATCTCACCTTGCTCCTCATTTCACACTGCAGAATTCTAACCCACACTTTGTTCACATCAACACCACCACAACTCTTGCCCCTCAACAATTCAAACCGTGGCACCACTCTCACCTTAAGAGTGGACAACCTGTATTGGAAAGCCCTCTCCATTACTGCCCTAAACCAGTCTCCATCTGTAGCTACCACTATCCTTATAACATCCATCAAGGTGTGATTAAACCTTTCTACAGAGCTGTTCCATTGTGAGTGATATAGTGCTCTGGTCACTTTCCACAGAACCATTCCCTTGCGGGCACTATAGTGCTGTGGTCACCTGTTGCACACCGTACCACTCTGGAAATACTTGAACTCCTTAGACACCAACTGAGGTCCATTATCTGTCAAACACTTCCCAGGAAAACCCTCTCTCCAAAAGAATGACTCCGCAAACCGTATTATGCTTACTCACATCCCTTAATAAACACACCTCCAGCCATTTTGATAATACATTAATCACAATCAAAAGTAGGAGTCTCTTGCACCTCTTATATTGAATGGCCCCAACAGATTCAGGGCAATCCTATCCCATGTCACTTTATGCACCTCCAAAATCTTCATTGGAGGTGTACAAACTCACAATCCTTTGTCCCATTCCACCCACTCAATACACTTCTTAACTTTCCCCTCAATCTCCACATCCATACCAGTCCATGGTGATGCTCTCCTAACAAAATTGATGTTATCTGCTGAGAAAATGAGTGCAAGTATTACTCCCACCATCTGCTTTGAGTTATGTAGTGAATCAAAGCCCCCAAAACGGATAAGGCACACTTGCAAAACAGACAACATAATCTTGATTGCAACCATTTATGCAAGAATACATCCAAAGAAATTCAAAGATGCAGAAAGTAAAAATTATCCATATGCAGTGAGAAGGGCCAAGACCATATTATCATGAACACTTCCCCATGCAGTAGTTTGTTAAGAATGTTTAACACCAAAATAATCAAGCCTGCATCTCTGCAGCCTCTAACACCACGGCCAAAGTATTCAAAATCTACAATGTGCAGGCCAATCCAATTGCAGTAGCTTCCTCTCCTACACCTACCCAGTCCCTCTGCACAGCCCTGGCCTGTCATTTCACCACTAAAACCCAGGACATGTCTGCACTCTCTGCCTCTTCTCCTCTCTCACAAGCTACCTCTCTCAGGCCCTCCTTCTCCTTTGCTGCCCCCCTCCTCTCCTCTTCTCCTGCCTCTCTCCTGTCACACTTGATGATGGTTTCAGACAAGTCCAGTCTATGAAAGTCTCATCCAAACAGTTGATTCACAGCCCCTCCAGAACCAATAAGGACAACATTGGTTCTCTCCCTCCTGCCTTGGCGATTTCTGCATTCAATCTTTTGCCACTCGAGATTTCCATTCTCCTCTCAAGCACTCCCTTGTGCACCCCCAACTAAAAAAGCCATCTGACAACCCCTCCATTCTGGCAAATTCTCGCTGAATCTCTATCACTCCTACCTGGGCAAATTCCTGGAGAAGTTTGCTATCTCCTGCCTAACCCTCCACACCCAAGCTGTTGGTTGTCTCCATGACCATCAGTCTGACTTCAGAGCTGTCAGAGGTACAGACAGTGCTCTCCTGAACACCAATGAAGATCTGCTCTCTAACCTTGACTCTAGCTCTCCCTCTGTCTTCACTATCCTAGACCTATCCTCTGCTTTTGACATGCTGAACCACAACATCCTGATTATTTGTCTACGCAATACTCTGGGCATCACAGTTCAGGCTCTGGCATGGCTGTCCTCTTTCCTTTTGGAACGACCTTCCCAGGTTCAACTTGGGTCCTTCATCTCCACCACCTCTCTCTCCACATGTGGTGTTCCCAGGGCTCGATCCTCTCCTCCTGGTTTTTCAATGTCTACCTTGCCCCTCTGGCCCTCCTGATCTCCACCATTACCTCTAACTTTCAGTGTTATGCAGATGACACACAGCTCTCTTTCAGTCTACCTACGGCCTCCTCCACCTTGCCCATCCCTGACTGTCTATACACTTTTCAGGCATGGTGCACCTCTAATGATCTCTGCCTCAATACCAGCAAGACTGAGATCCTTCTCATTGGGACCCCTGCTCCAGATTTTCCCCTCTCACTCTGGCTGGCCTCCCTGGGCCCACTGTCCTCACCCTCTTGTGAGGCAAAAAACCTTGGGGTCATCTTTGACTCCACTCTCCTTCTCTCCACATATCACAGACCTTGCCAGAAAGGCAATTTCCAGCTGCACCACCTTAGAGGTATTCTCCCTTTTCTCACCTACTCCCAGAATCTCACTGTCTACAGAGCTTGGTTCTCTCTAGACTGGGCTACTGCAACAGTCTCTTTCTCAATCTTCCTGACTCTACTCTTTGCTCTCTACACCTTATCTAGAACAGGACCGCAAGACTTATCCTTGGCCACAAGCCCAGGGGCCGCATCTATTTGGCCTTGAAATCCTTACACTGGCTCCCAGTAGCTGCGAGGATCAAGTTCAAGACCCTCTGCATTGTCCAAAAGGCTTTCTGGGGCCCTCGGTATATCCAACTCCCTCTTCCTAAGTACATTCCTCCTCGAGCACTGCACTTGTCTACTTCTCATTCTCTGTGGGTGAGTCGGTTCTCCAAGCAGAGATTGGTAGGTAGATCTCACTCCTCTGCAGGTGCCTCCCTCTGGAACGGCCTCCCTGCCTCTCTCTGCCTTAAGCCGGATCACCTTTCATTTCGGAAGCTCCTCAAGATCTTCCTTTTCTCCTCTTCTTTCTTTCTTCCTCTACGATGCTAGCCTTCCCTTCCTCCTGCACCATCCTGCTGACTGGCTGCTTGGTGCTCCCCTGAGTCTTACAGGACACCAGCTCCCCCATCCATTCCCCCTGCCTGTACTTGCCTGCTGGCCTTACTGCATTGCCGCCTGGCCTCCCTTGCACTACTGGGGTGTAATTCCCCTTGGAGTCCCAGCCGTCCTTGCACTTAACTCAAGGCCCTGCTGCTCTGGGTGCACTTCTCCCCATACCCTCTCCCTTGCACTTCTTATCTGCACACTTCCATGATCTAGGTGCATTATAAATAACATATCAATCAATCCATCAATCAATATGGGTGCAATAAGTAGGTGTGGGGTTCTTGCAATCAAAGTTGAATGGCCACTACTCCTTCTACAGTTCCTCCAACCAAATGTTCCCATCATGATTGATGGGAGTCTTCTGTGCTAAAAAACCTTTTGAGTCAAAAGGGAAAATTTCTCAAAGGAATTCATCAATTACATTAAAATGTCATCTTGTTCAGAAAACAACAGTGTGGCACAGTTGATTTTGGCATAATCTAGGCAGTTTTGATGTCCTGGGTGTTAGTCTTAGCAGTGCACGGTGGTGGCGCG
This sequence comes from Ambystoma mexicanum, assembly GCF_040938575.1. Classification (NCBI taxonomy): domain Eukaryota; kingdom Metazoa; phylum Chordata; class Amphibia; order Caudata; family Ambystomatidae; genus Ambystoma; species Ambystoma mexicanum. The sequence continues at coordinate 1,123,203,236 of NC_090931.1, forward strand.
AGTTATGGTTGCTTAGCTTACCATAATTGGCGAATTTCAAGGGTTTTTCGGTTTTACTTGGAACCATAACGTCCCTTTAACAAAGTTTTTTTCACTGAATTTCATAGGTTTTTAGTAGCGCAACTTAATCATAATGTCCCTTTAACAAAGTTTTTTCACTGAATTTCATAGGTTATTAGTAGCGCAACTTAACAATAACGTCCTTTTAACAATGTTTTTTCACTGAATTTCAAAGGTTTTTAGTAGCACAACTTAACCATAACATCCCTTTAACAAAGTTTTTTCACTGAATTTCATAGGTTTTTAGTAGCGCAACTTAACCATAATGTCCCCTTAACAACGTTTTTTCACTGGATTTCATAGGTTTTTAGTAGCGCAACTTAACCGTAACGTCCCTTTAACAAAGTTTTTTCACTGAATTTCATAGGTTTTTAGTAGCACAACTTAACAATAATAACTTTGACTTTATGTACATGTAATATGGAAGAAACTGAACCTCTTCTACTGAACTTGATGTCCACAAACTCTTTTAATGTCCACGGACATGTTCGGAGAACAGTACCACTACCTAAAAACTCTGGGGGGGTATGTTTGATTGTTATATCATAACATAGGAACATTTAACAAATTCAGAAAGCAACACACATACACATTATATGTAGTAATACATAAGAAATGTAACCCATATATGTAACACCCTAACCATTCATTTAAATACAATATGTTCTAAAATGGAATATACCAGAAGAAGATAAATTGGCTTCGAACATAATTACCTCACAGACACTACAGAACTAAGAACAACACCAGACCTACACAGTACTTAGAACATATTTTACCTGAAATAGTAAGTGTACTTCATTTTACTCATATATTTATAAACTTTCTGTATTAGATAAAAAATATATAATATCTTTTTTTTTCTCACAGAAATGTCTAGTACTCTGGAATGGCTAGAGGAGCATTTCCCACATGAGGAAATGACACAAGATAGTGAAACTAATGGTACACACTTTACAATATAAACCATTTAATTATTATTATTTTATATACATTTAATATATATATTTTTTTTGTACAGAGCATACCAAAATAGAAAATACCTCTGAAGAAGCTGTTATGGAAAACACGCTTGACAGCATAAAAGAAAAAATGGATTTATTGTTGACCAATTTTAATAATTTGAAAACTTTTGTTGAAGATCATTTTAAAACAAAAATGTCATACCATTGCCCTACATGTACTTGTCCCCCCTCACCATGTCCCAGTCAATTATCCCCAAACCCTCTCCATAACCCAAAACGTTTTGATGAGACTTCCATCCCTTCTTCACCTGATACCAATCATGTTGAAACCCCAAATTCCCCTGTTTTTGTTTCCGTTTCTGCCTCACCTTCTCTGTCATAAATTATTAATATATGTTAAATAAAGTTAAATTTTCATATTGAGTTGTAATTAGTTTCCGTTTAAAAAAAAAAAAGTAGGTGTCCGCGGACAGCGCGGGTGTTCTGAAATGTTCGTAAATAAACGAAAATGGAGCTGTCCTGAAGAACACAATACCTGTCCGTACTGTTCGCTAGCAAGTTGAAACTGTTCAGAGAACACAATTGGTGTCCTGAAATGTTCGTAATTATACAAAATGGGGGTGTCCTGAAGAACACTATACCTGTCCGTACTGTTCGGTAGCAAGTTGAAACTGTTCTAAGAACACACGCGGTGTCCTGAAATGTTTGGTAATAAACGAAAATGGAGGTGTCCTGAAGAACACTATACATTTCCGTACTGTTCGCTAGCAAGTTTAAACTGTTCTAAGAACACACGCGGTGTCCTGAAATGTTCGTAAAGAAACAAAAATGGAGGTGTTCTGAGGACGCTATTTCTGTCCGTATTGTTCGCAAGCAAGTTGACACTGTTCTAAGAACAAACGCCTGTCCGTAACTGTTTGTTTTAAGTCTGATGCACTTTTAATTACTTCAGGACCCGAACAGTGTCCATAGAACATCAACACGCGTGCGCAAACCAATGCCCGGGCATTTGGTGTCCTGCAGACAGCCGCTTCCTTCGCGAACATGTTCGCGAAGTGACCATTTGACCGCGCCCACGCTGATCGCGTGTTCTGAATGCAGACACTGTTTGTGTCCCCGAACAATTTAAAAGTACATTTTCAAGTAATCCACAATATTTTCTAAAACTCACCATAGCATAAGTCCCACATACTAATTATAAGTTTATACATACTTTTTGAAACCTTTTTAACCTTTTTTTGTGTTCGATCTGTCCGCGGACAGAGCGCATGTCCGTGAACCACGCACAAGCACCCCTATAAAAGACCACGCCCTAGAGCTTATTCTCATTGTGTTTCTGGCTATTCTACAGAGCACAGAGATTTTTGCTGTAAGCTGCAGATTTCCATCTTCAACCTGATGGCTTCTGTGGCTCCACTGCTGCCACCTGGTGCTGTGTCTGCCTCAGCACCACCCCCACCCCCTTGTCAAATCGGTAACAAATTGCACTAACCTGGGCAGACTGCGACCCGGAATGGAGACAACTGGTGGATGTTGTGGAAATGGATGAATCCTCTGTGGGAGTCCTGCTTCCCAGCTCCCTGAATGATAAACTAGTTAGGAGGAGAGCAGGATCCCCAGGGAAACCCTCCTGGGGGGAAAAACCCTGAGCCGCTGCAACTCTTCGGAACGGGAGGTGGAAGTCTGGACAGATCCTCTATGCGCGCTGGACAACGAAGAGGGTCGGAGACCTTTCCAAGGAAACAAGATAGAACAGGTACGTTCCAGAAAGACTGGTAGCGAGAAATAAGTGAGAGTGGGAAGTGTGAAATAAGTGAGAGTGGGATTAAGGAGGGTGTCCTCTAAGGAAATCGACTGTTCTCGGAAGTGTCTGAGGGCTTGAGAAGCCGTTTCTGTTCTGGGGATGTGGTGGCGCTAGACCAACATAGAATAGAAAGTAAGCTTTAGAATGCTGGGGAGAGAAATCTACTGAAGGGAGATGAGTCTGATTGTACTCACTAACACAGGCGGCCAACCCGCCAGAAAACCCACGAATCCCACCAAATACGGCCAGCAGCTGAGTCTAAGCAAGGGAATAGAAATCAAAACAGAAATAAGGAATAAGGAGAAACTCTGAGTCAATAGAGGAAAGGAGTGTGAGTGCTAGAAGCAAACTTACGGAGCGTCCACAAAGGCAGTAGCGACGCATATACAGACAGCACTTCCTTCCTTATCAGGAGTCATGTGACCCGGCGCGAGTGCGTCAGATGTACGTGAAACAACTAGACCGTTGTTGTCTCTAGGAAAAGTCACCGTTATGGGAGCCTGCATTATCATGTTATGCGCCGTTCTCCCTATTCTACGGCTTTGCCACCATGACCAACGTTGATAATGTGTAACAGTATGACCCCTCCTCAGGGGAGGTGCTCCTGGTTTTCCGGGGTGGAAACAGTAGAACCTTTTCACCAATTTGGGGGCATGGACCCCCAAAGCGTTTTCCCACGTCCTTTCTGAAGGTGAGTACCCTTTCCAGTCAATAAGGAACTGAAGTCGACTTCGATTGAATCTTGAGTCACAGATATTGGCCACTTCGTATTCCGGACCTGTGTCTGTGTCCACTGGAGGAGGGTGAGAATTAGGTCTTCGCGCAAAACGGTCTGGTATGGATAGTTTAATCTGGGAGATGTGGAAGACCGGGTGCATTCGAGACCAAGAATGAGGCAGCTCTAAACGTACCGCCGAAGATCCTACCAAGGAGAGGATCTTAAAGGGACCAAATAATTGAGGAGACAACTTAGAAGGAACTAAATGTTTCGGGAGAAAACGGGAAGCCAGCCAAACCAGGTCACCCTCCTGAAGTGTAGGTATCGGTCTGCGATGACGATCTGCATATCGTTTGGCTTGGTCCTGAGCGTCCTTCAAAGACCTGCGAGCCAAGCGATGACCTTCCTGAATGTTGCTCATAATGTGGTTGACCCCTGGGCATTGTGACAAAGATGGAGAGACGGTAGGGAGAAAGGAAGGGTGATAACTATAAGAGCAATGGAAAGGAGTAGTCTTCAATGCAGAATGATACGCATTATTGTATGCGAATTCTGCTAGTGGAAGAAACTCCAGCCAGTCGCCTTGAGCTGCGGAGACAAAGCATCGTAGATACCCTTCCAATGTCTGGTTCAAGCTTTCCGTCTGACCGTTAGTCTGCGGGTGGTATCCGGAACTAAGGGATCTCTTGATGCCCAATTTCCGACATAAAATTCTCCAGAATTTAGAGGTGTATTGAGAACCCCTATCGAAAACAATGGTGGAAGGCCATGTCGGGAGAATATTTCTGCTAAAAATATTTTTGCCATCTGTTCTGGCCCAGGAAGCTTGTGAATAGGAGAAAAGTGAGCCACTTTAGTGAGGTAATCGATAGTTACCATAATGGTCGTGTGTTGAGATGAAACGGGAAGATCAACAATAGAATCTGTAGAAATGTACTTCCACGGTCGATCTGGGATAGGCATACGGTTTAACAGACCGTATGGAGACACACGAGGAGTTTTAGACTGTTGACACACGACACAGGCGGAGACATAATCATTTACATCACTCCTTATCGCAGGCCACCAGAAATGTCAAGATATAAGTTCTAGAGTGTTTCAAACTCCTCTGTGTCCTGCAGCCTTGGAATCATGGCACATGGGGAGCACCTGTTTTTGTAAGGATGCAGAAGGTACAAGAACTTGATCCTTGTGAAAGTAGCAACCTTGAGTCAAATTGAGCGAGTGAAGATCAGCTAACTCTTCGCATCTTTGTCTGTTCTGGCGCGTGGCCAGTCTTAGTTCTTGAAGAAAGTCACCCGTCATTGCGACAAATTTAGCTTTGGCAAATAAGGGTTCTGGAGAGAATTTATAGGAGGAGTAGTCTTTTCGTGAAAGAGCGTCTGCCCGAAGATTACGATTACCAGGGAGGTAGGTGAACTCGATCCTAAAAGGCAAAAAAAATGTGCCCATCTTGCCTGCCTGCTATTCGTGGTATATGCTTGCTGCAGCACCTTAAGGTTCTGGTGATCCGTGCGCACTTCCACTGGATACTTCGTTCCCAAGAGCAAATGTCTCCACTCTTCAAAGGCTCTTTTAATGGCCAATAACTCTTTTTCTAGAACGGAATAGTTTTCTTCCGAACGATTGAATGTCTTGGATAGATAAGCTACTGGTTTCTCGTCTTCTTGTTCGTTCTTCTGGAGTAACACGGCCCCCAAAGCATGGTGAGAGGCATCTGACTCTACCACGAATGGTCGATTTTGATCCGGGGTAGCCAATATCTCAGCAGAAGTAAAAAGACGTTTAAGTTTTTCAAAGGCTGTCTGCCCCTCAGTATTCCATTCGAAGGAAACTCCCTTCTTAAGCAGTCTGGTTATGGGTTGAACGGTTTCTGAAAAGCTTGGGATAAATTTACGTTAGAAATTAGTGAATCCTATAAACCTCTGGATTTCTTTTATTGACGATGGAGGAGGCCAATCCAATACTGAGGAAACCTTTCTGGGGTCCATAGAAATCCCTTGAGGGGACAGCACAAATCCTAGAAATGTAACTTGGCTCTGGTGAAATTCGCACTTTTCTGCTTTACAATATAATTGATTTTCTTCCAGATGAGATAATACGAGGTATACATGGCTGATGTGTTCTTCCTTGTTTTTTAGAGAAAATCAAGATGTCATCGAGATAAATTATGACAAAGTGAAGGAGGACATCAGAAAATAGGTGGTCCATAAATCTTTGAAAGATCGCCGGTGCGTTAACTAGCCCGAAGGGCATGACGTGATATTGGTAATGGCCAAAGGGAGTGCGGAATGCTGTTTTCCATTCATCTCCCGGTGTTATCCTGATGAGATGATAAGCTCCCCTGAGATCAAGTTTGGTGTAAACCGAGGCCCCTTGAAGGGCCTCCAAGATGTCAGTAATAAGTGGCATGGGGTACTTGTCTGGGATTGTGATCCGGTTTAGACCGCGGAAATCAATACATGGTCATAATTCTTCTGAGTCCTTTTTTGGAAAAAAAAATAGTGATGCACCCGCAGGGGAAGTGGATTCTGAGATCAACCCATTTTGGAGGTTTTGATGAAGATATTCTTTTAGAGCAGCCTTTTCTTTCTGGGATAGTACATACATGCGGCCGAAAGGAATAGGCTCATCAGGCAATAGGTCAATACGACAATCATCTCTGCGATAAGGTGGAAGAGTAGGAAATTTGGGGTTAGAGAAAACTGACAGAAATCGCTGATGACAATCAGGAATCCTACTAATGTGACTAATAGATGGAATGCTCAGGCATCTTTCTATTTCAGACGGAATATGTACTCCTACTGTAGTATGGGACAAACAATGAGTGGTGCAATACTCCGAGCCTAAAAAGAGAGTGCCCGCTGACCAGTTGATGAAGGGATTATGTAATCTCAATCACGGGAGCCCCAAGATTATTGGAAAATGTGCCGTCCGGATGAGATCAAATTCTATGTTTTCTTGATGTGTCCCTACAGCACAATGTAAAGGTTTCGTTTGTTCCCTGATAAGACCTGAACTCAAAGGCGTCCCATCAACCCCTTGAACTGGAGTGGCTAGTATCTTGTCAACCCTAGGAATTCCTTTCTTGGTCGCCCATGCATCATCCACAAAAATGCCCGCCGCCCCGCAATCAATCAGTGCCGGGACATTAGTAAGGATGATAGTTGGAAGGGTTATAGTTAAAGAAATCACAACCATAGACTGCTCTACCTGTCCAGGATCTGAGGAAGAATTCTTGTTAGTAGGGGAACCCTGTCGAAAGACTCCTACCGTGGTTCCCCCTACGGTAGGGTTCTTGCGTTTCCCGAAATCTGAGATGGAATTCTACGTGGTGGAACAAGTGGGCAGTCTCTTAGAAGGTGTAAGGAAGAACCACAATACATACACAGACCGCAAGTCTTTCTTCTCTCCCTTTCGGAGTTGGAAAGAGGGCCCTTCAAGGTCCCAATTTGCATTGGCTCTTCTGGAGAGTGTGTCTTGGTAATTCCGGGAAAGAATTCCATATGAACCCGAGAAGCTTTTCCCTTCTTTTTCTCCTGATGGCGTTCTTGCAATCGATAGTCTATCTGCATAGAGATCGAAATTATCTCTGCCAAATTGGCTGGTCTAGGGACCTTGGACACCTCGTCTTTGAGCTCTTCTGAGAGCCCTCGCCGAAACAAAGTAACCAGACCATCATCTGGCCATCCTGTCTCTGAAGACAATTGTTTAAAAAGTGTGATATATGAGATGAGGTCTCTAGATCCCTGCTTTGAATCAAGTAATTTTTCCTGAATTGAAACTGAAATTTCTTTATGACCAAACATGGTTTTCAAGCTATTGGTGAAAGCAGCATAGGAATCGAGAATCATATTTCCCGAAGTTACCAAGGGGGTAGCCCATGCTAAGGCTGGGCCTGATAGCTGGGAAATAACGAATCCCACCTTATCTTTCTCTGTGGGAAAAAATCTAGGTTTAAAGGTGAACTGAACATTGCAGCTGTCAAGAAACTCTTTTAACTTAAGCGGATTCCCGTCAAACTTGTCTATCTGGAATGTTGACGGAGGAAGATCAGAAAATGCCCGACCTAACTGTTGTTTTAATTGCGAGTTATCCTGTTTTAAAGTCTGCATTTCCAATGTCATGGACTGCATTGCCGCCATAAGTTGGTGCATCTGTTGTTCCATTTCAGATTGCCGTCTGCCGCGGCCAGTCTGTTTTTTGGCGTCGCTAACTGTCAAATAGGTAACAAATTGCACTAACCTGGGCAGACTGCGACCCGGAATGGAGACAACTGGCGGATGTCGTGGAAATGGATGAATCCCCCGTGGGAGTCCTGCTTCCCAGCTCCCTGAATGATAAACCAGTTAGGAGGAGAGCAGGATCCCCAGAGAAACCCTCCTGGGGGAAATAACTCTGAGCCGCTGCAACTCTTCGTAACGGGAGGTGGAAGTCTGGACGGATCCTCTATGCGCGCTGGACAACAAAGAGGGTCGGAGACCTTTCCAAGGAAACAAGATAGAACAGGTAAATTCCAGAAAGACTGGTAGTGAGAAATAAGTGAGAGTGGGAAGTGTGAAACCACGTACAAGGGATTAAGGAGGGTGTCCTCTAAGGAAAGAGACTGCTCTCGGAAGTGTCCGAGGGCTTGAGAAGCCGTTCCTGTTCCGGGGATGTGGTGGCGCTAGCAAACAGAGAATAGAAAGTAAGCTTTAGAATGCCGGGGAGAGAAATCTACTGAAGGGAGATGAGTCTGATTGTACTCACTAACACGGGCGGCCAACCCGCCAGAAAACCCACGAATCCCACCAAATACGGCCAGCAGCTGAGTCTAAGCAAGGGAATAGAAATCAGAACAGAAGTAAGGAATAAGGAGCAACTCTGAGTCAGTAGAGGAAAGGAGTGTGAGTCCTAGAAGCGAACTTACTGAGCGTCCACAAAGGCAGTAGCGACGCGTATACAGACAGCACTTCCTTCCTTATCAGGAGTCACGTGACCCAGCGCGAGTGCGTCAGATGTACGTGAAACAACTAGACGTTGTTGTCTCTAGGAAAAGTCGCCGTTATGGGAGCCTGCATTATCACGTTATGCGCCGTTCTCCCTATTCTACGGCTTTGCCACCATGACCAATGTTGATAATGTGTAACACCCCTCCACCACCACCACCTCCCCAAGGGCCTGAAGAGGGGAACAGGAGTGAGGATGCAGAGGAGGAAGAAGAGGATGAGGAGAATGAGGTAGAGGAAATCCCTACTACCCACACTAGGCGTGAGTCTTGGGTGTGGTGGTTGTTTACCATTCATGGGAATGGTACTGAGGCTTGTGCGAACCGTGTCACCTGCAATGAGTGCAAAATGATACTCAGTCGCGGAAGGCACGGTTCGTACAGCTTTGGGACCACTACCATGAAGCGACACCTGAGGACATTTCACTCTGGGGCTATTCGCAAAGGTTGTACCTTGCGAAGAACGTAGTAGGTTGATTTCCTCTACTTCATCCTCTGTTTCTGATCCTGTCACCACAAGGACCACCTCTGTGGGACAGCGTCTTCCTCAAGCTGCCTCACAGGCCATTCAGAATTCTGATGACCCTTACCTTTCGAGGGTCACAGTTGTATGTATGTACTGTGACACAGTACTTTGCAGGGGGCAGCGACTTCGCAGTGCTTTTGAGACTATCGTCTCAGAGCATGAGAAGACCTGCTCACTACCCAAATAAAACCCACTCTACATCTTCCTCTCTCAGCTCGCCCTTTCTTATCCCTGTGGTTGGTGTCCCCCCTTTCCCCTCCTTTCCCCTCCTTTCCCCTCCTTTCCTAGTGTGTCGTGTATAAAAATAAAAAAAAAATACAAAATTACAAAAATAAAAAAAAATAAGGCTCTTTTCAGAGCCGCCTTTCACAGTTAAAAAATTGAAGTGAAAATAAATGAAGCAGGACCCTTTGTATTTTTTAGAAGTCTGCGGACAGTCCGTGGACATCTAAAAAATTGGGTTGCTACCCTATCATAACCATTGCAATTTTCTCTGGTAGGAAGTGGTGGCTCTGAAAAGAGCCTTTGGGAGGTGTCTGTATGTCAAAAATTATAAATACTTAACACCTACTTCAAAATGGATGCTGTAATTCTAAAAAAGCTCGTAATGCATTTTGTATATTTCTCAAAAAAATCTGATTGCCAGCATAAGTAGGATGGACTCCATCTCTGTGAAAAATGTATGTACTACGAAACATAATATTTTCATTGTGAAAAGAGGACATGCCAAAATCTCTTAGAAAGGCACAAACAGCCTTATTAACATTGCACCTTGCTTTT